>NC_135723.1:65624297-65985964 GCF_964656455.1 Halichoerus grypus
TAGGACCTCATTTAACCTTCATTACTTCTCTAGAGGCCTTGTGCCTAAATACAGCCACACTGGAGATTAGGACTTCAACATGAATTTGGGGAGAACATATTCAATCCATGACAGCGGGTAATGTTGTTCTCCTCATTTTTCAGACTAGGATGCAGAGATCTAGCTGGATTGAGGAATTTGCCCAACATCACAGAGCTAGTAAATGGCAACACTGGGATCTGAACTCCAGCATCATGCTCTTCAGCACCCTGCTGTGTGTGTCTCTTCAGATGGCAGGAATCCTTTTTTTTTTTTTTTAAGATTTTATTTATTTATTTGACAGAGACACAGCAAGAGAAGGAACACAAGCAGGGGGAGTGGGAAAGGGAGAAGCAGGCTTCCCGTGGAGCAGGGAACCCCATGCAGGGCTCCATCCCAGGACCCTGGGACCATGACCTGAGCCGAAGGCAGACGCTTAACGACTGAGCCACCCAGGCGCCCCAGCTGGCAGGAATCCTAATATCACATCTAACAGCCCCAATCCCTGGCAGACAATTTACACCGGTCCTAATATTATCAGAGCGTTGCCGTGCCTTTTTTAAATTGCCTTTCCTGCAGGGACATAATCTGTCACTACTACTATTATTTTATTAGAAACAGATTTTTATATTATCAAATTTAGAGAAATACTGTATAGTTACTACTCTTAAAATGCTTATACATCTTAATCACCTAGTGAAAACTTCCTCTAAGTGTCTGCATTTATATTCTAATGGTTATAAATATAGCCAGTAGTGATATTTTAAAGGCTCTATTGCTTTTTTAAGGATACAAAGCTTTTTAATCCAAATTTCTACTCAGAAAACTGGGGCATTGTAATTTGGTGAGGCTGCTCGTAGAATTCTTACCAATCAATGAAGAAAATATTTATACCACCTTACAGACTTTACGATGTTCAGATCAAATATGTACTGAGGGGAATGTGATGACCGGATTGGCAACAGTTCTAGGTTTTTTAGTGGAAGTATTCAGGGGTAGGGAAGGTGGGGAGGAATGATGTGTTGGATAAGAGCAAAGATGCTGGAATCTGGCTATCCAGGTCTGAATCCCGGCTCTGCTGTGTCCTGGAGCAAGTCACTGACAGCTCCAAGTTTCAGTTTTCTTACTAGTAAAATGAAGCCAGTAGTAGCTTTTACATTATGTAAGGATTACGTGAGGGAATCCTTAAGTGTAAATTAAATAGTGCCTGGCTCATTAAAAATTAAATTTTTTTTCCTGCTTTATAGAAACATAATTGACATATACCATTGTGTAAGTTTAAAGTATACAACATTATTATATATATATGTGTATATATATATATATAAAAATGATCACCACAAGGTTAGTTAACATATCCCCGAAATAGTTACAATTTTGTATGTGAGAACATTTAAAATCTACTCTCTTAGCGACTATCAAATAGCCAATACAGTATTGTTAACCATAGTCACCATGCTATACAATACATTCCCAGAACTTATTCATCTTAAAACTGGAATTTTATACCCTTTGACGACTTTCCTCCGTTTCCCCCACCCCTCCCACCGCCCCATCCCTGGCAACCACCAATCTATTCTTTGTTTCTGAGTTTGTTTTTTATTTTTATTTATTTATTCTTTTAAATATTTTATTTATTTGACAGAGAGAGACACAGCGAGAGAAGGAACACAAGCAGGGGGAGTGGGAGAGGGAGAAGCAGGCTTCCCACAGAGCAGGGAGCCCAATGCGGGGCTCGATCCCAGGACCCTGGGATCACGACCTGAGCCGAACGCAGATGCTTAAAGACTGAGCCACCCAGGCACCCCAGTTTCTGAGTTTGTTTTTTAGACCCCACATAAAAGTGAGTTTGTACGGTATCTGTCTTTCCCGGTCTGACTTATTTCACGTTGCATAATGCCCTCAAAAACTTAATCTTTTAAAATTGTAAACTTCTAAAGAGCATGTTTTATACTTCTAAAAAATTTTCCAGGGGTGCCTGGGTGGCTCAGTCGGTTAAGCCCCAGGCTCCCTGCTCAGCCGGAAGTCTGCTTCTCCTTCTCCCTCTGCCTCTGACCTCCCCCCACCTCATGCTCTCTCTCCCTCTCTCCTTCTCAAAATAAATAAAATCGTTAAAAAAAATTTTTTTTCCAAAAATCCCCAACAGGAAGGGACGCAATGAGTGTTAAATGAAAGAATGCTAAATGTCTTAAGAGGTCAATGTCCCACCCCAGCCCATTCTCAGTATTATTAGTTTCACCAGGAAACGGGGGGAGCTCTGTCTTGAAGCTAAACAGGGCCTCGCACAGGCAAGAGCATTGCTAGACCACAGGCCTTGTTCTTAAACCACAGCTCCACACCCCAGCCACACATGAGATTGGGGCGGAGCTCTTGCTTCATTCTCTTGATCAACAGGTTCTCACCTTTGCAGTTCTTATGACTTTTTTTTTATATAAATGTGCACGTATGTCCAGTCTTTCTTGGTGATGGCATTATGACATGGAGTATTTCTCTTCAGAATCTATTTAAAACTAGGTATTTCAGCTGTTGGAGCAAATTAAAATTATTAAGTACTACATAAAATATATTTTGGTCAGCTGAGCCTAATTGTAGACTGTGAACACAGATACCCATCAGCACAACTACCACCCCCACAGACACTGTAGCATCTGCTTGCCTCTATTGATGTGATTGGGAACTTTTGTTCTGTGACTTGGAGAGGAGACCCAAGTGCAGCTGCTGGGATGGCTAAGAACCAAAAAGGTATGAGGGATGGTATGGATTCTCTTCCCGCCTAGTTTTTTGGACTTGGTTGGAGGCAGCAGCGGTTAGAGGTGAGGGCCGGGAAGTGGGGGAACTATTCAGAAGAAAGCTTTATGATTCTCAGTCCCAAATATCATCGCTTCAGATCCCAGGGGATAAAGTATCGAGCACAGAGCTGGGAGGCAAGAAGCCGTGTTCTCCGCTTGTTGGCGGACCATCGCTCTGCTCTGACGAGCTAAGGCTGCTGGGCTTGGCAGCGCTGGGAGAGGCCGTGGACTTGGCACTAGCAGCATCACTTTCATGATGGGCAGCCCCAGCGCTGACTCTTTCCAAGTGACCCTGCGGGAAGCAGACCAGGAGGAGCCAGAGCCGGAGGGAGAGGACCAGGTGGATCTGCATGGTTGCAGCCACTGGTGTGTAAGCACGAATGACACATCCTGTTGGGGACGCCCTGAAATAGCTGGAGGACACTGAGGTCAAGCTAAGATCCTGTTGTTACCTTTGTAATTTGGACATCAAAAGGACACGTAGCCTGATTTTACATAGTCTGGGAGAACTGGACATGCTGTAACTAAACTATAATTGCAGTTAATGGGCTGCTTTATAAGTAACCTAATTTCACAGAATAATTGGTGGCTTACAATAAAATGAGATTGGTGACTTACAATAAAATAAGGAGATTATAGCCATTGCCAAAAACGCCTATGAATTGGAAAGATTAATATACAAGCAAAAATTATGAAGTCAGTTATGCAAAAAGAGAAAAACACAGAGCTTAGAAAGAATGAGACTTGCTTCATGGATAGTTTATTATCAGGAGTTCCAGCATTTCTTTTCAAGAAGAGCGTAAGAGTAGAAATGTGGATGGAAGATGGATGGAGGACTGCCTTGGCATTGGCATGTCACTCTACTTTTTTTTAGATATATTTTTCTTTTTTAAAAATTTTTTAATTTAAATTCAATTTAGTTAACATATAGTATATTATTAGCTTCAGGGATAGAATTTAATGATTTGTCAGTTGCATATAACACCCAGTGCTCATTACATCACATGCCTTCCTTAATGCCCATCACCCAGTTACCCCATCCCCCCACCCACCTCCCCTCCAGCAGCCCTCAGATTGTTTCCTATAGTTCAGAGTCTCCTGTGGTTTGCCTCCCTCTCTGTTTATTGTTTTGTTTTGTTTTTAAGATTTTAATTATTTATTTGACAGAGAGAGCGAGAGAGGGAACACAAGCAGGGGGAGTGAGAGAGGGAGAAGCAGGCTTCCCGCTGAGCAGGGAGCCCGATGCCGGGCTCAATCCCAGGACCCTGGGACATTGACTTGAGCCAAAGGCAGACACTTAACAACTGAGCCACCCAGGTGCCCTTCCTCTCTGTTTTTATCTTATTTTATTTTTCCTTCCCTTTTTTATGTTCATCTGTTTTATTTCTTCAATTCCACATATGAGTGAAAACATATGGTATTTGTTTTTCTCTGACTGACTTATTTCACTTAGCACAATACCCTCTAGTTCCATCCACATCTTGCAAATGGCAAGATTTTATTGTTTTTGATGGCTGAGTAATATTCTATTATATATACACGCCACACCTTCTTTATCCATTCATCGGTTGATGGACATCTGGGCTCTTTCCATATTTTTGCTATTGTGGACATTGCATGCCACTCTACTTAAGACTGAAAAAATGTCAGTTGTTTTCATCAGAGGATGGGGTGTTAATGGACATGAGTACCTTTGGTACCACTGCTGACCCCAGGGTATCCTTAGGTTTTGAACCACTTCCAAACCAGCCTTGTCAACTACCACAGGACACATGGTATTGGCTTCCTTTCCTCCCAATGAGAGCCACCTGGGGTGCAGACAATGGGTCCTGGACTGGGGGAGGCATGGCCATGGCTCTGAAGACACTCCCACACAATCTCTGCCCACTTCCAGTTGACCGACATCCCACTGTGGATTCCAGTGAGAAACACCTTCTAGCAAACTCTATTGTTAGATCAGTTTCCCTAAGAACAGGAACCAGGGAAGCCCTCAGTGGCAGCCTCCCTCTCTGTTTATTACCATCCCATTCTGTCTGTCCATTTCCCTCTAACAAGGAAGCTTTCTCTACTCATCCTTCACCTTTCAGCTGGTATGTCACTTTCTCAAGGAAACCTCCCCTGACTAGGTTAGGCCTTTCATCACCGTGTTTACTTCTTCATAATTAACTAATACTGACAGAATTGTGTATTTAATTACTGCAGAAAATGTGGGCAAGGATCAGGCCCATATTGTTCACTGATGAACCCTCAGTTCCTGGCACATAGTAAATACAAAATATCTGTTGCATGAGCAAATGCTGGTGTCATCTGAGAGCTCTCCCTACATGGCTTAAGGCTTCAGCTAAGGCAATGGGTGTTTTTCCTCGTGCTCTGAATATTTTTAAGTTGTTTTTAATATTATATAAGCAATATGTGAATACGTGTTCATTGTAAAAAAAAAAATCAAAGAACACATACACATACATATGAAAGTCATGGTCTTATATATGTGAATTAGGCCACAATAAAGCTACTTTTAAAAAGCTACAATTCTCCTTCACAATTCCACACCATCCCAGTCCCATTCCTTTTCCCAGTCCTAGAACTACTGTTAACATGTCAACTTCCAAATCCTCTTCGGTGTGCTTTCATACATATATGTGTCTTCATACACGTATATTCATATACATATTCACATTTTCCTGCATATATGTGGTGTACACAAACATCCAGAGTCCAATCAGAAGGCAGAAGCTATGCTAGAAACTACAGAGGTTGTTTAACACAGGTCAGAGAAGAGTGAAGAGACCAGAGAAGAGCAGGGAGCCACCCTCAACCGTGGGGCTAGAGGGACAAGGGAGAAGGCAGTGTTATTCTGGTGGGTGTGGGGCCCACCTGGAAGGATCTGGAACCACTGCAGCACTTCCAGGCTAAGGCTGGAATCACAGAGAAAGGGTTGTAGAGCAGGGGCTGGAGAATCGACAGGATGCTGCCAGACACCATCTGACACAGAGAGAAGGGGAGAAATAACCTGGCTTCTCCCTTCCTCTCGTTCTCCAGGGTTCCAACACTGGCTCTCTTTGGCTGGGTCTGGAAGGGAGCCTGGAGAAAGCAGTTCCCAGGGATATTAAGCCCAGGATAGAGGATGGTAGAGAATAGATCTGAGCAAACAGACAAAAGACCAGCATATGTGGTTTAAAATAAAGCACATAAAATAGCATCGTGGTATATGCAGTGTTCTAAATTCGTCCTGTCATTTTTGCAGGGATAAAATCTGCTTAAAATGGCCATTGAGAGCAGGCTTGATCCACAGAATCAAGGTTACAGCAGTAGAGCACAGAGGAAAGCAGCAGAAGGCAGAGGTGTTCCAGGAGAAATGCACTCCCGTCCAAAGGGGAGGCACATCACAGAGTGGCAGGTCAGAGGACTGGTTTGGGTACAGGTCTGTTCTCAGGTAACCAGGCTGACCTGCTCTGCAGACAGGTGGGAAGAGAGCCGTATGGGCTGATTCTCACCCAGGAGTAGGCTCAACGACTCAGAGATTTTAGAATCAAAAGGGCACAGAAGTCTCTCATTTCAACTCCTGGCTCTTATAGAATAAGGAACCGAAATACAAAGAAGTGAACTGATGGGCTCCGCAGCCAAAGGACCTCAAGCCTATTTTTTGTCATTTTTTTGTTTTGGGGGGCATGGTACGGAGGTGTCAGGGAGACAGCTTAGGACCAATGCCTCCCCTTCCTGCGGGCATTGGGACTGCTGCTGAGTCACGGAGCAGCCAAACAGAGGTCTAACGAGACACGGGGAAGTCTAGAAGCACTTGTTCCAATAGGACCTGTTTCATAAACAAGAGGACCTGTTTCATAAACAATGCTTGGCACCTGGCGTGTCTTATGAAGGAATTCACCCAAGAAGATCTTTTCCTTAGAAACTCTTCTAGCCTCCAGAGTCTGGTTTTAATTGCCTTTGGCAAAATTTCAGAACCTTCAGTGCACTCCGGGAGCTGAGCTGGATACAAAGATGCACAAGATACAATAAAGAGTAAACCTTGTACTTCTAGGAGTCCTAACTCTCACGGGGTCAGAAGTGAATCAAAGGATTATGATACAACGGGATAAATATAATAATATCTGTGGCACAGACGAGGGAGGGAGTAACTGCTGGGGGGGTGGGGAGCTTGGGAAAGTGGACTGAAAAGGCCTCACGAAAGTGACATGATGGAAGGTCAAGAAGGTACGACAGGAGCACCTCAGACCTCCAAGTCCAACTCTAAAATAACAGCATTCAACCAAACTTCCCTGAAACACCACTATGATCCCTCAAGGATTGACAAAGCAGCTGTTCTTGCCCCCATTTACTTCTCATTATGTAATGGAAACTGCGCATACATGTAACATGTTTAAAAGTAAATGATGGATAAAATGAGCCCACGGGCCCCGTCAGTCAGGATCAGCAGGGCCAGGCTGACCTTCAGAGACAGTGCACCAGAAAGTGAAGGAGGCTCTTCACATATAATTTAATATTGCAACCACGTGCTTCTAAGGAAGCCCTGCACAGTTCTGTTTTGCCCCACAATAACACCTTTCGAATGTTTTTGAAAATATCAGATAGCCAACCGAGACTCGGATGATGCTTTTCTCCTTATTGTTGTGCTCCTGCTTTGCTAGCGCCCCAAGCACGTGTTTGGCCTGTCCGCGGGTGATCCTGCTCTGACCAGGCAGCCCCTTTCCACTCCAAGACACCCCAGACAAGGCTGGCCTCGACAAGCTCATGTTCCTGTTCTTAAGCAAATGGACGGAGAGCGGGCTTTCACTTCCCCACACAGCCCATGCATTATGACTTTGTGCTTTACCCCTTCTGTCAATAACCTTACAACTCAGGAAAGCCACCTGCAGCCTTGCGGTCTGGCTAGACATGAAGAAAGGGGCTGACGTGAGAAACTGTTTCCTTACATGAGCTCGGCAGCGGGTGGTCAGAGGAAGACCGTATGACAGTGAAGTATTTGTGAGCGCAGGCAGGCGTCTGAAACAGGTCTGAGTGTAGCATTGCTCTTTCACTTCACCGTGGGATCTCGGGCCAGTGATTTCATCCTGGCAAGCCCAAGTTTTATCTTCTATAAATGTGCTTCAAAAGAGCACCTACCTTGTGAGGTCATTCTTTCAACACATACTTCAAATGTCCCTACTGTGTGCCAGGCACCGTTCTTGAAGAAAGAGATACAACGGTGAACAAACAAAAATCCCAGCCCTAGAGCTTACCTTCTAGGCTAAGAAGATAGACAACAAAAATAAAAAGAATATTTATCGTGTTAGAAAGGAAAGGGGCTAGGGAGCGTTGGGAGAGATGCCATTTTAGGTGGAATGACCAGAAGGGCCTGAGCGAGCAGGTGACTTGGTAGATGCAAGCTAAGCAGCAAGAGGACACCCGGGGGCCCACCTTCCAGGGAGAAGGAACAGCCTGAGCGGAGGCCCTGAGGCAGAAGCAAGTCTAGTAGGTCTGAACAACAGTGAGTGAATCTGGCTGAAACCGACTGAGGGTGGGAAGAGACAGGAGGGAAATGAGGTCAGAGCTCAGGAGGGCAGAAGAGTGGCAGGCTCCGACTTGCATTCGAATAGCATCACTCCTGGGAAACCGGTTGGGAAGCTACTGTAGTGATCCAGGTGAGAGAGAAAGCACACCACGTCCTAACCTCGGCGCCTGGCACGAACCAGCTCTGGATAAGAGTGCCCACTGACCTGAAGCCGCGCGTGCATAGCTGGCGAGGGAAGACCTCAGCTTTGTTCTCCTTTCTGCCCCTCTCTCAGCCATCCATCTACTGCCCACGTCGTCTTCCTCAATCACCCTGCTTGTCATCTTCTTCCCCTTTTCTTCTCTCTCTGCTTCCTCTTCACTCTGCTGTCTGCCTTTACTTTCTCTTATGAATGGTCTGTCCTCCAGGGCCGCGTTTTGGGGGGGTGGTTTTGCATCTTGGGGAGAGAGCGGTGCACCTCCTGGCCTGTGAGTTCCACAGTGGGACCAGACGTGGGGTGACAGGCACAGAAGGTGCCCAGAGAGGTGGCTCTGCCATGCAGGTTGTACTGGGGCCGTAGGCAGAGTTTTGTAGCCTGGTCAGCATTCCGCCACGACAAGAGAAGCCCCTCTCGGAGTTTTAGGCAATTCCGTAAAGGACGCCGGTGCAGGGGGTTAAGAGGCTGACACCACCGCAGCTAGACCAGGAGAGCAGAGATCAAAAGGCCGTTCTCAGGAGATCAAGAAGTGTAGGGACTGTAGGGAAACCATCACAAATAACCCCAAAGCCTTCAGCACCAAAGCGAGTGCTTCTCAGAAGGAACCTCCCTGATACCAGCCACCACCTTAGTGTCGCAGTACCAGGTAAATGGTCACAGCAGGCAACAGGGGGATTCCCAGAAGGCATTCTGACAGCAGGACCACCAGCCATGACGTAACTAAGCATCGTGACCCAACTCGACGCGACGTAACACAGAAATGTCTGCAAATCACAGGAACATGTGCCACTAAAGCCAAATTCATCATGTCCCTGGCTCAACTTTCCCTCATCCGGAGCTTAAGATACCCAGGGCCACTCTCATCCCCGTGACAAGGTGACAGAAGGGAAGTCAGAGTGGAGAGACACAGGACCTTAACTAACTGTGATTTAAAATATCTTACTTTTGCTAATTTTACAAAAACATCTGGCCCTGTGCATATGCACATTGCTCGGACCCCTCCCAGGGCCCTCGAGGGTGTGCTATGAGTGAGGGCTCCTGAAGCTTTAGCTTCTCATGGAAAATCTGTCTCTGCCTGGAACCGAAGCAATTTACCTTCACTGGCCAGAGAGCTGATTCCATCATAGGAAGGGGCTTTGAGCCAGTGTGAGGTTTCCTTAGGAATTGTTTGCAGCAGTAATGTTTTTTACTCAGCTTGGAAACTGCTAATAGCACTACTAGATGATTTATTAAGTTGATACAAATTTGAATTAGTAGAAAATGAGCCACTGTGTGTAGCCTTTACTCTCAGACTTCTGAATCACCCCCCTTTAAGTCAGTAGGACCCAAACTTGTCTATTCAACAAAAAATTATTGAGGGCATACGCCATGCGGGTACAACCATGAACTCTGATTGTAAGGGGCCTTCAGGGGAGGAGACCAGTAATCAAATAATCAGTCAAGTCAAGGACTAGAGGGCGTCCCACTGAGAATATGGACAAGTGATCCTAATCTAGTGTTCTATAACTAGAAAGACTGAAGGATTCATTCTTTCAACAATTTTGGGGGGCTGCCTACTCTGTGCCCACACAATGCTAAAGGCCAGGATAAGGGCGAGCAAAAAAGCTGCGGCATCCCTGCCTTTCTAGAACCGTCCCCTGGATGAAACATTATCACAGAATCAGATTGCATCTATCCTTACTGACAACCCAGCGATGGCCTCTCTGAAGGAGTGCAGCAGGTGCACCAGTGAGCATATTTGAAGGGGGTTGGTGCAGCAGGACAGACTTTCAGGAGGGGCCACAGTGCACTGAGAACCAGAGGCGAATTAACCCATGAGTGGGGAGGTGGCAGGGCTTGTGGGAGTCTCCTAGACAAAAGGAGCTGCAGGAAAAAAGACCTTGGGGGCGGGAGGAATGTAGGAGGGAGAAAAAGACAAAAAGAAGCCAGCATGGCTGAGCAGCTCCAGCGGAGGACAGGAGAGAGTATGGATACATGGGGCTGGAAAAACAGCAATGCACTGGTGTGCCTAAAACCAACGGGAGCCCCAGAAGTTTCTGAGGAGTGGAGAGACATTGCTCGGTTGGCATTAAATGGACGGCTCTGGCTGCAGCGCGAATGTTGGATTACGAGGGTTGCTTTGACAGTAGCTGCATCCTAATTACGTCCCCCTTTCTCACTTTCCTTTCCGGTGGCCACAGAGATTTAAATAAATGCCTGCCAGATACTCAGTTCAAAGCACCCGACAATGAAGGGCTATGTGGCTTGGAGAAGAACACACTGCCTTCAGTCAGGCAGACGCAAATTAGATCTTCCCTCCACCTCCACTCAACTGGTGGCCCCAGCGAGTCACTCACCCTCTCTCCAACCCACTTGCGAGTCACTCGCCCTATCTACAACCCACTCTCCACCCACTCCGTAACATGGGGAGAACAATGCCTCCCGCGCCGAGTTAATGAGCGACAGAAAGGGGTGCGCAAATTACCTGGCACTTGGCAGAACTCGGGACACACCAGCTACTATTGGAAGTGACTGCAGTGTAGGCAAGCTAGTCGGGAGAAGACTTCCAACCAGAAGTAATGCTAGCATAAGCACGGGGAATACAGTGCAATCTCTCCTATTTAAAAAAAAAAAAAAAGAAATATACACAATATCATATATATTTATGTGAAGAGTACATTTTTATAGAGAGCCGTCTAATGAAATCTTCCTACCAGCAGTGTTGGGAAACAAGTCTATGTTATCTACGCAATTAAAATATATACACATATACAATAAAGTTGAAAAGTTTTCTCAATAAATTACATTGTGCAAGACTTGCGTTATCTCTGGCCTTTTCCTGTTTGCAGTTGTCCTGTGATGACAAAGGAGAAACTGAACTCATTTGTTAGCCGGTGCATCCCCCAGACTGAACAACGTTACTTTCTCAAGAATGATGTTATTTGTTTCTGTTTCTGCAGAGCCTGCTGGAGATCCGGGCACTCAGTGGTAGGTGTGTGGTAAATACTTGCAGAATGGAAAAAATAGGCAAAAAACAAAAGAAAAAAATTTAATGTATGAGTCTGAAAACTGTAGTTTATGAACCAAAATCAAGACACATCGTCTCTTCCACAGAACATGAATGTCTTGGAGAGAACGTGGCATGGCACGTTTGAACTCCACACTGTCCTGGAGAACTCAGGATATACGATCGGCATACACCTCAAACAGCTGACTCGGTTTGAAAAGAGCTATAGCCAGTTCCACTGTGAGCTTGTGTTATACTTATTTTGCAGCAGAAAAATTGTTGCAAGTCCTTTGTTCACAGGGGAAGGAACAATCTAGAAGATTTAAGGGATTTCTGTTTAACTGTTGACACAAGGACTCAGGATCTGCTTTTCTCTTATCTCACTCATTGTAATTAATTAGCTGCCCTGATGAGACCTCTCCTGGCACAAAAAGAACAAGTGAAACAGCCATACATTTTGTTTGTGAAGCGCAGCTGAGCCTAGCCCAACAGAGTGTCGATTCAAAAGAGGGAAATAAAATATGCAGCAAAGTTGGGGACAGGGAACAAAGAATCCAGTATGACAATTGAAAGGAGGGTTAAACGAGCATTCAGAGTACCATCAGGAAGGTAAAAAGCCTCAAGAGTCTAGAAAAAAAGATAAACTGGAGGGACAAGGCTGAGAGGAGCTGGAAGGACCAATTTAAAATCAATGAAGAAATTTAAGACTTTGTTCTAAAGGAATATTTTTACAAGTTGGGTTTATTGAAGTATAATTTACATGCTATAAAATTTGCCTTCTTTTTTTTAAGATTTTATTTATTTATTTGACAGAGAAAGAGACAGCAAGAGAAGGGAACACAAGCAGGGGGAGTGGGAGAGAGAGAGAAGCAGGCTTCCCGCTAAGCAGGGAGCCCGATGATGATGATGATGATGATGATGATGATGATGAGGGGCTCGATCCCAGGACTCTGGGATCATGACTTGAGCCAAAGGCAGATGCTTAACGACTGAGCTACCTACGCGCCCCTAAAATTTACCTTCTTAGTGTAAAGTTCTATGAGTCTTAAACATCACATAGGGTTTGTAGTTACCACCACAATCAAGAGATAGAATAATTTCATCATCTCTAAATTCCCACTTGCCCCTTGGTAATCAATCCCTCCCTCAACCTTAGCTACCGGGAGCCACTGTTCTGTTCTTCTGTCACTCTAGTTTTGCCTGCTTTAAAGGAATTTAGTAACAGACCTTAAAATGGGGGAGAAAAGGAACTGAGAGTTCTTTTCCCTACCATCCAATCACTTCCTATACCCATTAATAGCATCATTTAGTGAACTTAGGTTTATTGAGGATCTATTATTTGCTAAAGATTTTAAGTACATCATCTTTCAGTTTTACAGCTTGTCAGGGAAGGAAGTTCATTCTCCCCATTTCCCAGGTGGAAGATGACACTCAAGAAGTGTCAAGCTGGTAAAAGAGCGGAGATTCCAAATCAGAGTTGACCAGAAATGTCACCATGGTCTATCTCTGGGTGTTAGGTTAGAGCTGGTTTGTACTTGCTTTCTTAAACGTTGTTTGCATTATCAAAGTTTTTTAACAATGAGTTTATGCTATTTTTGTAACCAGAAAAAAATACTTTTATAAATATATAAATATATACTATATACAAGGTCTGATTCCAAAGCCTATCCTCTTTGCTGAGCAAGTTGGGGGGGGGGGGGAAGACAGGGAAAATAATTTAGAAGGGAAGAAAGGAAAGGCTCCTCTTGGCCACAGGCACCCGTTCAGAAGTAAGGAACCAGAATCAACTCTACCAAAAAGACCAGAGCACAGCTTTGCTCTGTCTCTAGATCTCACCACTGTCGAACATCTTCAGCTTCAAAAAGTTCCCTAACACAAGTGTCCTTCCAAAGTGGTGAACATGAGCCCTGGAGGCCAGTAAAATCCCACGGAGACCGCTCCAGACTCAGCAGACAATCCTGTGCATCTTCCTGCCTCGTCTCCAAAGACCAGGTAGGAACAAGCTAACCATCACAGGCAAGTGAGGGTACAGCAGCCTTTTCACCACTCTTGGAGAGGCAGGAAGGTGAATCCCAAGACCAGGGCTAAAGGAACACAGGGCACCTTTTATTGGAGGGATAGGGGATCGTATTTAAATAAGACTATGTTGGGGGAACATTACCCATCATGGTGCTGCAAGGGATTCGTGAGGGCATTCTCTGATCTTTAGGCAGAATCTATTGATTGCTTGTTCCAAAAAATATTTGATGGGTCTTACAAAGATGTACATAATACAAAAAATTTTATGTTAACTATACTGAAATTAAATTAAAATAAAATAAAAAAACAAGGAAAAAATAATTTAGGTACTAGAACTGCATACCCAAATAGAAAGACAATGAACCTTGACTCCTACCTTACACCATACACAATTAATTCAAGAAGGTTCACAGACCTAAATGTAAAAGTAAAAACTAAAAATTCTAGAAGAGAAAAGAGGAGAATATCTTCACAAATAGGGATAAGCAAAGATTTCTTAGATAAGAGGTAAAAAGCAAGAACCATTTAAAAAGTGATAAATCAGATTATACCAAAATTTAAAACATTTGCCTCCTAAACAGATAGTGTTAACTACAGAAGCAATCCAGAAGCTGACATAAAATATTTCTAAAAACATATATCTGACAAAGAATTAGTACTGGAATATGTAAAGAACTCCTATACCTCAAAAATAAAAAAATTTAAAAAACCAAACAACTCAATTTGGATTGATTTGAATAGAAACTTCACAAGGGAAGAGACATTAATGGCTCAAAAGCAACTTTAAAAGATTCTCAGTATCATTATTCATCAGAGAAATACAAATTAAAGACAGTGAAAAACTACTATTCACATGAATAGCTAAAATAAAAATGACTGCCGACACTAAACGCTGGGAGATCATAGAACAACCTGAACTGTCAAACGCTGCTGGTGACACAACCACTTTGGGGAAAAAGTCTGACAGTTTCTTACGAAACTAAACATGCACCTACCCAATGACCCGGCAATTGCACTCCTAGATATGCAGCCAAGAGTTAGGAAAGCATTTCCACAAAGAGACTTGTACAAAAACATTCCTAGCAGCTTTAATTGCTAAGCAAACTGAGGTATATTCACACAATGGAATACTAATCAGCAATATAAAGAAACAAAGTCTGATAGCCTAACAGTGCGGATGAGTCCTTAAAACATTGTGCTGAGTGAAAGAAGGCTTATTATATAAGAGTACTTGCTGGGTGATTCCATTTATTTGAAGTTGTAAAACGGAAAAATCTCAGAACAGTAGTTGCCTCTGAGCTTGTGGGGATGAAAGAAGGACATAAGTAATCTTGCCAGCCTGATGGGAATATTCTATATCTTGATAAGGATTTGTTAGGCAAGTGTGTTCCTTTGTCAAAAATCACTGGATGGTATCCTTGAGGTGAGTGCATTTTGTTGGATGTAAATTTTAACTTAATTAAAAAAAAACAAAGAAAAACCATAACCAAATATTGAGCTTTAGTTAATGATATGCATACTAAAATGTTTAGGGGTTAAGTGTATAGATGTTTGCTATTTACTTTGAAAAAATCATTGAAAGAGGGATGGATACCTAGATAATATGTGATAAAACAAGGACAATTAAAAACTTAATTAGTGAATCCAGATGGTGGGAACATGGATGTTAACTATAAAATTCTGTCATCTTTTCTAGATATTTGAAAATCTTTGTAATAAAATTTTGGGAAAAAAATAGGTTAGGATTTAAGAGAAAGGAAAAATGCAGGTCAGACAAAAAGGATGAAACTGAAGTTAGAACATCATAAAGAACTACAGATCTGTTTTTGAGCTTCCTAAGAGCCAAAGCAAAAGAAAGAGGGTGAAGGCAGAAGAGAAAGAGGAAGAGGGAGGAGGAGGGAGGGAAGAGAGAGAGAGAGCACAGGCTCAGTTACATAATTAGCAATGCCCATAAGATTTTTTTTTTAAGTAGGCTCCATGCCCAGCGTGGAGCCCAATGTGGGGCTTGAAATCATGACCCTGAAACCCAGACCTGAGCTGAGATCAAGAGTCGGACGCTTAACAGACTGAACCACCCAGGCACCCCTGATTTTTAAAAAATTGTTCTAGTAGAGCACCACTTTTCCTGATACAAGTTTTCATCAAGAGGGCACTATGCAATGTGGTTCTATTAGGTAGTGTAAGAACAAGGCTCAGAGACTTTATTTCTTAAACAAGCAAGAAATTCATTTCTCTCTCATATATAATAATCTATAGGTAGTGTTCTGGGACTAGTATGGTGGCTCTATTCAAGGGAAAATAAGTGATTGGGGCTCCACAATTCAGTAACTTAGGAAATGGCTGTGATGATTTTATCCAGGAAAAAAAAAAAATTGTATCCAAAAATGTAAATACCCTTGAAAATCTCTAGGAAATATTCTAACACTTGTCTCATTGATCTACTCCAATGTATCTTGCTAAATCCATGTCTCTCTGAACATGTACCATACACTACGTACCATAGAGAATGATAATAATAACTTTTTGTGCCATATTTCAACAATTCTAAGATGTATAATTTTTTCCCCACATTTTGGCACCTCTGAAATCAGGATGGGTCTTAAAATCAATGGCATGTTGTAATTGGGATTTTTTCCTTTCTTTTTTTTAAGATTTTATTAATTATTTGAGAGAGAGAGTGTGTGAGCATGAGAGATAGAGAGAGCACGAGCAGGGGGAAGCATGCTCCCCACTGAGCAGGGAGCCCGATGCAGGACTCAATGCCAGGACCCTGGAATCCTGACCTGAGCCCAAGGCAGACGCTTAACCGACTGAGCCACCCAGGTGCTTGATTTTTTTTCTTTCTTAATGGTACACAAAATAATAGTGTTTCTTCATTCAGTGGTGCATGTTAGATTTAACAAAACACATCTACTACTTCGTGGTTCAAAATATTTTCATCTTATTTGAGTCTCACAACATCATATTTTGGTGAGATAGGTAGTTATTTCTATTCCAAATACAGAAATTGAGATTCAGAAAGTTTAAACGACCTTTCCGAGGTCCTCAGCTAGACTATGATGAAGCCATAACTCTAATCTGAACTGTCTAAATTTGAAATACCCTGTTTTCTCCCAATATCACACAAAATATTTAGGGAATGAAAGCTCCTTGGAAACAGGGAATCTGTTTTATTCACTACCATAGCATCAGAGTACAAAACATTGCTTGGCACATAGCAGATATTTAACAAGTGTTTATTGAGTAAATTAATATTACAGAAGGGAATGAGTGGTCACAAGGGAAAGAGTCTGTGGGCTGTAGTGGGCTGGGCAGTTTATACAGAGGGTCACTATCCTGCCATCTTCTCTCCGCTTTGATGTACTTCTCATTAATCACTCAAACAGTACCTACTTCATGATGCCTAAATCAGATTAAGCTAAATATATTTGCTCCCTAATAACCTGAGAAGCAATCCAGTATTGGGCAAAGTGTACTGATTCTCACATGAGAAGATCTGGGTTTAAATTTCTTCTGATTTTTAACCACCTATTAGCATAAAATTTGGGGAGAAATTACTTAACTTTCCAGAGCTTCAGTGTTCTTATCTGCAAAATTGGGAATAATAGAACTTTACAGATTGCCTCACTGTGAGGCTTCAATGAAACCAGATATGTGAATACAACTCACACAGAACAGGGGCTCAATAATATTAATTCTCTTTCCTAAAACATGCTCCATTTGAACTTGGTAAGCACTTCCATTTTTGCACTTCACATTCCCCCCCAAGATTGTGGGTTTCTAAAAGAACCCCATTTGGTTCATACCCCCATTTTCAGAGCCCTGGAGGGTGACAGACACATGCTAAGTACCCTCAGATATTTTCAGAGTTCCTTCATTCATGTATTGAATCTATAAATATTTATCGTGTGCCAGTCCCTGTTCTAGTTGCTGACAATACAACAATGAACAAAACCAAAATCCCTGTCCCTGTGGAGGCAGATGGATAATACATGAATAAATAATGCATGGTGTTAAGTGCTATCCAGAAAAATAAAGCAGGGAATGGGGATTGGAAGTTGGGGTGGGGGTGGGGGAGTGACTCGTAATATTACTTTGAGTGTTAAAGAAAAGCCTTACGGTGACATTGGAACAGAGACTGGAAGGAAACGAGGGGAAAATCATGCAGACCTCTGGTGTAAATTTTAAGAGCAATAGAAATATCAGTAGGAAAAATAAATGAAAAGAAGTAGACAAAACATTCCAGAATGTGGGAACATTTGACCAAAAACCCGATAGAATCAAGTAACTGGCTCCCTTGGGCAGTACTAAATGGACCAATCTAACTGGAGTATCAGGAAAAGAATTTGTATTTTATGTTAGGGACAATGGTGAACCACCGAAGGCTTTTGAGCAAGTGGGTGTGAAAGGATCAAAATAGCACTAGAGGACGCTTACTCGGGTAGAGCAACCCATGCAGGGAGTATTAAAGGGAAGAGATGACAGTTCTAGCCCAGACATCTTAAGGTTGACTTTATGGGGGGCTTTCAAAAAGAACACGCTCAGTGAATGGTTGGAAATGTAGGCTTGGAGTTAAGAGTGAGATTTGAGATTTGAAGCACAGAGCCGTCTAAATCCCAACAGCTGATTGTCATCATCTCCCGAGCCTCCCAGACTCCATCTGCGAGCAACAAACAGATCTTGTTAGAATTTTACTTCTGGCCCGAAAACGAGTAGAACATTCCTCTTTGGAATTTTCCAAGCTTAGGCCAAGACTAGACAATCAGAGTCAGCAGTAATGAGAGTGATATGCAGGACCTGACGGGGAGACATGCCAGCAAATTAAGTAGGAAAAAAAAAAGCCCTGAAAGGTGGGGCACAACATGCCTTGGGAAGCTGAGACTCTCGAGAAATCTGGAAGAATATATATCATGCCAGATGCTTCGGCCTTATGGGAGGCCTTTTGTTTAAAGGCGTGCTACGTGAAGTGATTTAGACACCTTTCAAAAAAGCAACAGGCCAATGATTCATCGTGTCTGAAAAAGCGTACAGATCCTCACGTTGGACTTTTCAGTCAAACACTGATTGGAAATAACTAAAGCCATCTCTTTGCCGTTTGGAGTGATTTCTCATTCACCCACCAACCAGCAGGAAGAGAGTCTGTGGAACCCGGGGAGTGGGGTTTGTAAACCGCAGGGAGAAAATTTGCAGGAAGCAGTTGCAGCTTTATATAAGATTCTTTAAGATTCTTGAGTCCTATCGATGTGCTCATGGCTGTGTGACAGTGGAAATCTACCGCTGAGAAAAAAGAAAAGAAAACATTATCAAAATAAGCTTGGTTCTCACTGAGAAAAGCAAAGGACTGCCATCTTGCCTGGAATCCTGGTGCGTGTACCGTGGGCCTATAATTAGCCATTGGCTTCCAGGAGAGACCAAAGAGATGCAAAAGAGAGGGCCTCCTTTCCTTGAAATATATATTTTTTAAAGATTTTATTTATTTGAGAGAGAGAGAGAGCACAAGCAGCGGGAGGGGCAGAGGGACAAGCAGACTCCCAGCTGAGCAGGGAGCCTGCCACAGGGCTCGATACCAGGACCCTGGGACCACGACCTGAGCCGAAGGCAGATGCCTAACCGGCTGAGGCACCCAGGTTCCCCTCCTTGAAATGTATTCTCTTAGCCCAGGAATCGGTAAATATATTGCTTACATAACCCCCAAAAGAATTG
This sequence comes from Halichoerus grypus, assembly GCF_964656455.1. Taxonomy (NCBI): domain Eukaryota; kingdom Metazoa; phylum Chordata; class Mammalia; order Carnivora; family Phocidae; genus Halichoerus; species Halichoerus grypus. The sequence goes on from NC_135723.1 coordinate 65,643,515, forward strand.
TTTAAAAACTGTGTAACTCCCTGCATATTTTCAGTTGTCATCTAAAATTTTTCATCATAAGATGATGGTAGATTGTAACGGGGAGAAATATTTCACGACACTATTTGACAAAATAGGTTTTAACTCCCCAATGAATGAAACACCCCACATCTTAAAGAAATCATATAAAAATTTTATAAACCAGTTTCATCCAATGTTTCTCAAAAAAATCTGCTTGTCTTATAAGGATATTTTAGTTAACTTTAGGAGAATCAGCATCGCTAATGTACACTGTTCGGCTGCTCCAAACCCAGAGCTTCCCCACAGAGGCCAATTATTCTATTTCTAATGCCAAACTTCACTCTGAACAGAAATATGTATGAGATGGGCCAAGAAAGGAAGCCCTATGCACATAATAAATAAAGATGTCTTCACCAAACCAATATTTCTTTCTTGTTTTTTACCTCTATACACATCTACAAAAAAATAAGACCTTTTTCCTGCACCATTACCCCTAACAAAAGCATTTAGTCCATATTAAAATTTCTCACATGCCTCCCAAATACCCTTTATGACTGATTTATCCAACCCAAGATTCAATCCTGGACCATGTATTCCAGCTGGTTGTTACACATCCCTTGTCTCTTCTAATAGAACATGCATTTTAGTAGGAGTGATATGGTTCCCAAGGGAGTGAAAATTAATTCTTGGGGGATGAAAAAAAAAATCTTACTTTTTTTGTGTACAAAGTAAAGATATACATATAATACATAAACATATACACAGTATACCTGTGATATTAAACTTTCATGGTGGAGGGGACAATTAGGAAAAAATGTCTAAAAAGCGGGGGAGGGGGACAAGAGATGAACAATAATAGAAATAAAAAAAGGTTGAGAAACGCTGATCTAGAGCATTCCCTATTTCATGGCACTGACAGATGGATGAGATCCCCAAACCAGTATTTCAGGGTACTACCTGATTGGTTCACAGGGGAGGTTTTTATAGCCCAGGGCAATACCCCATTGTGAGATTTGGGATGTATGATGTGGCAGACATGGAAATGTCCTGCTTGGATATCACCTTCAAGAAAGGACCCCATCTGTCCAGATGAGAGGAATGTGGCTGGCTGAGACTCCTCAGAATCTCCCTCAGCTTTCCAGTGGAGGTCACACTCTTCTCCAGAAGTGCCCCGGCCAGTGAATGAGCAAAGCTGGTGTACAAAGCTTGGCCATTTTCACCCAATACAAGAACTTCTAAGAGGCCATCTTGGCTCGGAAGCTCCCCCATTGATCTGACAGAGACATTGCGGGATCTGCATCACCTGGCAATTCCAGCAGCCCAAACCTGCTCTCTCCCTTTCTCTTTCACAAATGTCACTCCCCAATAAAACATTTGCTTGCACTCATAACTCTCAACATCCTCTTCCTGGAGAACCAAACTGGCTTCATACCTACTTTGCAGGATTCTGTGTGGATTATATTACAATAGACTACACAAAGCCCAGGTGTATGGAGCCAGCATTTGGTGTTTTATAAATGGCAGCTGTGATTTCAAGGATGTCTTATAGCTTCCAGTTTAATAATAGCGTGTTGAGATTTTAGATCTGTTGAGTCTCTGGGGGATCATACAAGCCAAATCTGCTCGAACCAGGGTTAGAATTCACAGAACCGTCAGTTTAGTTCCCCTAAAACCAGAGTTCTCCATGTCCTTGAGTTGCAAGAGTAGGAGGGGAAAACCAGCTCATCCCTGTCAGTTAGATGCCTATTGAAGAATTCCATCAACAGCTGCAGGCAAAGGCAGGAGTCAATAGGAAACCGTGTTCCATGTTGCTGTTGCAGTTCAATATTTCCTGAAGGCAGAGGCCGCCTTCATGCCTCAGAGAGTTGGAATCAACCTGGGATTCATGGAGGCAAGTAAAGTTGTGAAGGATGGAAAAAGGTCACTCTGTCCAGTCATAATTTGATTCTCTCCACCCCACTGCTCTCTTACACCAATATATGAATAAAGGGTCAAAAACACACTTCCTGGTCAAAATGTACTTGATCCTGAATTAGTCAAGACTCTGTGGTTGCAAGAAACTAAAATCTGAATCAAACTAGCTATAAACAAACAAACAAGTAAACACAGATGAAAGAAAAAAGAAGGGGCGCCTGGGTGGCTCAGTCATTAAGCGTCTGCCTTCGGCTCGGGTCATGATCCCAGGGTCCTGGGATCGAGCCCCACATCGAGCCCCACATCAGGCTCCCTGCTTAGCAGGAAGCCTGCTTCTCCCTCTCCCACTCCCCCTGCTTGTGTTCCCTCTCTCGCTGTGTCTCCCTCTGTCAAATAAATAAATAAAATCTTGAAAAAAGAAAGAAAAAAGAAGGAAAGGTGGAAAGATGGAGTGGGCTTATTATTTATTGGTTTATTATTTATTTGCTTCTTGCAATGGGAAGTCCAGGAGAAGCCGACCTCAGAGGATTACAGGCATTTAGCAATACAGGAAGATCTCTCTCCTTTTCTTTTCATCTCTCTGCTCTGCAGATGGGCTTGCTCTACCTTCTGCAGAGAGGAAATGGAGCATGGTTCAGACGGTTCTTGGTTATATCATCTCAGTCTAGTGACACCAACTTCCTTCTCCAAAGCTGGATATAAAGTCCCAGGGAAAGACAAATTGGCTCAGCCCAAGGCCTAAGCACGTTTCTAGCCAATCACTGTGGCCAGGTAGAGGAAGGCTATGGTTGGCCACGTCTGGATCTCAAACCTCTGAACTGGTTTGGCAGCCCATTAAAACTACAAGGAGAAGGTGTGGGATCATCTTACCCCAAACGAGATAAGGCATTGTGTCAAAAGAAGATGGGGGAGGGGATGCTGACAAGCACAGCTGACAGGTGTCCATTACAGATCCTTTATGCCTCAAGGTCTTGCTTTGTTTTCCAACAAATGTCTCTGAAAACAGAGACTTTTATAATTGCAAAGAAAAAATTTTGTTGACAGAAAGAGGAGAAAATATGCACAAGACAGGAGATGGGTAAATAAGGCTGACATTAAAATTCTTTGGAACAGGGGCGCTGGGGTGGCTCAGTTGGTTAAGCGTCCAACTCTTGATTTCAACTCAGGTCAACTCAGGGTTGTGAGATGGAGTCTGCTTAAGATTCTTCCTCTCCCCCAACCCCAGCTCGCGTGTGTGCTTTCTCTCTCTCTCTCAAAACAAGCAAACAAACAAACCCCAAAAAATCGTTGGAAGAGTGCATCATCTCTTTGTGATTTCAAGTATTTGATCTCTAGGAGGGTGACTCTCGTGTCTACTTCTACCAGCCCCTAATTCCAGTCTCTAACCCTCAGGGGATAAAAATATCACCTACCTTACAGGGCTTCTGTGAGAATTATATGAGTTAATGAAAGCAAAACATGTAGTACAAAGCCCGATGCACAGAAATCTATTTTATAAATAAAAATATAATTTATATATATTCCGGTAGCACCCATATTCCTACTACATACTGAAGGCTTTTTACTGCAAATACCTGCAACTCTCTGCTTAGGCCCAGGGAGACCCATGCAGAGAATTAAGGCCCCCAAATCAACTCTCAACCAACAGGAGTTAGCGGCCAAATGCGTGAGCTTCCTTATCCCTCAGTAGGGCAGCTCTGAGTTCCCCAGCATGACTACATTCCAGCAGACTCATTTGAGAACATGCCCTTTTTTTGGCTTCCTTTCCTTCCCTGTCTTACTACTTCTGCTCCCTTGTCAGTGTTTCCTGGAATCATCTCCTAAATAAACTGCTTACACTTGAATCCTTGTCTCAGGACCTACCTCTAGGGAACCTAAACTAAGACAATAAATTTGCAAAAAAAAAAAGTGGAGGAAAATGCACTAGAATGTTCACCATCACTATTCTATGATTGGCGGGACTGTAAATGATTTTCCTGTTTATTATCTATATTTAGAACATTTTCCACAAATGTGAACATGGATAGCAGCTAATTGTTATGGAAAGAGTCTAAAATCTTACGCCTGGTTTTTAGTCTCTGCCGGACCTCACCACCTTTGTCTTCTACCGACTTTTAACTCTACATACTTAAGAAACAAGTCTTAACTTTTGCCCCTACTGAGTCCATCCCTAGCTCTGTGCCTTCACTCATACCTTACTCGGCGCTTTTTATTAATCCTACCACTTCCAGTAGGCCTCCCCTATTCCCTCCAGCCCATGATGCCATTTTTAAAAAAGATTTTTATTTATTTATTTGAGAGAGAGAGAGCGCTCAAGAGTGAGAGAGAGAGAGCACCAGCAGCAGGGAGGGGCAGATGGAGAGGGAGAAGCAGACTCTCCACTGAGCAGGGCTCCATCCCAGGACCCTGGGGTCGTGACCTGAGCCGAAGGCAGATGCTTAACCGGATGAGCCACCCAGGCGCCCCCCATGATGCCATTTTATGTCCATTTTTTCCATGAATCATTTCATTGACATTATCTGCATGCCTTACATTATTTTAAAGATACATTATTTTAAAGTACTTCTTTGGTATGGGTCTCTTCACTTTCTGGGATACTTGCATCACAGTAGAGCTATTTCCAACACTAAAACGGTGTTGGACCAATTCAAGATAAAATACTCCCTCCGCCCCCACCCAAATTATTTCAGATAATATCTGAGCTGCATCTGCTGTTTCAGTCTTTAACAAAGTGTCTTTTTTACGGGACAGCAGCAATGGGGGAAGAACAGGAGAGAAAGAGAAGCTGGCTCTCATGTACTCATTCCACCACCCATAAATGATCTTTTCATGAGGACATGGCCGATAAGGAGAAAAGGAAAGACAAAAAGCATTCTTGACTTAGGAATGGAATAGCAGCTCCCCCTCTGTGTCTGATTCAGTTACTCAGAATGGCTTTCTTACGGCTGTGCTTTTTGTGAATTATGAGTCTCTCTCTTTCTATTCCCCCCAGGCTTCATATTAAAGACGAGATGCAGCTGCCAGGGACTCCAGAGATTTCCCATCAGTCTACTATGGTGAAATAAAATACCATGTTATGCTGGAAAACTCACCAGTCCTCTCTTCACATAGGCTGTGCTATCTCATGGCCAGGATAAGGGATCCCAGGCCTGGACGCTGACTGTTTCTCCTGAGATTTGTCACGGTCGTCTTCTAGACGGTACTCAAATCTTTCTGTGTTCCAGCTTCCCACCATGCTATTGATAATTGTCTTCTAAAGGGCTGCTATATGTTTGTACAGTACATGTACACTCCACCTTCTTGAACTACTCTCCCGAAGGAGGGTATTTGGTTACTATTAGAGGGCAACTACTTTACTTCCAAGGAGAGAGAGGTTCTGCGGCCCTGTTGCCACAGATGATTCGGGACACTGGCAGCCTTGTGATCTTCCCTATTTGCATCTTCCGTGTCATTACTACCAGAAGGGTTGCATTATATAAATGGGCTGAGGTTTATACATAATGATTGGTTGAACTGCTTGTGATGTTGCCCCAGAGGAAAATGGAGCCAGCTAAACGAGGTGTGCAACCCTGCATGGAGATTTGGAGCACACTAGTGAAATGTTGGGAAAGTATCCCGTTGGAGACTATCTCTAGCTAAACAGTTTAAACCTTATTAGAGACTGAAGCTAAAAGTTAACACAATGCCCCATCCTCATATCCTGATTTCAATCTTTAAATAATAGGATAGGCCGGGGTGCCTGGGTGGCTCAGTCAGTTCAGCGTCTGCTCTCAGTTCTGGTCATGATCCCAGGGTCCTGGGATCCAGCCTCCCGTGTCGGGCTCCTGGCTCAGCGGGACGTCTGCTTGTCCCTCTCCCTCTATCCCTCCCCTCACATTCGTGCTCTCTCTCTCTCTCAAATAAAATCTTTAAAAATAAAAAAAAATAATAAATAATAGGATAGGCTTCAAATCCCAGCAAAAGCTTAGGTGAGCCTATAGCAAAAGAGAAGGAAGAATGTGAGATATTATTTAGTTCTTGCTGGTAACATTAGCTCTCCAAGACTCAACAGACCATCCTGTCTACACGCTCCTTTCTCTCTCTCCCATTTTACTCCAGTTATTGGCTAGCAAATAGGATAAATGAAGATCCCCCTTTCTGTCGGATATACCCTGTATTCAGAAGTCTTTACTAGACTAAAATTGGATACTAAGAATTGAATTTCTTTCTAACCCCTCTTTAGGGTATACATGGGAGAAGAGGTAAGGATCCAATTCGTGATACAAATGTTCATTTATATATTCAATCAGACAAACAGGTCCCTTTGGGAGTACACAAATACAATCTGAAAGTAGTTCAGTTTACCAACTGAGGGGCAAAGGTGAAGTCTTCATTGTCTTTTATCTTTTTTGTAATAGGTGATCAATAAATATAGTTGAGTTGAATCATTAAGTTAAAAACATCTATACCCATTTTGAAGAACACAATCTGAAAGCAAATTACCAAATGTAATGAATATATGAATTATACTTTGAACCCCTTCTCTGCTTTTCAGTTGTGAGATTAAAATGCTTACCAAGTCTAACTTGTTAATTTTTACCAGTCCCAATAGTCCCTGGAGGAAAGGAGTCACGATCAGTATCCTTCCATTTTACAGACGTGAGAACTGAAGAACAAGGCATGAGTCGGTGAGTCAGAGTCAGCATACAATGATGTGAAACTGGAACAGAAGAGGCAGAAATGCAGCCCAGAATCTACTTTGGGGCTCCTTTTCTATCTCCTTGCCCCCTCTGGCTATATAGCAACTTAGGAAGCCCTGGCATTGCACTCTGGTACAACAGGAGAAACATCCCCCTACCCATCAGAGGGGCAGAACAAGGAGGCAGATCCCTGGAGTCGGTCAGGACAGGCACTCTGCTTAGTCCCTCCACCGTGTGTCCCCCTCCACTCGCACACTCCAGTGCCTACCTAACTCAGCGCTCAGCTTGGCCCCTAGTGAACGCTGGCCGAATGAAAGAATGAATGATAACTTGCGACTCCCATTTTGGTGTTGGAACCATTAATTCAGTATTTCTTAAAATGGTATGGTCGGCCCCTTCAGAAGAGGAAAAAAAAGCCCCCCCCCACCACCACCACCACATCACTTATCTGCAATTGAAGATTGCAGACGCTTAATGAAAAAAATATCATGCTCCAGGTTGATAAGGGACCCTATGCATTTGGTTCTAGTGATGCCTTTTTCTAATTAAACAAATACCTAAGTAAATTAATAAACACAAATACCATGTATGAGGAAGGGTCTTCATTATGTTATAAAGTGAGGAAGCTCTAAGACAGTGCATCCACTAGACTACCTGCTTTTAAATGCATTATCTGGTTTGATCTTCACAGAAGCTTTTCGAGATGAGTGATCTTTTTTTTGTTGTTGTTCCTTTTGTTAGATAAGGAAACTGAGAGAAGTTGGGTAACTTACCCAGAATCACCCAGCTTGCAAAGGAGGATTTAAAACCTATTCAGTTTGGATCCAGAGCCTGACATCTCACTCCCTCCCTCTGGTTCTTGCTCCCACTTCGGCTTCTTTACTCCTTTCTGCCTTCTCTTTCTTCTCTTTCTCTCTCTCTTCCTCTCTCCCCCTCCTTCTCTCCATCTGTGTCTCTCTCTGTCTCTCTCTCCCTTTTCTACCACATATATTTATCTATGCATAGCTTTCCTCACACTCTCCAAGAGACCCAGAATTTAGAGAAGTGTCATCGTCAGCATGCCTTGCCAGTCCCGGATTAAAAGACCAAGGAGGATGTCTGATATTCCATCCACCAGGCCACTGCCTAAGGTCACTACCCAGCTGCTGGGCACAGCCTAGACTCAGAGACTGCCTGGGCTGGGGCTGTCCACGCATTTTATACTTGGATTGGAAAAAGGCAATTATTAATTTTAGAAGCAGTGTTTAGAAGTGGCTGTCACTTAAATTTTGTCAACTAATTTGTATAAACATGTGCTATCAATATAAATAAGTTGCATCAGAGGTTTGCTTAGGTTCTTTAGGAACACTCTTCATGCTCCAGAAATCATGAAGATCAAAAGATTAGCCAAGCACCGGTTAAACTTCTTCCTTGGATGCAGCACATACATCCGTACTTCTATTAGCTCACATTTTGAGTAGTGCCTCTGTACCAAAAAAACCCCACATGCTAAGATTTTACATACATGATCTTATTTCACCAGGGCTTTTAAGGGTTAAACAATAGCCCAGTTGTCACTCCAGAGTATGTGGCTGAGCCAGCTCTCCAACAGAGGTGGGCCGCCTGTCAGGGCCTGAGCTCTCAGCACTTCTGCCCCCAGTGACAAGCCCTGGGCCATCTCTGCAGAAGACAAAGATGAAAACAGCCTAGCAAGGCACTTGGAATCCAGTAGCAAAGATTTTTAAAGCTTCACAAGTATAATAATAAAGAGCAGAACGCAGTCTACTATCGTCTTCTGGGCCCAACAGGTACGGAGTAGTAAGGATTTCTGAAAAAGAACAAACCTTTCCTTTGCGTGCAATGCTTTTTTAAAGAGCTTGGAGAAAAGAGGAAACCACAGATCATGCTCTGAGACAGGCTGCCTTCCAAACAACACAATTACTTCTGTGGAAAAGCAGAGCTAAGACCGGGGGTTGGGGGGGGCGGGGGTTAAAGTCCAGAAAGCCAGTGGCCTGGAGTGGGTTTAAAACTTCTGTGCATCTGGAGATAAAGGAGGCAGAAGGGCCAGGAAAGATGAGAGTTAATGACCCACATGGCAGTCACCCCCGATACTAGCTCGGTGGCTCTTACCATCAGAATAGCGCAGACACTGAGCATTTAAGAATTAGCCACTAACACTGGAAGGCCTTTGAAGGCCAAGACTTTTTCTTGTTTATTTTACTTTGCTATAAATCATTTACTTCATACTGTAGTTCTTAGGGTAGGACACCCTGTATTAATTTGTGACCATTATCGAGTTGAGAGAAAACCCAGAGTTTGTATACAAAAGAAAAAGAAGAATTCCCCAAATTGTTTTCTTTAGATGCATGGCTGTGTGGGGGAGAATCAATGCCAAGATTCATTTTTGAAGCGTTGTCTAAACTCCAAAAGTTTTAAAATGATTCCAAACCCCAGTCACATTGGCAAGGGAGTGGTCTCCCCCACTGAAATTCTACTTCTCATAAGGTCTATCCATTTTGACTTTAAAACATATTTAAACATTTTTGAAAGATTGCAGAGGTAAGGAGTTCAGTAGTTTGGTGGGAGAATCACAACAATGTGACCCTCTTCAACACATGTTTGTCAGGGACTCTGTTTTTTTCAATACAAAAGCATTTATTCTACTAACTCATTTTGGCCCTCAGTCCTCTCTCTTAGTTGGGGTGCTGCATGGAATGGTAAAAAAGCTGTAATGCAGCCATTCCTCAGCAAAAAAATCAGTTTGTTTCTACTACATTCGCCCTTTAAGGGTTATCTGATTGCAATTATCTTTCTAAAAAAAAAAAAAATCTTGCTGGAACTTGCAAAGTTCTAACAGAAATTGGAATGAAGCAGCCAGGCAATGGCAAGTCCAGGAGGGGAAGAAAAACAGCGAGTCCGGACTTTGAAAAGTATTTACATACATTCCAGCACATTCCAAGCACATAAAGGATAAACTGAACAGGGAAAGGCATTCCATGCCCCAAATTGAGTCTTAGTTAAAGAAACACTTTATGTTACTGCTACATGTAGAGAAACAGAGCAGAAATTGTAGGCCCAGAGGAAGTGTTTGTGGAAGATTCTGAGGGAGAAGGACAAACATACACCAAGTAGATGCTTCCCATAAGGACATGCTTTGCAATTTGAGCATTTTTGAGCTTGCAATGGAATTTTAAAGCCATCCAGAAACAACAGATGTTTGAACCCAAATGATCCAACTTCATGATGCCAAAATTAGGGCTCTGAAGAGCAACTTAGAATTGTAACATATGAAGAACCACGTCAGTAACTCTTCTCCAGGCAACAGTTGAAAGAGATTTATTCTGTGGCTTGCTGACCCTACCCTTTTATCTCTGCCCATTTATATTCTCAGCGAGAAAAATTTCTGTCAAATGGAAATATTAATAACTGAAATGCAAGCCTCTTTTCTAGGTCTGACTTGGATCTCCTTTCTCCTTTGAGCACTCTGCCTCTAAACTGAATTATGAAACCAGGAGGAGGACCCTTCTGAACATTACTTATCCCTAAACTTTCACATACGAAAACCAATAACACGTTCCGGTTGAACCTACACAGCACAGAATTATCTAGCTAATGTCGTCCTTGTAAGCAGCCAAATCAGGTATTTCGAGCAAGCAAACAAGAACCAACCAACACCAACTCCCACTGACAATAAATAAGCAAACTGCACTTTACAAGCTACTTTTTTCCCCAGAGTAAATAGGTAACAGATAAAGGCCGAATTCCTCTTTACTTGGTTTGACGGATATATCAGGGTGGTTCAATTCCAAAACAAGGTTGTTTCTTGATTAGCTCGAAAGGTTAATTCCCACCACCACCCTCGTCTTGAGGATAAACAAACGAATGTAACTTAGACATCAAATCACTTTATTCAGCTTTCAAAGAAACGTCTTGTACATCTCGTTTACCAAATAAACTTCCCAGCAAGGTAGCAAGGTTTATTGGTTTCCAGAAGGATGTTAACATAAAGATGTTTCTTCTTTCAGCCACGTAAATACTGCAAAATAGCGCCGATGAGAAGAAAGTGGCAGTATGGTCCTGGTTCTAAAAGGGAGCCAGGAACTCAAACTGTAACTGCATTTTAAAAATAGCACAGCAGTGATGATTATAATTTAGCTCCGCAGCACATAAGCGTGGTATGAACAGGAAATGGGAGTACATCTTCTGAGCCTGATAAGGTTCTCTAATGTAAGACATATGCTCTGTTTCTTAGCTGGAGAGCTAGGCCAAGGCAGAAAGAAGAAAAGCATACATGTTTTGGGTTCATATATGAACCCAAAGATCAAACTTATCAACCTTGGAAATTTTTTTTTTTTAATTCCTATTGAATTAAGTGATGAAGTCAAGAAATGTGCAGCGTGGATTCAAATGAGAAAAAAAATACCTTTATTAGAAAAATTAAAATTTGAAGTAACTTCCAGAGGAAAATTAACTGAGTGAGCTACTGTCTCAGGGCGGCCTCTGCCAAGCAGAACCGCTCCTCAGAGAAGTCACTGTTAATCCAGGGAACATTCCTGATAAAAGAATCTCCATGGGCTATGAAAGGTCAAAGTTGAATTCACTAAGCACTATATGTCTTAAGACCATTCTACAATATTAATAATTATTCCTAATTCTTATGACAAGTAGAAATGTGGCAAAATGCCCTTGAGATTACTTTTATATTCTAGGAAGGAATTGGTGGTTTAGGTGGTTCCAGATTAGTGTTTTAGAGTAAGGATCATATAGTGCAACACGGCTCAGTATTGGATGCATGACAATACATAAAAATCCAGACAGACTCATCACATCTCCCAATTTTATAGTCCACATCAGGGACAATGAAAAGGAGTTGATATCCGTGCCTATCATCAAAATACAAATTGGATTTATTATCCCTTGACACAGATGATTGTAAGGAAAACTTGTAACATCTGGAAAAGAAATCAAAAAAGTAGTTTAGTTTCTAGGCTCTCTTCCTTTACAAACAGAAAGCAAGGGAGATTTTCCTTGTTATTCAGAATAAGAATAAGTTCACTCATTCAACAAGTATTTGTTAAGTGTCTCCTATGCGTGAGGCACTGTTGTGATTGCCAGGGATATAACAGTGGGAAAGACAGACAAGGAGCTTATGTTCTAGTAGGAATGTCAGTCAATAAATACATAAAGAAGAGAACTTCGAGGGTAATTAATGCTATTAAGGGAATGAAAGGGTGATGTGTAGAGAAAAACAGAATAGGTGGGAACCTCTTTAAGATGGTCAAGGAAAAGTTTGCTTCAGCTGAGGCCTGAATAATGAGAAGAAGCCAAATTGATGGATATAGAGGAGAATGTACTAAGGGTAGAAGTGAAAGCTGGTGCAAAGGTTCTGTGGTTGGAACAAGCTTGACTTCTTCAAGGAAGAGAAAAAAAGCCAATGAGGTCAGAACATGGTGATTGATGGAGAGAGGGGAAGAGATGAGGCTAGGGAGGTAGTGAGGGCTAGGTTATATAGGACCTGTTGTATCTTGGTAAGAGGTTTGGATTTCTTTTAAAGAACAATAAGTCATTGGAGAATTTTATGTGACTTTGATCTGATTTTTATGTTTTTTTAATTATAAAATATTTCAGGCATCCAAGAATGTATAGATAACAATAAAATGAATACCTTGAGAAATTGTGTTCTTGAAATCCCCATGTTACCCTTTCTACCTTATTCCCTTCCCTTTCCTCTCTACCTTATTCACACCCCTTTCTGGGGCATGTGGGTGGCTCCGTCGGTTAAGCCACTGATTCTTGATTTCGGTTCAGGTCATGATCTCAGGGTCGGGAAATGGAGCCCTCCATTGGGCTCTGTGTTGGGAGTGGAGCCTGCTTGAGATTCTCCCTCTCCCTCTCCCTCTGGTCCTCCCCCTTACGCCCCACCACGTACTTGCATGTTCTCTCTCTCTCTGAAAAAAAAAAAAAAAAAGATAACCTTATTCTGAATTTTATGTTCATAATTCCCACACATATTTTTGTGCTTTTAACACATACACACACACATATCCATAAATAATATATGTGACACTGCCTTACATTTTTTATTGAGATGTAATTGACATTGCATATTTTAAAACTTGATATGAATGGTACCAAACTGTACACATTCTTCTACAATTTGCTTTTTTTCCCCTCTAAATATTTTTTTGAGATTTATCCAGGCTGATATGGAGAGTTCTTATTCATTAATTTTTAATGACTATTTAGTGTTTTCTTATATTAAAAAACCACAATTTATCCATTCTTTGGTTAATGGGCATTTCTGTTGTTTTCAATGTTTCTGTTTCTGTTCAATGTTTCTCTTCACATCTCCCTGGGCAGGCAATAGAATATAGAGAGACAAGAGTGGAAACCCAAAACCCATTTGGAAGACTCATTGGTAGCACACCAGTGGTGACTAGCTATAGGATGAGGTGAGGAGAAATGGAGAAATTTGGTATATGTTTTGAAGATGTGACTGATTAGACTTGCAGATGGCTTTGACAGGGAGGAGGGGTTGCTGAGAAAAGGTGAGAAATTGAGGATGACTCCTGACTTTGGGTCCTCAGCAATTTTCAGGGCACCTAGTGGCCCAAATCTTGGCACTTTAAAAGGTACCAAGTGATGTGAAACTTTAATTTCTTAAGGTTACTAAAAATCTTATTTATAGTGCCTTATAATACACATGTATTTGGCACGTCATAAAATTTTGATGAATAAATAGGCAATTGAATGAATAACAGACTTTACAATTGGTTCTCTAGGGTACATTGGGATTACACTAAGATTTAGTTACATGACAATCTCGAGTATTTTCAGATGAAATGAAATGATGCTGGGTTTTGTTAAAATAATTGAAAGGGGAATGTGTGTTTTTGGGGATTATTAATGAAATGAGATTGGCTTTATGTCGAACATTTTCAAAGCTGAGTGATAGGCATATGGGCGTTGCACTTTTGTGAATGGTTGGAAAATGATAAGAAAACAAATTTTCGCTCTCTTCCCATCAAGGTAAGAATTGCCCCAATATGGCTCTTCGAATAAACATCCAAATAATAACCACTCCACATAAACAGGTTGTCAGAGAATTCAAGAAGTCCAGTCAAAGTTCTTAACCTCTTCAAGTTTACAAAGTTCATGAGTAGCTGATGAAACATGTGGACACTTTTCCAGAAAAAAAAATTCACATATACACAATTTCGTACTTTTAAATTAAAATTTTATGTTTTATTTTTTCTATGTTTAATAGTCATACCATAGGATTTTATTTTATTTTATTTTATTTTATTTTATTTTATTTAAGGTTTTTTTGGAGAAATGGTTAACTCCAGCACTGGGGCAGGAAAAATACAAGGTGAATCTGGAGCATCTTGTGATACCAAAAAGGTAAGGGAGTGCTCAAAAAACAAAGGCAGCATATCAAAAGGACATAGGCGCCAACCAGAAAGAGCTCCCAGTGGCCAAAGCTGAAATAATCTGAGCAAAAAAAATAAATAACAATAGCGTTGGATTATAATCCATAGAATTAAATAAATATCCATGAATCATACTGATATGAACAAATAATTAAATTTAAAAATAGATGGGAAAGAAGAGACAGTCTATCTCACATAAAAATCCCAATTAATAAATATGGAAGAAATGAGAAAAATAGAAAACCAAAAACAGAACACCATAGTAGTATTTGTTGCAAGCAAGATCATCAATGGATGCTAAAATCAATGGAATAGAAAAACAATATTTTCATAATCTCAAAGTGTCTCCCCAAATATTTAATTACAAAGGTAAAAAGCATTAACTTTACAGTAGAGAAACCTGGCAAATAGCCCCCTAAACATGTGATGGGAGTGAACATCACTAGTAATAAAATGTCAGCATCGTGAACTCCTGGATTACGATGTCTTGCAAAGGCCACGTCTTTTCTGTGTATTCTGGTAAAAAAAAAAATGCCATAAACTTAATTTAATCATGAGAAAACAGCAGACATAGCAAAATTGAAGCACATTCTGCAAAAAGCTAACTAGTAACTCTTCAAAAGTACTGAAGTAGCAAAAGACAAGGAGAGACTGGGGAACGGTCCACATTGTTGGAGAATAAGGAGACCGGACAGTTAAATGCAATGTGAAACCCTGGATGGGGACCATAGAAAAGGGTGTTAGGGAAAACAGGGTAATCCAAATAAAGTCTGTAGATTAGTTAGTAATGGCTTTACGCCGGTGTTCATTTCTTAGTTTTGATCATTGTACCATGGTCATATAAAACGTTAATGTTGGGGTGCCTGGGTGGCTACGTCAGCGAAGCGTCTGTCTCTTGATTTTGGCTCAGGTCATGATGTCGGGGTCATGAGATCGAGCCCTGCGTGGGGCTCTGTGCTGGGCTTAAGATTCTCCCTCTGGCTCTCCCATTCTCCCTCCCCCTACACAAACGCTCTCTCTCTCCTCCATACTACCTTCCCCCTGTATCTAACGCTGCTATCACTTGTATCATTATTTACTTACTATTTCTTTAAAATTGACCCCATTTATTTTAAACTTAAAAAACAATAATTAAACAAAATAATAAGCTCTTCTACAGGGTCCTCAGGACAGGGATTTTTGTTTTATCCACTGATGTACCACAAGTTCATTGACTAGTGGCTGGCGCACAGAAGGTACTCAATAAGCACTTGTTGAAGGAATAAATTAAAACCTTTACAACACAACTGTAAATGGAAAGCCAGCATCATTTGCCAGGAATAGAAAGTAATCTTCAAAATAAATACAATACAAATAACACAGTATTATTAAATGCTGTTGCTTCCTGAATGCTTTGAACCTGAGGCCTAATATCTCTCTCTATTTTTTTAAGATTTTATTTATCCACTTGACAGAGAGAGAGAGAGATCATGAGCAGGGGGAGTGGCAGGCAGAGGGAGAGGGAGAAGCAGACTCCCCACTGAGCAGGGAAGCCTGATGCGGGACTCGATCCCAGGACTCCGGGATCATGACCTGAGCCGAAGGCAGATGCCCAACCAACTGAGCCACCGAGGCGTCCCTATCTTTATATTTTAAAAGTAATGCAAGTGTTAAAAGATATAAAAGAGGATACCAGTTACAAACAGAACTGTTCCTTAATTTAATCAGAAGGATTCAAAGAGAATAATTTTCTGAGTAAATCAATTTAAAGGCATATCAGTGTGCCACCTAAAAACATCCCACAACTGACCAAGGCAAGGTGCCATTCTCTGGGGAAGACGGCTCTCTCCTAAAAGAATCAACTGAGTCAGGGCTTATGTAGGATGAGATAGCTCAGTCTCTCTCAATCTTCTCACTTCTTAGGTGTCATCTCTTCTCTCCTGGAATCTCCTACCTCCTTGCTTACTTCTCATTCCCGTCTCCCGTGCCCTATAGAATTATTTGTAGTCTCTGTAACACTCCATTGTGCATACCTCTTTTAGCACTTACCACATAAATTCATGATTATTTTTCTTCAAATCTATCTCCCTCATTTAAATTATAAACCTAGAGGACAGCAGGGACTGTGTCATGGCCTGTTTATATCCCCAGAGCTCTTACCAGGCTCTAACAGCATGGTAGGCCTATAATAAATGGCTGAATTATGAAATTAAGGAAATTACAGAAGTTAGAGGAAAAGAAAGACCTGTGTGATTTTTCTCTGATCCTTGAAGCTGTGATTTTGTCATCACCTGTGCTTGAAAAGCTTCTTCTTGAGATCATTTATAAGATCTTCCCAAACACACATGAGGGTTCTCTACAGAGATGAAAAAGTAGATAGCAATCCTTTCTTTCAAAATCTTTCAGAATTAATTTGCTTCCTAGAGCAATTATAATGTGTCATTCTTTGTTTGCAGAGTAAATGCAAAACCTGGAGGATACCTCCATTGTAGACATTACAGCTGCATTTTTGTGGCTTGCTGATAAAGACGGAGGTAGGGCTGAGGTCAGTTTTCTATACCTGGGTGATGATCTCTGCTCTCCAGAAAGGATGATGGGCCAATACAGCTCCTAGCTGACAATAAGTTTAAAAATTACAGGATGCCAGAGGCATCTGGGTGGCTCAGTCAGTTGGGCGTCTGACTCTTGATTTCGGCTCAGGTCTTGATCTCGGGGGTTGTGAGTTCAAGACCCGTGTTGGGCTCCACACTAGGGGTGGAACCTACATTAAAAAAAAAGAAAAGAAAGTACGGGATGCAAAGGAAACACACTACAGAACAACATTCTTACAAGAAGTCAGAAATGAACCTTCTTTGGACAACCCTTGAGATGGTTAGCAGCAGTTTCTTTGGAGTATGTGAGTTATGTGAGTATGTCTAAATAGAAACCAACTTGCTGTCAACTATTGCATCTGAGAACAGGAGTCAATATATACATAGATCTAACATGGAAGTACATGGCAAGCATCCCTGAGATACTGAGCTGAAATTATCTCTACCTTATCAAATTATTATGCAGAAATCAATAGCTTTCATATACATGAAAAAATGCTTAGGAAATACAATGAAAGCAAAGGCTATTTTTAATAAGCAATAACATACATAAAATTCTCCACCCTCAGTCATAATGAATGTTATTAAAACTTTTATACCACGCTGGTACTAATTTTCTTCTATCAGACAGGTAAAAAAATCCAAAAGTTTTAGAACACTCTATGTTGGCAAAGCTGTCCGGAAACAGGTACTCTCATATATGCAGTATAAACTGACACCGTCCTTGTGGAAGGCAATTTGCCAACAGTGTCAAAATTACAAATACATTTACTCTTTAACTTGCCAATGCCACTTCTAGGAATTTATTCTAGCCATGGGAAGAGGCTGATGTGCACTGTCACTCACTGCAGCATTATAGTGGCCGTTTGGGGGTGGGGGGAAGGAATCAAGCATTCATCAAAAGATTTTTGGTAAAAAATGTATTTGTACAAAACTACATTATATAAATCTCAGTTGAAAAACATTCTGCAAAATACCTAACCAGTGCTCCTCAAAACTGTCAAGGGCAACAAAACCAAGGAAAGTCTAAGAAACTGTCACAGCCAAAAGGAGCCTCAGGGACAAGACGGACTAAATGTAATATGACCCTCTGAAAGAGAAACAGTAAAACTAAAGAAATCCAAACAAAGTATAGACTTTAGTTAATAATGTATCAGTATTGGTTCAATAATTGTAACAAGTACACCAAGCTAAAGCAGAATGTTAATAATAGACCGGCCTATGGGAATTCTCTGTACCATCTTCACAATTTTTAAAAAATATATAAGACTGTTGTTAAGAAATGAAAGTTATTGATAAAAATAAATTATAAGATAGCCATACAATGTTTGGCTTTCTATGCAACATTCAAGAAAGAATAAAGAAGCTCTGTCTGAACTGATAAGGAAAGATCTCCAAGGTTGTTAAAGGAAAAAAATCAGTTATATAAGAACTTGCATTTTTCTAGAGAAACACTGCATGCACATACAGGTACCTAGTAACAGTGGTCATCTGTCAGGGGTAGAATGGGAAAAACAGAGTGGATGGAGAATAAGGTGGAAAGAAAAAATACAGACACACACACACACACACACACACAGAGACATTAATGATGTGAATTGGAATACCCAATTTAACTAATTTATCAGCTGCTGCCTATAGGACTTTCTATGAATAAACAATGAGATGGACTCCTGAGTAAACTATGATTATTGTTGAGAAGCCACCTCCCTTCCTGAATGATGAATCTTTTTACACCCTGCATTTCTGTGGATTCATTTTAAAAAGTAAGTACATAATGGAAACCCAACTGATCTGAGCCTGCCAAACTTGTATGGACCCAAGCCCCTGAATGGTTTTGCCTAAAAGATCAGGCTACCCTCTTCTGCAGTATCCTCAGTTTCTTTTTCTGCAAAGTGAGGGTAAGTTTAAGTCAAAGTTTCTGTTTTGAGAAACTTGTGTGATTGATTGAAAGAGAGGTAATTTATGGATAGGGAAAAAAAAAAAAGCAGTGCGAGTGCAGAATGGCAGATCCATAAAAAACTACTTGAAATGAAGAGCAAGCTATGGAAGTTTGTTATTTTCTAAAGAGACTAACAAAGTGAAGTTCTACCTCTAGTAAGAGATTAACAAAGGAAGTTCTTCACTAAATATTCCAACAACAGATATATGAGGGACAGAATAATTTGAAATTGGAAGTTATTCATTTAAAAAAAGTGATTTAAAGAGTAAGATTCATTTTGCATTTATTTCAAAGAGCTGTTAGAAACCCAATCCAAATGGAAAGGCATTTAATTATATGAGGTTCACAATGACATTATCCTTAAATCAGGTCTGCCTTCTAACATATGAGGGGGTCCAGGGCAAAAGTACATATTAAATTGAACATGTATATATCTAAATATTTTAAAGTTATAGATCAAGCTAGCAAATTGCTAAATAAATATTTAAATCCTCCTACCTTGGCATCTTCATAACAACCTAAATGATTAGGTCTGAATTTAGATTTCTCAAACTGATGTTCAGAGTTTCATGCCAGAAACCAGCAGGAAGGAAGAGGAGAGCTAGTTTGTAGTCCCAACCCATGGCTTACCCAGCCTTGTGAGGCTAGAGGTCGGGAAGAAGCCACAGATGTTCTTTGGACCATGTGAGCTTGGAATTCCTCTGTCCAGGCTACCCCAAATATGGGTCTGGTAGAGGGCATGCAGCTCTGAGTAGGCATGTCCCCCTGGCAACACAGACCCCTCACCTCATGGGGAGAGGCATGGCCAAAGGAAAGCAAGAATAGGGCCTTCAAAAGTTTGAGTCCAGAGTCAGGGACTTTTCTCATCCTGGTCTAAGGGTGAAACTGTTTCAGATATTTCTTAGTGATTAATCATCAGATGAGGGAATAAAGAGTAAAGCTTTCAGTCTTCTGGGTCCTTCAGAACATCACCTTGAAATGGAGATTTTTGTTATGATGATACTGACCAATAGAGAAAAATCAAAAGATACAATGATTTGTCTTTGGGCATTGTGCAACACTGGGATTTTCTGAAATTCAAGGTCGTGTATACAATAAAGTGGAGTTGGTTGATTTATATGATTTAGTACAGTTTTTACATAGTATGTGATTCAAAAGACTCTAGAGAGGTCGAATGGGGGATAGGGAGAATGGGGTAGACTTACTCTTCAGTTGATACCATTCTTAACTGTTGGATTTTTCGTTTTTATCATGTAGATATATTGCATTTACATTTGAACAACAGCAACAAAAATAAAGATCTTCTAATGGTCTCCTAAGCAAATATAGAAGTTTGAATGTTGAATTTAATTATCAGGCCTAAATCTTTTGGTCCCCAGATGAAGCATTGCCAACACAACATATTAGGTAATGCGATAAATACAGAAACTCTATTTTTTCTTAATGGCAACATTCACATTTGAAGCAAGCTGTCAGTAGCAAACAGCTTTGCTTGGGTTGCCTGGTCTAGCAGATGTCTTTGTTAGGAATGTGACAATTATCACCATTATTTATTTCACTGAATATCAAGTGGTACAGAGGGAAGCCAAGTCCTCATCAATAGTGCACGTGGTTAATTACATCACGCTATCTCCTCACATGCCTTATTCTTTGCTACTTGCTTTTGAAATTATCCTAAAAACACATCTCTGACAGACTTAAAACTGAATGCATTTCAAAGTTAATATCAGCTGTCACACAAAACTGTGGACTACATGGCATAAAGGAAATTATTTTTTTCCAGCTACTTTATTTGCTGTATAATAATATTAAGTAACATTTACCAAGTGCTTACTCTGTCCCAGAAAAAGAGTAAGCACTGCACATACATTTTTTCTTTTAACTACAATCAGAAACTCCCCTGATATTCGCATATATTCTTTCATCTGCACTGTACCTTCCTACAACATGTTATTATTTCTTTTATTAGTCAGTGACTTGCTTTTATATGATGAAAATCATGAATTTTTTGTCCATTGAATAATTCCTACTATAGAAGTTCTATATAAATGGAAAAAATTATATTATAATAAAGACCAAATCATTGAGGAAAACAAAATCAAAGTCTTGTTTCCCAAATAAGCTGAATTTTATTCTTTTTTTTTAAAAAAAAGATTTTATTTATTTAATGTCAGAGAGATAGAGAGAGAGAGAGAGAGAGAGAGAGAGAGACTACAAGAGGGGGAGGGGCAGAGCAAGGAGCCCAATGTTCGACCCGATCCCTGGGTCCTGGGATCATGACCTGAGCCCAAGGCAGATGCCCAACCGACTGAGCCACCCAGGCATCCCCTGAATTTTGTTCTTAATTCTACAGATTAAATCAAGGCAACTCTTGCTATCGAATTCGACAATTCAATAAATGAGAAATCACCTACTATGGGAGTGCTCCTCGGTCGTTGGGTTGGATACAAAAATGAATTAGACTGTCCCTCTCCTCTAAGTGTATGGTCTAATGGAGAGGAGCAACAAACTGTTGGATGCCAAGAAAGATCGTGGAAAATTCTGTGTTACAGATATCATCCAAGTATTTAATAATGTGGAGAGGCTCTTATTCTGACTTTCGTTGTGGGGAGAGAGCATTTTGGAGAATGATTTGAAGTGAGCTTTGAAGAACAGATAATTTACAAGAGCTGATCTGGAAGGAAGGGCACCTGACAGAGGTAATACATAGTTTAAGAAAAAGGAACTGAGCACAGAAGAACTTGTCACAGACCAGGCTGCAAGAGTTAAGTGGGAGATAAGCCTACAGTAATGGATTTGGACCAAATCATGGAGGGCTTTGACTATAGAAGACAATGTTAGGAAAGGAAAGTCTTTGAGCTCAAAGGGACATACCCAGATCTAAATCTTTGGAAGATGACTCTGGCAGTGTCCAAAAAAGCCAACATTAAAGATATTGGTGGGAAAAACCATTAAATGAGCCAAAGAATGGGACAGAGTCTTTCAAAATGCAAAAGCTTTAAGATGTGAAGTAACAAATTTCATTTGCTATTTTTCCATTAAACAGAGGGAAAACAAACTGAAAGCAGGGAGACCATTTAGGAAAATATGCAGTGGTGCAAGCAAGAGTTAATGAGTTCTGAAGAAGGATAGTGAACAGAAGACTGATTTGAAAGATAATGGTGGAAGGAGACCATTGAATTGATTAGCCAAGAACAAAGACATAGGAGTGAAAAGTGATGAGTTTAATTTAGATCAGAGTTTAAGATGTCTGCAACACATCGGTGTGGGATGCTCAGAGTATAGTGAGGGACAGGGTCTGATTAGGGGAAGATGGATGAGGGTTAAGGTGTAGGGCTGGGAGTCATTCTCATAACAGGGAGAGCTGGGTAGACAGAGCTGTAAGATAGATGAGATTACCAAGAGATTGTCAAGAGTTAAAACAGAGGGCTGGAGACTGAATCTTCCGAAAGCTTATATTTAAAGGGTTTGTTTCAAGAGAAAGGGGAAAGGGTAAAAAATCCTGGAAGGAAACCGAACAGAAGCATTCCAGGAGGGAGGAAAGCCAGAAGAATGTCCCATGGGCTCTGGTGGAAATGAAAGTTCTAGTAAGGAAGGTGTAGTAATATCAAATTCTGCTGAAAACAGTTTGAGCAGAAGGTCTATAAAGAGGTTTCGGCTTTAGAACTTCGGATAGGCTGATGCTGCTGAGGATCAAGAAGGAGAAGAAACCAACGTGGATAAAGTCTATAGATGAAAAAGCAGGAGAGAGACAGAAACACCATTAACAGAAATTAGAAAATTAGAATCAAGGGAGAGTAGTAGGCCAGGAGAGAAAAGGTGTGTTAGGTATCAAGGGGGTTAGGGGGAGAGATGAGCAGGGAGGGAGACCCAGAAAATGGAAGAGGAATAGATGAAGGGGAGTAAAGTCAAGAAGGACATGGGAGAGGGAGGAAAGAAAAGGACAGATGGAAACCCTGGCTTTAGAAGGAAATCAGGAAAATTCTTCAGAGACTAGAGAGAAGATAAAGGGAATGGGTAATAATTTGGACAACATGGAATTTATATAGGATTCATAGCAGATGACCTCCAGCTCCTCGTAAGCAGGTAGCAAAAGAGGGCAGAGGTAGGTGTAGAAAGCCAACAGGAGTGCCGAAGTCTGGAACAACAGCTCTGTGTATTTAAGAGTGAATTGATGAGAGGCGAGAAGAAGAATCCCCAGTGTTGTTGAATTCCCCAGTTGGAAGGAATACAGTTTAGAGCATCCAGTCCACCTGGTCATCATCCTTCTCCAGAAATGCTTTCTACCGTCGGTGACTCCAGACCTGCCGCCCTTCTCACCGCATCTCCCTCCGGATTGTCATTAGACTAGCTTGGTGGTGGCACATTTGGAGCCAACGAATGCAAGAACCACAGCAAACTGGGCTCACTGGGCCTTTGTACCCCAGATGGGGACATAGCCACAGTTTTCTAAAGTTCTAAAAATAAATAAGTTGTTTTTTTAGAGACAAGTACAGTGACTCTATTATATACACTCACCAGGAGATTGTGCGGAGTTTGGGATGTTGTAATCCTCTAACTCAAAGAGGAATTGTTAGCCAGATGTTGAAAAATATATGTAAATGGGCTCCGGGAGTACATGCTATCTCTACATCTCCCCAAAGAATGTTGACCTAGTCCTAAAGCATTTACTTACACATTCTTTTCAAATAATCTTCAAAGTAAATTCGGAAGTACTATGTTGTAGCACATAGGTTAGTCCAATATAGACAAAATGTTAATCGTTGTTGAAGCTGTGTGACAGAAATGAGAATTTATTATACGCTTCTCTCTACTTGGTATGTTTGAAATTCTTCATAATAAAAAAGTAAAAGGAAAACAAGAAAAAAGGAGATAAGTGTCTTTAGTGTGCATATATAGTTGGGAGTAATGAGATGCCTTTCTTGCTTTTCTCCTTCCAGCTGACATACACTATAACCTTTGAGTAGTGGCTTACCCTAGTTTCTTTTACTCCAGAACAAATCAGAAAATACTGCCACTGAGATTTGGATGATATACCATCATTATTATTCCACATAGTCCTTCACACTTCATAAAACTCTTTCATGTGCTGTCATTTCATTTACTTCCGTGGAATTTCTGTACTCACGGACATTCTCCCAAATAACTGCCCTCCCAAAATCCATCCCAAAAGAAAACAGGCTTTAATCATTCAGGAGCCAATCTGTATTGAACAACTAGCATGTGCCATTACTTTAAAGTTATTTTAAAACTCCATGGCTAACTATCTTTGTAAGGAAAAAAGTAACACTCAAAAGAAAGCCTTCATTTGCTCAATAAACATTTATTAAGCACCCACTATCTGCAGAGTAGATGCCAAGGTCTCGGTAACACAGCATCCCGCGAACTCCTGCACGTAAGCAAGAATGGCTGAAGACTTGTGATGTGGCTCTTGCAATGAGGGGAGGGGAACTTTAAAAAAAATGCAGATCTCCAGGCTCTGCATACAAAGGAGTTCAGGTCTGGGGAGGTCTCAGGAAGGAGTGAGAAGCCCTGGTCTACATCACCAGGTCTCAGGGGGACCAGAGCAGACTCTAGTCTGACTGAAGCTGGCCCTGCCATCCATGGGGTGTAGTTGGTGAGTGGAAGGAAGGCAAGCTATGTGTTTGAAGTTGCATCCCGATGCTAGAAAGGACGTGAAAACAGGATGCAAGCCTAGAGAAAGGATTCGGCAGAATTTGGGAAAGCCCGAAGTACTTGGCTCACTGGGCTTAGGTTCAAGCCTGGACTTTGGTCCTGTGGAGTTCTCGACAGGGGCCTAGAAAGGACGGATTGGATAGTGGATCCCTTTTGTGTAGCTGGCACTGTGCAAAGCTCTTTATTTATATAATCTCATTTCATCCTCATGACAGCCCTGTGAGATAGGGCAATTTGCCTACGGTCAGATGACCTGTAAGTGGATGAGTTGTATTTGAACCTAACTCTATTCTGACTGAAAGCCTACAGCCTTTCTGTCCCTCCACGGTACTTACAGGGACTGGGGCAAAGGCTTGTCAGGCTCACTGAGGGCGATAGCTCAGAAGACCACGTGAGTATAAGGGGCTCTGCTCACAGAAGGCATCAGGCAGCTCTCTCTACGCTCCACTCAACTTCCAGTGACTCTTGACTGACAGGGTTCTGGTTAGTCCCAGCGTTACGTCTCAGGCAACAAAGGGAAATTGGCAGGTTTGTCTTTGTGCCCCCAGCCTCCCCAGTTTTACCTGTTTCTTCCCCGATCCCTGAGGAGGGGCTTATTGTCCTCATGCTCTTCACCTTCATTCACACCAAGTAATACACGTCTGATAGATGAAAGCACGGTGTTTTTGGGGACCTACTGCTTTTAAACAAAGAGCAGGTGTTTAGAGGAATGAAGTTAGTATCAGAGGCAGGAGCTAGGAAGAATTTGGAAGACATGCCGAATTCTCCTTAATCACACTTGTAGGTAGGTTGTAGATAGCAAAGGATCAATTCAAATTGATCCTATTGCTATCTGGAATTGATCCTACAGCTATCTGAAGAGAAATGATGGGAATTTCAGGAGATGAGGTCATCAAGAGTCCCGCCGCTTCAGAGATTCTCTTGAAGTACTTTTCACACCACTGTACCAGCCTATCTGTACAAAGTTCTCATTTTCACAGGGAACAGTACATATGTGTGTGCTTCTCCCAGAGATGGTAATCAATGGACATAATCCATCAGAGCCTCTTTCTTTTGATAACTGAAGTTATAGACCTAGACACGGCTTTATTAGCATTCCGAACACCAGTACTGCCCTACCCTACAATAAACAAAATAAACAAGAGAGGTTCTCCTGGTCACCCCCTTCCACATCACCTGATCATCATACAATGAGGGCTCAAATCATGGAATTTTCTCTACTTACCAAATCACTTGTAAGTTCAAAATTGTTCTGGCAAATACTTGAGATTAGTGGTTATGAAATATGGATAGATAGATAGATATTGATTTAGACTTAGATTTAGAGGTGGTAATTTATTTGCTAAGAGAATACAGTGATGACCTGTAAATGTGATTCTAAGATAACATCAAGCTGGATTGTGGTTTTCTGTATCCTGTGTATACAAGTGAAGTAAGTAATTTTACAAGGCAGCATGATAAAGCTTTGTTACTTATCAGCGGTGCAGCTTTTACAAATTACTTGACATCTTTGAGCCTTGTTTTCTGCACTGATAAGATCAAAATAGTAAAACTTGCCTTGAAAAGTTTTTGTGAGGATTAGGTGTAATATATGCAAAGTACCTAACAATGCCTGGGACATAGGGGCTCAGAAATACTTGAATGCATAAATAATAGATGCTCAATAAAGGTAGATAGTTTTTATTATTTATTAGAATGCTCATCAAACTTTATAGGCTTTAAACTTGTCTATCCCATGTTCCTCAGGAATAATGAAAAAAATTAATGGTTTCATTCTTAATTTCAAGAGCAAACACATCTGCTGCAAAAATTGAAATTACATAAGTATATAAATAAAAAGCGAAAGGTCCTACTCCAGAGCCGATACCTTAGAGGTAACCACTGTTAACAGTTCAATATATATCCTTTCAGACCTTTTTCTAGGCCTGTGCAAATACATGATATAATTTCTAAACACGAGTTTGCACTATACATGGTGTTCTGTGACTTGAGTTTTTGATGTAATATCGTGGACATCTTGCCAGACCTAGGATTCTATTTGTATAGTCAGCCTTTATGATACAAACATCCTATTAATGGAAAATTAGGTTATTTACTATTTTTTGCGGTTTCAACTGTGTTGCAACAAATATCCTTATGTAAATACCATCTTGGCGTATATACTAGTTATTTTTCTAGGATAAACTTCTTGAGGAATAGCCACGTTAAAGGGTACATATATTAACTAGACTCTGCCATGTTGCAGGGAGAGTGTTATGGGCTGACATAACAGCCCAATTTTGTCCGCACAAAATTCCTATGTTGAAGCCCTAACCCCTAGTAGCTCAGCATGTGACTGTCTCTGGAGATAAGGCCCTTAAAGGGGGTGCTGAAGTTTATGAGGCCATTAGGGTGGGCCCTAATCTGATCTGATTGGTGTCCTCATAAGAAGAGGGAGTTTGGACACACAAAAAGACACCAAGGATCTGAACGCACAGGGGAAGGACCACGTGAAGACACAGAGAGAAGGCAATTATCTGCAATCCGAGGAGAGAGATCTCAGGAGAACCCAAGCCTGCTGGCACCTTGATCTCGGACTTCTAGCCAGAGAACCGAGAGAAACTAAATTCCTGTTGTTTAAGCTACGCCATCCGTGCTATTTTGTTATGGCAGCCCTAGCAAACTAATACAGCAGGGTTATTCTCAAAGCGGTGGTGGCCCTTCTGCCTTGAGCTGAAGTCCCCGTAGTGTGAGCAAGCTGTTCTGGCCACTGCTCCTTACTTTCTTGATCCCATGCTCTCGCTGTCTCTTCCTTCATTGTCCTCACCCTCCTTGCTCATTGCAGTTTATTTAATAAGGGGGCACTTAATATGAACCTTGGGGAATCTCAAGGATTTTTGGATGTTTTTGAATAATTTGCTTTTTGATATGCCTCATTCTGGCATGGCATTAAGATAACAGGAAGTACTGACTGAGGTATTTTCCCACTGAATTATCCTCTATTTTTATTATATGAACTAGGAAACATTGAGAAGAAAATTTTTCCCATATCATTTTCTTCACATTTCTTCCTCTGACTGATGAGAGCAAACAGCTCAGCCTTTGTAGATTACTTCAAATTTATTAGTCAAGTCTTTAAATTAAGATAATGAAATCTCCCTACATCAACTTAGTGGTCAAGTAGAGCTAACGCACCCCTTGAAACACATTCCCTCTCCCTGACCAACCGTCCTCCCTCAAACTCATTATATCTGGGGTGTGTGCTTCTGCAAGAAGGAGGCAGGAAGGCAACTTGAAGTTACTGGAAGATCTACATTCTGCTCCAAGGCCATCCTCAGCAACCTCCACATACTTGACATTCCTTTGATTTCCTGAAGAAGAATGACTCACCCAGAATCACATAGCCACAGCAGATGGAATAATTGGTCTCTGGGTCTCCTAATATTTCTTTCTTCCGTCAGCAATTCTCTTTACTTGTAAAGTGAACGATCGTCTTGCTGGAGACAGCCGCGTGTTGGTGACCAGAGGAAAGGAAGAGGGAGAGGATCTGCCCGTGATTGAAAAAGAGGGCTTTCTTTGGTGAACTCTTCCTTGCCTGGTTTCTTGCCAATGTTCACGTTGGTTGCCTAAGCACCGTAAGTCTGGGAAGCTTGTGCTTATGTTTGGCTAACTGTTTAGTATATCTTGGGAAGCTACAAGTCAGGCCTGCCCGCTGATGAAGAGGGAAAGAGAAGGGCAAGAAGGAGCTGGGCTGGGGGAAGTAAAGGTGGGCCTCCCCTCTTTGTCCAACCTTGCCAATGGTACTGTCAAAGTTGCTCTCATTTGATTGACAAGGAGATGCCAAAAAAACTAAACCAAGCTGAGCCAACACAAAAGCCTCATGGTGACGCTAAAAACGAAACACACACACACACAAAACCCAACCCCAACAAACACAGAAATCTCTGCCATTTGACATCTGGAGGGAAATTGTGTAAAAAAGGGTCCTACCCCCCGCCAATGTGTTTGTATGTGTGTGCAGTGGAAGTTGGGGATAAATTAAGGAGCAAATATGAAGACGATATAATAATCGCTTCCTAATTGCAACACTCAAGTTGTATTTTATTTTTGCCCTTTTTTGGGGGCTGTTTTTTTTTTCTATTCCATTCGGTTTCCTAAGCCACATATGATCCCTGAAGGTATGTGCAATTATTTCCAAAAAATATTTGGGTGCCTACTATGGGCAAGACACTATGCTAGGTTTGCTCAAGATGAAAAGATGGCTAAGATTTAGTCTATGCTCAAGCTCTGCAGTTTCACAGCAAAAGTAATTTATAATCATGTTTGCTTACAGATTTGCAAAAACAGCTAACTTTTACAAGAGAAACCACTTTAATTGTCTTGCATTCATCGATAGCATTTAAATGTCATTGACATTTAACTCAAACCGAAAACATAACTTGAAATAATAAGCAATTAAATGAACACTCTTATCACAAACAAGGATTTCAGAAGAGTTGGCTTACTAATGTGTTATAAATTGTAAAAGGGAAACAAAGAGTTACACCCATGCCATATGTGAACCATGGGGCTATAAAGTAATTTATCATCTGTAATACATCTGCCTCATTTAATTCAAATTCTAACATTTATAATTTCAGTAGTTGGTACTATGGTCTTATACATGACATGGAAAAAATAATATTTGAACAAG
The DNA here is from genome assembly GCF_964656455.1 of Halichoerus grypus. NCBI lineage: Eukaryota > Metazoa > Chordata > Mammalia > Carnivora > Phocidae > Halichoerus > Halichoerus grypus. The sequence continues at coordinate 65,672,380 of NC_135723.1, forward strand.
TTCTTGAATTTGGTGGGTAGCTGCTTAGGGTTACAATGTCTCTTCCAACTCTTAAGATACTAGATTCTATTAGGACACAAATGTAGCCTTTAGAATAGAACTCCACATGGAAATATCTGTAGTTCAACACTATTTAATGCTGTATTACTATCATTTTGGATGTTAAAGTTGGCCATTATTTTGGTTTCATAAAATCTGTTTATCTGTTTATTGTGGTTGACTGGCAAAATGTTATCATTTACTGCCAAATTTCTGGAAGTAAATCAGGGAAAAAAGAGTATTAACTGAAAACCATAAATCAGTCTCAATCATGATTCCTCCGATGAAATGGATGGGCAACATGGGCACCAATCACAGAGAGATGCTATTTTTTATTAGATGCTTAAGTATTTCCCTAAAATAAGATCCAAACAATGTCAAATGATTAGAGGTATAGTGTAGAAAGAGTCTCAGTTGTCGGGCGTCTCAGAAAGGAAGGAAGTAATGACATACCATTTTAACTATTACTAAGCATTTGTCCTCCCGGTCTCCATGGTAATCCAGTGCAATTGCTCCACATAAAGTAAGCACATTAGTCTGGTACAGGCATTTGCTTCCTCTCTGAATTTCCTGTTTTCCTAGATATGAGGTCTCTGAGGTGTGCCTTCAGGAAATAGTCACTCACTCAGCGGTCTGCTAGGAAGAGTGATTTGGAGAGGGTAGGTTTCTACTGTTTGCTAAAAAGATAGCTTTGTTCTAACTTACCCTGTTCCATCTACATAAACTTAAGTTCAATTCAATTCACTTTCACTAACCTCTTACACAGCAGGAGGCATTCAGTCGTTGCCAAAGTCAGTATATTAAGTCTAGTTGTTGAGGGCAGCTGGTTTCTCATAGAACCATGTTTCCCTACTTCCTGTATCAGTCAGGTTATGATTCAGTGGTAGGAAATGCCAAAGGGAGGTGGCAACAATGGCCTTTTCCACTTACAATAGATTTTCTTTCATGCACTTTGGATTTTTCTCCAGTATTGTGCTCAATGGTATTTCTGCCATGTAATCAGATCGGATGGCTCTACGAGGTGCTGATTGGCAAGAAAACCTCCAGGTAAATGGCTTCCTCTCTTCCCGCAGACCCAGAAGCAACTGTGCTGCCGGTCTATTACCAGGGATTTCCCCAGAGGGAACTGGGGATCTCATCTGCATTGGAATGAAGCTTCCAGGAGGGCCCTGGAATTTGAAAATTCCTTGAGCCTCCACTGATAAGTTGAGATAAATTAGGCCTCCCGGGGCAGTCTGGATTCAGACATCCTATTTCTGTGCTTTCTCCTCCACTCCCTCCTTGGCTGGTGGGAAAAAGAAAAACTCCTCCTTCTAAGGTAAAGAATTTAAGAATGGGAGCTATTTGCTGTTTAAACAGCTATTTTGCTGCTTGTTTAAATCTCTGGTCTTCAAGTTGCATGGTTCTTTCATTTTATCTTCTTTTGTTTTGTTATTACTACTGTGTCTTTTGGCTTCTCTTCCTCTGTGGGGTGAAGTTTGATCTTCACAAAGGAAGAGGAAGTATGAGGCTTGATGTTCTCTAATTTTTGTTCATTAGTTGTATAACCTTGCAAGTGTCACTTGACTTCCTGTACAATATGGATTCTTAAGTCTATAGAAGGGCTTGTCAATATCTATTCCCTTTCATTTGCAGAACATTAACATTGTCAATTATTTTAGTTAGATTGATCTCAATAGAAGTTTTCTCTAATATCTATGCTATTTAATCAAGAATTTAACACTAGAATACACTGGGATATTAGTTTTCAAATATTTAAAAGTTAAGTACAAAATTTTAAACCGTACTTACCTTGATTCCCTGTGTTTGTATTTCATGATACTTAAGTGAGGTTTTGTGGATGGCAGGATATTTCTTGTGAGGAATATCTTGAATTATGAGGTTTCATATTTTAAGCTTGATTTGAACAAAATATATTCCCATAATCATTCATATGATTTCATAGTTTCAACTTTTATGAATAGGTTGTATGTCTTTAATTTTCACAAGAAATAAAGTTTTAGTTAGTCAAGGCTCTTTATTTTCCAAATCATTTCTCAATCCTCTTGTACTAGACTTCAAGGGAGGAATAAAAAGCACTCACGGGTTTTTGGATATTTGAACATTACTGTTAATGGGGAATATTGCAAATTGCCTAAACCACTTCACAAAACACACAACTGAAATCTCAAGCTCCACCCCTACCACCTAAACTGACATGTTTGCTAAGTTTTGGCAATAATGAGAAGTGCTATCTCATTTTTACTGTCATGTTCTGAGTCGGCCCTCAAGAAAAACCTTCATATATAGACCTAATACTATTGACGTCTCCTTCTTCTTGCATTAAAGGTAGAAGTACCTGAAAATTGTAAGAAATTGTCTAACCCTTTCACCAGACCAAATGTCTAGCAAATGAAGATAGGATTCAGGACAACAGAGGAACAAATCTCTTCACCTGAGGTCTTGTGTACTGGAAAAGCATGAGCCTTTGAACCATGTCTCAGGCTCTCACAAATTCTTTTTTTTTTTTAAGATTATTTATTTATTAATTTATTTGAGAGAATGAGAGAGAGAGAGAGAGCGTGCACAAGCGCATGACCTGGGGAGAGGGGCAGAGGCAGCCGAGCAGGAAGCCCTGTGTGGGGCTCACTCCTAGGACCCTGGGTTCATGACCTGAGCTGAAGGCAGATGCCCAACTGACTGAGCCACCCAGGCGCCCCCACAAATTATTTTTTTAGAAGATTTTATTTATTCATTTGACAGAGAGAGAGAGCACAAGCAGGGGGAGCAACAGAGGGAGAAGGAGAAGCAGGCTCTCACAAATTCTGAGGCCTTGAGTAAATCACTTCTCTAAACATTGGTTTCCTTGTTTAAGAAATGAGGGTAGTATCTATTTCACAAAGATTAAATTAGATTGATGTGAAATGACAGGCTATAAAAATTCTCATCTTCCAGTCAACCATCAGAATGTTATAAGTAGTCCTGGTTCTACTACTAAAGCTAGAAAATTGGCCTATATTTATCATAGACAGTTACCAAAACAATGATATTTCCCTAGTTTACAAAGCACAATCACTTAAAGAATACTTTCATTTATAGATATTCAGATATTAAGCCTAATTGTGTGTGTGTGTGTGTGTGTGTGTGTGCCTATTTAGACATTAATTCTGGGCATTTGGGGGAAGCTTTGATTAAGAAATATTAAGCAGCTGTGTACCAGAATTTTGGCAAACTGACATTCATTAATTATTTAACACATCTACATTGAACACATATACTATGTGCTAGTGCAGCAATTCCCAAACTTTAAGGACTCCTAAGAAGGACCTCATTACATTCTTACAAATTATTGAGGATGCCAGAAAGTTTTTGTTTATGTGGAACATATCTATTGATACTTACTCTACTAGAAATTAAAACTCAGAAAGTTTAAAAATATTATTTACTTATTCGTTAAAAAATGACAATTACAAGTTAACATAAATTATTTTTATGAAAAATAGCTGTATCCTTCAAAAAATTAATTTGAAGAGTGTCATTGTTTTACATTTTTGCAAATCTCTTTGATGTCTGGCTTAATATTAGACGGTACTGGATTATTTATGTGTTTTTGCATTCGCTCCGTGGCAATTATCACACTTCACATAGTCCCTGGAAAACTCCACTATATGCTTGTGAGAGAATGAGAATGAAAGAGATAAAAAAAATTCTTAGTATTATAATTAAAATAATTTTGACCTCATGGATACCCTTTCATCTCAGAGACCTCCCCAAGGGCTTCCCATTCCATGTATCAACCACTGTGTAAGTGCCTTGCACCCAGTTTTGACTCAAGAAATATTTGCTGAAGGAAGTAATACCATACCCTGTGGCAGGTGCTGGGGATACACGGACGAACCAAGACAAGAGTCCCTTATTGGGACTTAGCTTAGACTCCAGTAGAAGAGACGAACCATGAGAGATGATGGACTGTGAAAAACAAACTGAGGGTTCTAGAGGGGAGGGCGGTGGGAGGATGGGTTAGCCTGGTGATGGGTATTAAAGAGGGCACGTTCTGCATGGAGCACTGGGTGTTATATGCAAACGATGAATCATGGAACACTACATCAAAAACTAATGATGTAATGTATGGTGATTAACATAACAAAAAATTAAAAAAAAAAGAAGAGGCACATATTTATAGTACTTTGCTATTAGTACCACCCTAGGGATAAATACAAGATACTATGGGGGAGGAGGGGGTACCTTGCCCAATTTTGGGAGATCAGGAAAGCCTTTTAGAGGAAATGATGGCTATGCCGAGACTTTAAGGAGAAGCCAGGTGAGGAAAGTGAGTGTAAAATGAGAATGAAGTGTTTCACACAGAGAAAACAGCAAGGCTTGCTAGAGTTTAGAGAGCAAGGGATGGTAGGTTGGCCAGAAATGAGGGGAACTGTATCACTTAAGTTTTCTGAGGGAAAGTTTGAAGACTTTCAACAGGGGACTGACATAGTTAAAGTTTAGAAAGGTTACTTCGGGTACAATATGAAGAATGAACTGGAGTTGAACAAGGCACTGGGCAGAAAGGCTATTGCCGAGATTTGAGGCAGGAGATGATGTTGGCCTACCTAGAACAGTAGTAGTGGAGATGGAGAGAAATGGCGAGATTGGAGGTATATGAGAAGGGAAAATGGACAGGACTTTCTGATGGCTGTAGGAGATGAGAGAGAGAGAGACACCGTGGGGCTGAGTATAATACTCATATTTCTGGGTTAGGCAATTGAGTTGATGATGGTACCATTTAGAGATAGGGAACATAAAAGTAAGTATAATAAAAATGAAGAGTTTAATTTGGGATATATTGTTTTGAGATATCTTCGGATATCAGGACATGTATTTTTTTAAATACAAAATCGTATTTATAAAGAAATTTTAAGGATACACATTTCAAGGACACATATATTTTCCCTTCTCTCAGTGGAGACATAAGACAACTATGTAGACTTAGTGAATTTAGAAGGACATTTGTTACACGCCAAATACAATCCAATGTCTATCAGGACATGTATTTTGAAGGCAGTCAGGTATGCAGGTTTCTAATAAGGAGAGAGAACTGGACTAGAAATTTATATTTAGGAGTTATTAGCATATATATGGTCACTGAAACCTTGGAAGTGAATGAGATCACCATAGTATAAAAAGTGAGAATAGGAATAAACTGACCGGGACACAATGATGAGGTACATGAACATTTAAGTGACAGGAAGAAGATGGAAGTCCTGGAAGGTAAAATAAAGAAGACAGAGATCTAGAAGGAACACTAGGTAAGTGGGTTTCAGAAATCAAAGGATGGAAATGTGGCAGGCAGTGGGCACAAGGATCAAATGCTACAGAGATGTCAAGTAAAATAAGAAAAAGGGTCCACTGGAAAAAGGAACCCTCATGCATTGTTGGTGGGTATGCAAATTGGTGCAGCCACTGTGATAGACAGTATGGAGGTTCCTCAAAATATTAAAAATAGAACTACGATATGACCCAATAATTCCACTACTGGGTATTTGCCCAAAGAATATGAAAACACTAACTCAAAAAGAATTATGCACCTGTATGTTTACTGCACCACTATTTACAATAGCCAAGTTATGGAAGCAGCCCAAGTGTCCATCAACAGATGAATGGACAAAGAGTTGTGGTATATATACACAATGGAATATTACTCAGCCGTAAAAAGAATGAGATCTTGCCATTTGCAGCAACATGGATGGATCTATGGAGCATAATGCAAAGTGAAACAAGTTAGTCGGAGAAAGACAAGCACCATATGATCTCACTCACATGTGGAATTAAAGAAATAAAACAAACGAAGAAAAAAGAGACAAAACAAAAAACAGACTCTTAACAAACTGATGGTTACCAGAGGGGTGGTGAGTGGGGAGATGGTTGAAATAGGTGAAAGGGATTAAGAGTACACTTATCATGATCAGCACTGAATAATGTATAGAATTATTGGATCACATATTGGATCACTATATTGTATACATGAAACTAATATAACACTGTACATTAACTATACTGGAACTAAAATTTTTAAAAATTGTGCGAAAAAAAAGAAAAAGGGGCCACTAAATTGAACAGAGTGATTGTTAGTGACCCTGTTGAGAATTTCAGTGGAGTGGTAGGGATAAATTGAATAAATATCCATTTATTTATTGAATAAATAATCCATTGAGTGAAGTTCCTGGGAAGGCAGGAGACAGAATCCAGAGACTAGGCACAAAGAGAGGGGATACATGTAGAAATGTGTGCCTCAGATTTGGGGGGATACCTGATTCATTGTGATGTTTGAAAGGATAAATGTGGATGCAGGTAGGCTTATGAATATGGAAGCAGGAAGTTGTTGGAATTCCTCTCTGACTGGTTTTATTTTTTGCTGATAATAAATGAGGGAGATGGTTTAAAAACAATGGAGAAAATCTGAAGTGGCTGTTGTGAAAAAGAGAGCTAACTAGGGAGAGGCAAGTATTATTTGGCAAGGTTGAAGGTTCATTGGAGGTTGGACACTGTAAATATGTGGTGAAAACAATCTATACTGTCTATCCAGGATTTCAGGTCATTTTTAAAAAAATCTGTTTTTGAATCAGAAGGTTAAGGTCTAGACTATATTTTATTAGCAAATATAATACTGCAGATAGAGCAGTAGAGATCATAAAACTAATACAATAATTCTCTTACTCTCTCCACCCCAACATAAAATTTATGAAACACATATGTGCATGTGCACGCACACACACACACACAATTATATAACACTATTAGAACTCCTTATGGAGAAAGTTCTATAGGTTGTCATCATCATGTTGCCTGTAACCTTCCACATAATTTTCTTTCTTTTTTTTTTTTTTAAAGATTTTATTTATTTATTTGAGAGAGAGAGTGAGAGAGAGAGAGAGCACAAGAGGGGGGAGCGGGAGAGGGAGAAGCAGACTCCCCGCCAAGCAGGGAGCCCGATGCGGGACTCGATCCCGGGACTCCAGGATCATGACCTGAGCCAAAGGCAGTCGCTTAACCAACTGAGCCACCCAGGCGCCCTCCACATAATTTTCAATGGAAAGTAGTGAAGCTATTATTGTGTCGGGTGTAGTTTGTTGGAGAGCATGAACAAACCTGAGGCAAACAACTTATTTTTTATATAAAGAATTTATCCATTTTCAGAGAGCAAAATAACAAAATTCACCTCTTTCATATCCATTGAAAGATCCCCCTCAGAGAGATATATCAGTAGAGATGAGAGGCAAAGATTTTCATTATAGACTATTAGATTACATAAAACAATAATAGTATTCAGGATAATTTTATATTTTAAAATGTGCTGTATATAGGTAACATTCATTAAATATTTATTATGGACTGGGCACATTTAACTTTCACAAAAACTCCATTAGGTAAGTATTATTCCCATTTATAGCTGAGGGAACTGGATTACAGAAAGGTTGAGTAACTTGACCTTAGGTATATCCATAATAAATGGCAGAGCTGGGATTAGAACCCAGGCAGTCTGACTTCAGAGGTCACATGTTTAAATTCCACCTATACTGCCTCTTCAAGGTAGAAATTTAATGAAATTTCCTAAAGTAAAATGCCCTTTTGAAGTTTGGAAGATTAACACAATGATTGTTTGGACAGATGAGTTGCTAAAAGACGTTATGAGCAATTCAGTACAAGTGGAGACTAAGGAAACAGGAGATACCAAGACACAAAATAAGCTGTTTCCTTAGATAAAATTTCCTTTGTAAAAAAAAATACTTGGAAACATTTCAAGTATATGAGAGTATAGAAAATAATTACAATTTAGTACCCAAGTATCCTCCACCTAACCTTTAAGGTTTGCCACATTTTCAACAGATCACTTTTGGCAGAAAATAAAGTATTATAGATAGGCGTGAACCCTTCCTATTACATTCCCTTCTCTTCTCAGGAAGTAACCATTATTCTGAATTTATCTATCATTTCCTTACATGATTTTCCCAATTTGCTCTCAGTTTTTTGTTGTTAAACCTTTATTTATGATATACCATATACATCTTTCTGCAACTTGCTTTTTTTTTGCTCAACATTATGTTAATGAACTTTATCTAAATCAATACTAGTAGATTTAGTTCATTAATTTCCCTTGTTTAGTATCCCATGTATGTCAGTTTGTCCAATAGTGTAACTTATTCATCCATTCTCCTGTAAGTGGACATTAAAATTGTTTCACTAATATAAGTAACGCTGCTATGAATATTCTTGCACGGACTCACGGTAATTATTTATATATTACATATATTATGTAATAAAGATAATAACGTGCATGAACTATACAGCAAAGACAGGCATTAGTTTTCAAGAAAGGTACAACAGACCATGAGTTGTTCTGAGCAAAGTGAGGCTACTTTGACTACTAAGCATTTGGGGGGGAGGCTCAAGGATCAAGCGACATTCACTGCTACAGTATGACACCACAAAATTTCAGTCCTTAATTACTCTTTCACTGTTGTCCAATAGTTTCACTTGTGTTCATTCATTTTCTCAACTAGAGTATAGTTCCACCAGGACGGAACCGGGGACCAACAAAGTGAGTTAACACGAGTGTGACCGTGAAGAGCCTGCAGTGGAAGCTGCAGCAGGCGACCTCTTGGCTGTGCCAGGCCACCAGAAAGTGACAGCGCCAGGCGAATGTCGGGGCAACCAGGACCTAATCTCACTTTCCACCCCGAGAGTCCTGGAAGCTGAGGACACGAGGCTGGATGGAGGCATAGACATCTGCTTGAAGCGTCTCTCCACTCGCACCCACAGGTCAGTAGCTGGGAACAGAGGCTTGGACGCGGCCCCCGCCCAGAGCGCAGCTTCCCAGTCTGGCCTCTGCTAACGGCGCCTCTTTGCTTTACGTCAAATCCGTAGGGAGGCGTTAAGGCCAACCAGGCGGCTTCCGCAGCTCCAAAACCTGACGTGAAATTGCGCGGGGCGGCACTGACAGAGGCCATCTTTAATTCGGGCAAAACCCCACCCTCATAGCCCAGCGGCCACTCCCTCTCATCGTCCCCAGGCTTTTCACGGACAAACGTAACGCGGCTTAACCTTAGAGGCAGTGTTGAAGAAACACGCATAGAGGCCTGACTATCCATGATCCCGGAGGCGCCAAATCCTGCCAATTTAAACATGGCGGCTAAACCTGAGTAGCAAAAGAGCGCTGATGCCAATGAAGTCATGTTCGAAATGGAGAGAGGCGGCGGGGCAGAGGAAGTAATCTCGCGAGATCGAAGCTGGCGTCGGCTAGGCCCGGAAGCTTCGTCTGAGGGGGCGGGGGCGGAGGAGGGAGCGGGACTCGGGCGAGAGCCAGTGGAGGAGTCCGCCTGTTGTCGCCTGCGTAAGCGGGGCAGCGACGCCGGGCGGCTACGCCGCGGAACCGGCGTAGGCGGCTTTGGAGAATCGGCGCGCTGCGCTGCGCTCGGGCTGGTCGCGGAGGGGGGAGGGGATGTCGGTCAGTGCGAGATCCGCTGCTGCTGAGGAGAGGATCGTCAACAGCAGCACCATGGGTGAGTCTCAGCTTTGGGCCGCCGCGACTCAGGTTGGCGGCTCCGGACTTGGGGGGGGGGGGGCTCTGCGGCCGCCAGACCGAGCTGGGGGTACGCCCTGAGGCGATGCGGGGAGCTGCGGCCGAAGGAGGTGGGGTGGGCCGGCGGCGGGCCCGGGGCGCGGTGGCGGCGGGCCCGGGGGGAGGGGAGAAAGCGGCGGTGACAGTTTGAATTGAATGTGAGGAGAGCCGAGGCGGCGGTATTTCCTGTGCCGCGGCGGGCGGGCCGGGGGAGCGGGGAGCCGTGAGCCGCGGCCTCACCCGCCCCGCCGAAGCGGCCCGAGCGGGGTCGTCTTCGCCCGGCCCGTAGGCTCCCGCGGCCCTGTTTCCTCTGGTCGGCGGCCGCTGTATCCACGGCGGAGCTCCCCTCGTGGGGAGTGGGCCTGGCGAGGAGGGTGGGGACGTTTGTGCGCGCCCGGGTGAGGGTGCTGTGTGGGCCGGCCCGGGAGGGCGGCGGCGAGGAGGGAGGAAAAGGATGCACCAGGCTGAAGCTGCGGTGGAGGCGGCGGCGGCGGCGGCTGCAGAGGCTCCAGCAGCCGCGTCGCCTCCTCGCTCCGCCTCCCGGCCTCTCGGGGTTTCCTTTCCCCAGGCGCGGCCCCGAAGGCCGGTGGATGGCGGGCGAGGCTTGAGTGCGGAGGCTAAGGAGCTGGTTTGGGCTTAATATTTAGGAAAAAGGGGAAAGAGAACGCCTGGGAAGGGCGCCCCCACCCCTCCCCGAGAAGTGGAAAGGGTGGGAAGGGTCGCTGGAAAAGGGAGGGAGTTGGAAATACTGGTGATGTTTAAGGAAATTAATTTTTTTGAAAATATTTCAGTATTCTCAGTTATTCTCTTCAGAAACCTTTTCATTTCCTTTCCTCCCCCACGTATTGGAAAAAGAACAAGGCCATTTCATTCACATTTTCCACTCCTGAGTTCCATTTCATACTGTTTGTATAGTAGGAAATAAGCAACTGAGATTTTTCTAACACATTTTCATTTGCTAAGTTAAATTCTGAGAGTGCACTGTTTCAATTTTTTTTTTTTTTAATATAGTGTAGGGAAAGAATTTGTGACGTCCAGGTGTTTGCTTAGTTACTGAAATAACTTGAGTTTATGGTTATAGTTAAACTTTAAGATTTCTTTTGGCTTTGTTATTCTGATGGAATGGAAGAATACCTTCCTGAGTGCCCTTGAGAATCTAAATGAACAGATAATCTAGATTGAAAAGCATTTTACTTATTTTACATATTTACGTGATGAGTATAGTCAGTCGTCTTCGTCTCCCTCTCCCCAAGTAATATAAAAGCAACTTGAGGAGGAAACTTTTTAGGCATTAGTGTACAGGTACGGATGAAATTTGTGGAATCCTGATAGACTGAAGGATGGTGCCCTAGCAGGATAAAAACAATTACTAAGCTACTTACTGCTGCCTGGATCCCTTATTCCTCCAAATAGCAAGTGAAGGGGCGGGGGGAGGGCAGGAAACAATCTTTCATCCCACCCAGCTGTTCAGTGGGTGGGGCTAGACGAGATAGGGTTGAGTGGAGCTATGAAATAAATGTGGAAGCTACATAGATGGTTTGTATGGTAGCATTGTGTCATTCTGTGATGGGACAACATGGTGGAGCCAAGTCCTCTTAATACAGTTATTAAAGGGACGCCTGGGTGGCTCAGTCGTTAAGCGTCTGCCTTTGGCTCAGGTCATGGTCCCAGGGTCCTGGGATCGAGCCCCGCGTCGGGCTCCCTGCTCAGCGGGAAGCCTGCTTCTCCCTCTCCCACTCCCCCTACTTGTGTTCCCCCTCTTGCTGTGTCTCTGTCAAAATGAATAAAATCTTTAAAAAAAATACAGTTTATAAAAATATCACACACACTCTTAGGCTTACAGAATTGAAGATCATAACTGATAATAGAAATTTATTTTGTGTTTATGTCAAGTAGATTTTAATTTACAGAAAGGATATTTTTGTAATTTAGTTAAGAATTTTTGGTTTCCAGTTTTGATTTGGAGATAAGGTTTTCAGTACATTAACTACATGAAAGGTAGTGTTATCAGTAGATTGTTTCAGAAGTTTGTTGTAAAATTGGTTGTTTGCATTTGTGCGTTTTCCCATAGAAATAATCTTAAATAAGTCTATGCTAGAACTTCTGAGCTAGTCTAACACAAGGTAGGACTCCTGACAGATGTTAGAGCAATTGTAGAGGGTTAATGTCAACAACACAGACAGACACACACATACATGCAAGCATGGGTAGGAGGAAGAGTTAGATCTGTGGTTTCCAAGGTCTCAATAATGGGGGGTGGTCAGATGACATAGACCAGTCAGAGTGAAAATAGTGGTAGAGTAGGTTGGTTTCAGACTTCTTATAATTTGATAATACACATACTCACTATAGATTCTATTCTGGGAATTGCCAGTAGAGTACTGTTCTATGACTAAATTACCAGCTGAGAACCATGTCTTACATTTTGAGCTAATGAGCTCTCTTCAATTTTTTATTAGAGGTTGAAAGATTTTAACTAACATTTATGTATTTTACTGAATTTTGAGGCAAAACTTTTTTAGTGTGTGTGTGTGTGTGTGTTTTCCCTGTAACTAAATTTGGACTGTAAATGACACTAGGTTTATTGTGCCATGAAACTGATGTAGAAAAAAATGTGTTTTTGAGGAGTAGAATTTTAAGGTACCATGATTATGGGTTAGGCTTGCCAGATGAGAGCATAGTGTTAAATGCAGACTGTTGGTCTCTACAGCAGTGCTTTGCAGACTTCAGGTTGAGGCCTATTAGTGGGTCTTGAAATCAATTTCGTGGACTTGTAATAATTTTTAAAAAGTAGGAAAGAAAGAAGATAGCAGTACATTGCACTTAGCATGAATTTTAGGGGGGTTAAATTTTGTTTTATATGTATTGTGTATTGGGTTGGGTTATAACATTTTTATTAGGAATTGTGGTCAAAAATAGGAAAACACGTGGGGGATGTGCAGTGTGGATGGGTCAAATCAAAGGTCTTTAAACATAATGGTATAGTGTGGAGATCTTGGTCTGGGGACCCCGGGATCATGACCTGAGCTGAAAGCAGAGGCTTAACCGACTGAGCCACCCAGGGGAGAAGGGAGGACTTTAAATGCAATTAAGTCCATGTGGCTTTTTCTTATCTTGGATTCATTTATTCTGTACTCCATACATGGAGTGTGGTTAGAGAGATCTGGGACCTGCTCCTTGAGAGGAGGTCATCATCTCTAAGAGCCAGAGAAACCAGGATGGGTCCCAAAAGAAGATAGTATTGTTTAGTGACTCTGCTCCAGGCCTTGAGGAGATATATATATATATATATATATATATATATATATATCTTTTTTGTATATATCTTATATATCATATATATCTTAAAAGATATATATATATCTTTTAAAAATTTATATATACATATATATGTATATATGTATATATATATGTATGTATATATATATGTGTGTATATATACATATATATTTTATTTTTTAAATTAAATTAATTTTTTTTTTTTTTTTTTTTTGGTCTTGTCCATATGCATCATCAGAAATCAAGAGAGCCAAGAGGGGATGAGCATGAGCCTGGGGGGAAGGGGGCCAAGGAGGCAGCTTGATTTGCTTTCAGTGTTGAAGGCTTTAGGCCAGACATACAGAAGATCTTTTGATTTGTGCCTGGTGCAGTCCAGCTCTCCAGAGGTAGGATTATATATACGGATTTGAGTTCAAAGTGATAACAAATATAGTATAATGATTAAGAATATGGGCTTTGGTGTTAGGCAGACATGGGTTTAAATCCTGGCATTGCCCACTTACTAGATGTATCAGGATACAATTAGGTTACTGCTTTTCCAACTGATGAAGGACCTTTTCTTTCCTTCCTTTTTCTTTTAAAATTTCCAATCCACTGTTGACTGATACTGTTGCAAAAAGTACTGCAAAATTTTAAAAAATGAAGATGCATTAAAAAAAGGGGAAATAGAGCCCCAATTTTTTATTCAGTCCAACAGACATAAACTTATTTTTGCTATAAAAATTTTCATTTCTGTGCTCTCAGTTTCTATACTTCAGTGAAGTAAACCGATAAACAGTTCAGACTGGCTCACTGGTCCACACACCACACTTTAAATAGCACTGTGTTAGACTATGCTGCAGTAAGAAATAGCCCTAAAAAAATCTAAGTGAAGATAGCTAAAGATGAGGTTTTGCCTGTCATTCTCAAGTTTATGTACTTTATTTAGGCAAGTGTTTCTTAACTTCAAAAGTACTTGTTTGTAGGCTGAGGAGAGTAAATAAGTATCCCCAGAGGTTGCGGAGTAAAGCCTGAAGTTGTTCCTGTTCACATTATTTTGAATTTTTAAAAAAATCTTAAGTTATTCATGTGACATTTGCATTTTATTTGTTTGCCTTATATGTAGTATAAAGAGGCTTTCTTCCTCCTCCTTCCTCACCAATGTGGAAGTAAAAATTGACTCTCCTGAAGAGGTGACACATTAATTCTGTTCTGTTTACCTCTGGGGCCACAACTGAGTACTTGTGGTAGCTTCATTTGAGAAGCAAGGCTCCAGGTCAGAATTTCTCAAACTTGGCACTATTGTAATTTGGAGTTTTATAATTGTTTGGGGGGCTGTCCTTTGCATTGTACAATGGTTACCAGCATCCCTGGCCTCTACCCACTGGATGCCAGTATCGCTACCCCAGTTGTGACAAAAAAACGTTTGCAGACCTTGCCAAATGTCATGGGGTGAGAGGGAGAGGAGAGAATCACCCCGGATTGAGAACCACTGTGCCAGGTGATGGAGAAGCCTTTGAAGGATCATAGGAGATGGAGAAGAAAGAAGTCTTTCTTTACCATCTAGTCCATAATTCTTCCTCTTAGTGCTCTCACCATATTTCCCAAAATTGGGAATCAGAATCACCTAGGTAGCTTATGTGTGTGTATATGTGTGTGTGCATGTATGTATGTAAGTTTATCATTTAATTAATGAATTTTTGTAAAATGTGATCAGCAGTTAACTGGATACATAACATTATGCTAGGTCAGTATTTTCCAAAATATAATTGATAAACCTCATGCATGAGGGACAACCACAGCCTCTTGTTAAAAATGCAGATTAATTAGTTCCCACCACACATGCAGTGATTCAGTCTCTGAGAGGGGCCTAGGAATCTGCACTTTTAAATGCTTTCCAAATTAAGTAACTTTATTGAGGTATAGCTTTCATACAATAAAAGGCACAGAGTTTAAGTGTTCAGTTCAGTGAATTTTGACAAATATATATGCCTTGTAGCTTTTATTCCAATCAAGATAAAGAACATTTTTGGAGAACCTGGGTGCCTTAGTCCTTTAAGTGTCCGACTCTTGGTTTCAGTTCCGGTCATGATCTTGGGGTTGTGAGATCAAGCCCTGCCTAGGGCTCTGTGCTCAGCAGGGAGTCTACTTGAGATTCTCTGCCTCTGCCCCCACCCCCACCCCCCCCACCCCATGTGCTCGCTCTCTCTCTCAAATAAATATATATATATATATATATTTTAAAGATAAATAACATTTCCATCACCCTAGAGTTTCTTGTGCCCCTGTGCTGTTTTCCCTCTACTGCTCCAGGTAACCACTGGTCTCATTTCTAATGTCCATAGATGAATTTTTAAAAAATTTTTTAAAAAAGAAGCAGCTTCATTGAGATATAATTCACATGCAGTCGACTCATTTAAAGTGGTTTTTCTGGGTAGCTTTTTAAAGTTTTTTCCCCCTAATTTCTTTATTGTGACAGATTTGAAATATGAAGAAAACATGAAACAATAGTAAAATTATCATCTTGGTACTTTTAAAAGCATACAGATTGTAGTAGTCTTCCAGAGTTTCATAAACAGTAGGCTTGGGATAAGGCCCTGATTGTTTTTCAGAATGATTAAAACCATTTTTTCCAGTGTTACTTTGTAAAATATATTTGAAATATTCCTGCAGTGGCAATTTGAGATTTTTGTAAATGTAACAAATACTTGACTGCCAACAAAGTGTCAGACACTGCAAAATAGTAGTAATCAAGAAAGCTATGGCCCATGGCTGTATGGATGTTAACATAGTGTTTGTGTTTTCATTTCTGAAAATGCTTTTTATTCTATGGGGGAGTTTATATTTGTCAAGTAAGTAATATAATCACTTTGTTCAGAATTGAGAAGGTTAAAAAGAGATATGTAGTGAAAATCTTTCTACTCCTATCAAGTAACCCAGTTTCCTCCTCAGGCAACCTTTTTTAATAGTTTCTTTTATGTTTCTCTGGAGGTGATTTTTACATATACAAGCAAAAAACATACATTCCTCCTTTCCCCACCCATGGTAGCATCAGACACACATTCTTCCTCACCTTTTAATTTTTTCCACCTAGTGTATCTTAGGATATTCCATATCAGTATATGAAGAGCATTCTTATTCTTTTATACAGCTGTATAATTCCATTATAGGTAGGCTGTAATTTAACATGTCCCTTTCTGATAAGACATTCATTTTCAATATTTTGCTATTATAAACCATAATGTGGTGAGTAACTTGGGACATTGATTATTTCCCATGTGTTAGTATATTAGAACTCTTGAACCCTTTGACACAAGACATTATTAACTAAAGTTGTAGTATTGATGTTAAGTCATTACCAGCTTAGGACTTCAGCACTCAAGTTCATTCATTTAACAAACATGTCTTGTGCCTTGTGCTGTGTGGTGGGCACTGGGGATACTGAGTTAAATGCCATGACGGTCGAAATAGAAGGTGATTAAGAGCTTAGGTTCTGGAGTTAGACCTGGATTCACATGTCTAAATCTTAACTGAATCTTGGGCAAATAACAGAATTTTGTTTCCTTCTCTGTAAAGTGGGAATCATAAAGTTACTGGATAATTAAATGAGAATTAAATGAGATGATAATGTGGCAAGTTCTTAGCTTCACATATCGAGCAGATGTTAGCTTTTTTTTTTAGATTTTATTTATTTATTTGACAGAAAGAGACACAGCGAGAGAGGGAACACAAGCAGGGGGAGTGGGAGAAGGAGAAGCAGGCCTCCCACGGAGCAGGGAGCCCGATGCGGGGCTTGATCCCAGGACCCTGGATCATGACCTGAGCCGAAGGCAGACGCCTAACGACTGAGCCACCCAGGTGCCCCAAGAGCAGATGTTAGCTTTAAAAAAAAAAGTTATCATGGGGCACCTGGGTGGCCTAGTCAGCTGAGCATCTGTCTCTTGGTTTCCACTCGGGTTGTGGTCTTAGGGTCATGGGATTGGGCCCCGCATTGGGCTCTGTGCTGATCTCCAAGTCTACTTGAGATTCTCTCTCCCTCTCCCTGCCCCTCCTGCTTGTGCTCCTCCTCTCTCTCCTTCTCTAAAAGAAATGAATAAATCTTTAAAAAAAAAAAAGTTATCAGACTATATGGCAAGTGACTATTTACTTTTCTGCCTTCATTTTTAAGTTTCTTAAAGTCAAGGACTGTGTTTTGTTCACTCTTCCCTACCTGGCATTTACTTAGTAAATCATTTGTGATATGATTTTAAGGTATATAGAGTATACAGTGGAAATACAGAGCAGGATACCTTTTCTGAACTGGAAAAGGTAAATCTTTAAGGGTAGATAAGAGTGATTAGGCAGAGGAGGAGGAAGGATACTTACTCTAGGCTGAGAAGTCATGGTAATTTATGAGGCTAGACAGGTAAGTAGAGATCTGGTGTCCTGTGCTGAGGATTTAAAAAAAAAAAAAATCTTTATTGAAGGATTTTAAAAGGAGAAGAATAGTAACCATGAACATCATGATGATAATTCCAGTAGGGATAGCTAGAACACCAGGGTGGGGCCAGCGAATTGAGGGCGGTTAACATAGCAGTCCTAGGACTAAAAGATGAAGGACAAGGGTGCCTGGGTGACTCAGTCGGTTAAGCGTCTGCCTTTGGCTTGGGTCATGATCGCAGGGTCCTGGGATCAAGCCCCATGTTGGCGTGTTGGGCTCCCTGCTCAGTGGGGAATCTGCTTCTCCCTCTACTCCCCCTCCCCACTCATGCTCACTCTCAAATGGATAAATAAAATCTTTTAAAAATATATAAAAAAGATGAAGGACAGAACTAGGGTAGTGGCAAGGGACATGAAGTGAAGGGGATGGTTGTGAGGGGATGTAGGTGGGGAGTAACGAACCCAGAATATCTGAACCTGAGTAAATGGGTGATTAGTAGGTATCATATATTGAAATAGGTAATTTAAAACATGATATTGAGAGGCCTGGAGAACATCTAAGTATGCAAGTCTGGTAGTCTTAATACTAGGAGAGACCTTTAGGATGGAAAATAAAAATTTAAGATTATTGTGAATTTATTCATTTCTGCTTTGAATTTTTACATTTACTAACTGAATCCACCATATTGATCAAAAGCTATACTGTAGTTGGGTCAGTAAATTTGTTGGTACCTTTTTTTTTAGAGTTGGAGAGAGGGGCAGAGGGAAAGGGAGAGAGAGAATCTTAAGCAGGCTCCGCGGCCAGTGGAGAGCTATTGCAAGGCTGGATCTTAAAACCCTGAGATCATGACCTGAGCCTAAATCAAGAGTTGGACGCTTAACCGACGGAGCTACCCAGGCGCTCCTGTTGATACTGTTTTTTTTAAGACTTTGTATTTGTGGTTTGGTGAGAAGAGTTGAAGGAAATTGGAATAAAATGATTTGTGTGAAACTTCAGTGTCCTTCAAAGTTAGACAGACTGGGGTCTCCAATTTCCTAAGTAGTACTAAGATGTTTACTTATTTAAAATTTATACTGATATATTTCATAGCAATAGCTCTTTCACACCAAGGGTCACACTAGTGTTTCTTTACATGAATAACATTTTGTATCCTTAATGTTCAAATACAGATTGTAATTAGAGTTCTTTTCTTTTTGAGGAAGATTTTGGTATGTATTGTTAATTATAGCGAATACTATAAATACTTTGCGTGAGATCATTATCTGTGTAAGAGGAGGCAGAATCTTATTTTAATTTTTTTTATTTTTTTAAATTTTATTATGTTATGTTAGTCACCATACAATACATCATTGGTTTTTGATGTGGTGATCCACGATCCATTGTTTTCGTATAACACCCAGTGCTCCATGCAGTACGTGCCCTCCTTAATACCCATCACCGGGCTAACCAATCCCCCTTCCCCCCTCCCCTCTAAAACCCTGTTTGTTTCTCAGAGTCCATAGTCTCTCATGGTTCATCTCTCCCTCCAATTCCCCCTCCCCCCATTTTTCCCTTACTTCTCCTATGTCCTCCATGCTATTCTTTATGTTCCACAAATAAGTGAAACCATATGATAATTGACTTTATCTGCTTGGCTTATTTCACTTAGCATAATCTCCTCCAGTCCCATCCATGTTGATGTAAAAGTTGGGTATTCATCCTTTCTGATGGCTGAGTAATATTCCATTGTATATATGGACCACATCTTCTTTATCCATTCATCTGTTGAAGGGCATCTCGGCTCTTTCCACAGTTTGGCTATTGCGGACATTGCTGCTATGAACATTGGGGTGCATGTGGCCCTTCTTTTCACTACATCTGTGTCTTTGGGGTAAATACCCAGTAGTGCAATTGCTGGGTCATAGGGTAGCTCTATTTTTAAATTTTTGAGGAACCTCCACACTGTTTTCCAAAGTGGCTGTACCAACTTGCATTCCCACCAACAGTGTAAGAGGGCTCCCCTTTCTCCACAACCTCTCCGACATTTGTTGTTTCTTTCCCTGTCCATTTTTGCCATTCTAACTGGTGTAAGGTGGTATCTCAATGTGGTTTTGATTTGGATTTCCCTGATGGCTAATGATGATGAACATTTTTCATGTGTCTGTTAGTCATTTGTATGTCTTCTTCAGAGAAGTGTCTTTTCATATCTTCTGCCCACTTTTTGACTTGATTATTTTTTTGGGTGTTGAGTTTGAGAAGTTCTTTATAGATCTTGGATACCAGCCCTTTATCTGTAGTGTCATTTGCAAATATCTTCTCCCATTCTGTGGGTTGCCTCTTAGTTTTGTTGACTGTTTCCTTTGCTGTGCAGAAGCTTTTTATCTTGATGATCCCAAACACTCATGAAAGAAATTGAAGAAGACACAAAAAGATGGAAGAATATTCCATGCTCATGGATCGGAAGAATAAACATTGTTAAAATATCTATGCTACCCAGAGCACTGTACCTTCAGTGCCATCCCAGTCAAAATTCCAATGACATTTTTCAAAGTGCTGGAACAAACAATCCTAAAATTTGTATGCAATCAGAAAAGACCCCGAATCGCCAAGGAAATGTTGAAAAAGAAAAACAAAGCTGGGGGCATCACGTTGCCCGATTTCAAGCTATATTACAAAGCTGTGATCACCAAGACAGCATGGTACTGGCACAAAAACAGACATATAGACCAATGGAACAGAATAGAGAACCCAGATATGGACTCTCAACTCTATGGTCAAATAATCTTTGACAAAGCAGGAAAAAACATGCAATGGAAAAAAGACAGTCTCTTCAATAAATGGTGCTGGGAAAATTGTACAGCCACATGCAGAAGAATGAAACTCGACCATTCTCTAACATCATTCACAAAGATAAACTTAAAGTGGATGAAAGACCTCAATGTGAGACAGGAATCCATCAAAATCCTAGAGGACAACATAGGCAGTAATCTCTTTGACATCGCCCACAGCAACTTCTTTCAAGATACATCTCCAAAAGCTAGTGAAACAAAAGCAAAAATGAACTTTTGGGACTTCATCAAGATAAAAAGCTTCTGCACAGCAAAGGAGGCAGAATCTTCATCGTAATTTTATCTTAGTGCTTTCTGTTTATGCTGTTATTAAAGTAACCAGGGTAATACATGTAGCATTGTAAAAATTTGTTACGTGTAGCATTCTGGGATGTGAGGTGATCTATACAAGGAAATTTTTTTCAGTAATGAATGAACCGTTTTTAATTTTAAAAAGTTTTAATAGATATGCTTAGTTGCTTTTATGATGAATTCAAACAAATTTACCAGGAGGAAAAAAGCCATTAAGTTATTTCAATTGCTGAAGGTTAATTTGTGTTCTTTCTTAATTACATATTTTTTCCATGGTTGTAATTAGTGGTGTATTAGTGGTTAGTGGTTCTTCACTGTGGTCAGACATTGAAAACACTTCCAATGCTTAACACCCTTGGAAGCTTATTAGTTCACTAGCTGTGAGGTGGGGCTCAGAAATTTGCATTTTAAGTATTTTAGATAATTTTGATGAACAACCAGAGTTCATAAACTCTGGTGTGAATTATATATTATGAGGTAATATAAGTAAAAGTACTCTGTAAACTCTTAAATTTTTACACAAAACCAGGATATTATTCACTTAATATTTAATATAGTTTTTGGTATATTAATCTATATGCAGGTAATTTTAATATGTATATAGTGTTACAATGTTGGTATCATGATTTGTGTAGCCATTTTATTATTTTGAGACATTTTGTAGTTTCAGTATTTTAGAATTGTAAGTAGTGTTTGAAAGAGTATCTTTAAACAAACCTCTTCTGCCTTCCCATTATTTTCCTAGGGTATTTGTTAGTTTAGTTCCTTAAACTTGTTTCAATTTACATTTCTTATTTTTTTTTTTTTTTTTAAAGATTTTATTTATTTATTTGAGACAGAGAGAATGAGAGAGAGAGAGAGAGAGAGCACATGAGAGGGGGGAGGGTCAGAGGGAGAAGCAGGCTCCCTGCCGAGCAGGGAGCCCGATGTGGGACTCGATCCAGGGACTCCAGGATCATGACCTGAGCCGAAGGCAGTCGCTTAACCAACTGAGCCACCCAGGCGCCCATACATTTCTTATATTTTGGAGAGAGAGATTTGTTACGTATAAACTGATTAGCTTTCCTACTTTCAGTGGAATATACTGAATTTGTTAAAGTCACCATCAGGAACATTTGATTTTATGCTCTGAGTTATGGGGCTATTAAATAATGCAATATGGGAGTAGTTTTTGTTTTTTAACAATGTATAGCTTTTCACATATTTCTCCTTTCATGATGTACCTACCTTCTTCTGTCCTTGAGTCTGTAGCTATCTAGTTTACTGTTACAAATCTCTGTGTTTTAGTTGCTCTGTTTTTATTTCTTGGTTCATTTCTTTATTGAAGGTCTGCTATCTGTTAAGCATGAAGTTAGATTTCCATTTCTGGTTCCTAGCTATAATCTGTAGAATTAATATGCTGAGTGAAAAGGAAAGAAATTTAAGTGGAAATGATTCCTGTTCCATGGATGTATAAAATGTGCAAATAGAAAAGAACTGCAAAAGTTCTTTATATAGTCACTGTATAATTTGCAAAGACCTTAGTTCTCAATGGATGGCTTATAGTCTTACTTTTCTTGTTGCTGAGAAGGGTGAATTGAGTAACATTTCTCTAGTGTAAGTTTGGAGACATGAGAACTTGGCATGAAGGGATGAAATTAGTGATCCTAGATAGAACTGTAGTATGTCCTGTCTTGGAATTTGTGTTAGAATGTTAAAGTTGGTCTAATACAGTACAACTGGGAGTTACTTTATGAGATGCTAAATTCAGCTGTGAGCCAGAAAGATAACCGGAATGACTTAACTGGCAAGCGGACCCATCAAAAATACTTAAGTTTGTGTTTGACCATGGTGCTGTGCTGTGCTGTTAAAATGATAATTACACAGATGTAATTTTTTTTTTTTTTGAAATTTTGGAATAATTTTAGACTTTTGGAAAAGTTGCAGCCCCTAACTTATTGAAAGTTAAATATTTGGTCAACGTGGAGGAAATGCAGAAATAATACCACAGACATGCAGATACAGCATGTTATATGAGGTAAACACACCATCAACATTAGTGCTGGCCAGGACTAAGGGAGTTAAGAGAGGAGTTTTATGCTTGATGGAAACATCTTTAATTGGAATCTTTGTTCAAAGTTTTTGGGTAGGGCTGGGAGATTCCATTGTTTTTTGATTGAAGGATGGGTGTTCTAAGTATAGTTCATCATTAGTGGAGTCCATATAACAAATTATCAGCATGATTCTTATCCCCTACTTCTAGGCTGAGGCCCAGGTATCTGTTTTTCTCAAGCTTCCCAGATGCTTCAGATTACAGCCAAGTTTGGGAATCACTTATCTGCAAGATAAAAGTCCAGAGGCCTTGATAATAGCTGTCATCTATTGCACAACCACTACAATGACCATCATTTATTATACTCATTATATGTGAAGTACCAAATATTTCATATATACCTTGCAGTAACCTCATAAAGATGTTATCCTGGTCTAAGCCTCAGAAAGATTATGTAATTTACCCTTCAGAGTGTAGTTCTAAGTTACAGCAGATATTGGAAATCAGATTTCTAGCTATATTTATACTGCCTTATTATTCTCTTATGTGTTCTGTCATTAAAAACTTAGGCAGTCATTTTAGGATTTCCTTGGTTGGACTTTTTCTTCTACCCAGATTGAGTAATATTCTTTGTATTTTTGCCTCTGCTTATGCTGTTCTTATCTACCTTGAAGCCCCATCCATCCATTAAGGAAGGTCCAGCTCAAAACTACTCATTCAGGGAGATTTTTCCCAATTATCTGAGTCTTTGATGATCCTTCCCTTTCATTGAACTCCTAGAAGATATGTTTTTAGTAGGTAATAGCACAATTTCTAATGTATTATCAGTTATTGTTCATGTTTAATTATTGTTGGTGGAGTAGTGTTTGCAGTATTGTGATGTGTGGCATGCTTTTTTGAGCTCCCTACCACTCTCTAGCTTTATTGTGTATATAGTACTGATCTTGAATAGAATTCTTTTTTATAATGAAGTATAAGTTGAAGGCCTTGGTTATGGGTTAA
Source organism: Halichoerus grypus (assembly GCF_964656455.1). Lineage (NCBI taxonomy): Eukaryota > Metazoa > Chordata > Mammalia > Carnivora > Phocidae > Halichoerus > Halichoerus grypus. Next base: position 65,695,842 of record NC_135723.1, read on the forward strand.
AATAGAACTTACAATTTTGAGATATCAAATTATTTTGGTTACTTCGGTAGCTCACTAAGGCAGGCTTTTAAAATCTTTGGTTGTAGAGTAAATTTAACAGATATATTTATAATTTATGAGTAATTTCAACAGTAATACAATTTGGTTTGCAATACAATTTTTTAAAAGATTTATTTATTTGAGAGAGAGAGAGAGAGAGAGACCGTGGTGGGGGAAGGGCAGAGGGAGAGGGAGAGAGAGAATCTCAGTCAGACTCCCCACTGAGCATGGAGCCAGCAGACTCAAGGCTTGATCCCACAACGCTGAGATCATGACCTGAGCTGAAATCAGGAGTCTGATGCTCAACCAGCCGAGCCACCTAGGCACCCCTGCAATACAATTTTTTTTTTAAGTACTTTCTTAGGAACTGTATTACTCTGCTAGGGCTATCATACCACAGATGGGGTGAATATCACAGATTGGGTGGCTTAAACAACAGACTTTTATTTTCTCACAGTTCTGGAGGCTGGAAGTCCAAGGTGTGAGCAGGTTTGGTTTCTTGTGAAGGTTCTTCCTGGCTTGCAGACAGCTGCTTTCTCAGTGTGTCCTCATATGGCCTTTCCTTTGTTCGTGAAGAGAGAGTGAGATGCCTTAGGTATCTCTTCCTCTTTTTATAAGGGCACCAGTTGAATGTGTTTGGGGCTCCACTGTAAAGACCTCTTTTAACTTCGATTACCTCTTTAAATGCCCTGTCTTCAAATATAATAGTCACATTGTAGTTAGAGCTTCAACATATTGACACAATTCAGTCCATAAGAGGAATCGAATTTCTATTTTCCTATATGGTTTGTAATGTAGATAAGCTATAGAAAGTTTTTTAAAAAAATGGATAATATTTTTATTGATTTCTTTTTATTAGGTAAGCAATACTAGGATGAATATCAGTTAAACATTTTATGAGTCATGGGATTTGGTATTCTGACAAGAAATGGCTTTGATGTCTTTTAAGAAGCTAGTTTGGGAGATATATACTGAAATAATTTGAATTCTTTGATGAAATTGCTATGTTGTGTTCAGAATGAATTCTAGTAAAATGCAGATTTTGTGTGTGTGTATATGTGTGTCTGTCATGAGTGTAAAAAGCACAACAGTGACGGATTAAAATGGAATAAAGCTAATCTTTTGAAAATTTTGAGTATGTTTTTGATACTACTTTTGTTATTTTTTTGATATTTTTACAAGATCTCAGGACTGGAAGATGGATCAAGTTATTTAATCTAATTATGCAGAAAGTGCTCTAATTTCCTCCTCTGCAGCATACCTGTCAAGTGGCTGTCTAACCCTGCCCTGTCCAATACTGTAACCATGAACATACATGGCTGTTGAGCACTTGAATTGTGTCTAGTCTGAATTGAGATTTGGTATAAAGGTAGAATACACAAAGGATTTTGAAAATACTTACTTTGAAAAAAGAATATAACATGATTTATTTTTATATTGATTATATTTTGAAATGTTTTGAGTATACTGAGTTAAAATATATTATTACAATTAATTTTACTTTTTTTTTTCTTTTTTTAAATGTGGCTACTGGAAAATTTAAAATTGCATGCGTGGTTGGTGTTGTATTTCTAACGGATGGAGCTGGTTTAGCCTGTGTTAGAAACTCACTACCTTCTGAGGAAGCACATTTTATCTTTGAATAGCTGTCACCATTAATTTTTTCTTCCTATTTTTGTATATATCTGAAATCTGTCTTTTATATTTGTATTCAGAAGTTCTCTTTTACTCCTTGAGACTAAAAAGTAAGTCTAACTTCTCTTTTTAATATTATTATTTAATAGTCTGAATACAACTTTCTCTGAGTCTTTTGTAGAGACTTTTAGTCTTTACATTTTCTTTATGACAGGGTTATATACCTCCAACCATTGTTGTTACTCCCCTCTGAACTGTCTTCATTTGGTACATATCCCTGCTGACTTACCTTTTGATAAGGAACTGAGTATCTTTTGATCTTAAAATTACAGATCAGAGGGGCGCCTGGGTGGCTCAGTTGGTTAAGCGACTGCCTTCGGCTCAGGTCATGATCCTGGAGTCCCTGGATCGAGTCCCACATCGGGCTCCCTGCTTAGCAGGGAGTCTGCTTCTCCCTCTGACCCTCCCGACCCTCCCCCCTCTCATGTGCTCTCTCTCTCAGTCTCTCTCTCTCAAATAAATAAATAAATAAATCTTAAAAAAAAAAAATTACAAATCAGAATAAATCCTTTGTCTTGTACATGCTGTATAAACCTGTTAATGAGTTAAACTACGTTTTAGGGTGACTTTTAGTTTCTTATTGACCTATGGAGCATAATGTCAACTAAGATTTTTCTACCTTTTCCTCCTGCACTACTGTTTTATCTTGCTTCTTCAACACTTTTTTTTTTTTTTTTTTTAAGAGGAGCTTGTTGATAGGTGAAATGTGTTCCACCACTGGCTTCTTATTTTTGCAGTTCCATTTTATAGTTCTGAACTAATCTGAGACTTTGTCTTCAGATTCCAGTTCAGGGTGGTCAAAAAGGACATGGTTTGTATCCATATATTTCCATATTAAATTTCATTTGGATTTTGAGTGTGTCATATAAAGTATTTGTTATCTTTTTCAGCTTTTATCATATGCAGGTTTGACAAGTGTTAGCATTATGTTTTCATCAAGGGGTAGAATAATGTTATCTGGGCTTAAGGATGGACCTTGTGGTGTATAATTATGGAAGTTGACATACTTCTGGTCAGCTATTAATCCATTGTATTTTATTAGTATTCCAGCCTTTGTTTCTCCGCCTTGCTCAAGCTCACATCGTGATTGAAATCTTGCGAGAATTATCTCCTGTAATTTCTTCTTTTGCAGTCTAATGAACTTGTCAGAAATGGAAAATAAAAAACATTTGATTTACCTATTAAAAATAAAAATCCATACTGACTTGTGGTTAACATTTCATTTTCTTTCTATGTGATCCTTTTGTTTTTTGTTTTAATGGAAATGCTTCAAGTTCTTTAATAGTAACTTGGAAAATAGAAGATAGTATAAAACCAAATTACTTCCGAGTCCAATTAGCAAAATACAACCTATGTTAAAATTTGGATATATTTTCTTTTGGCTTTTTTCTTTGTAAACTTTTGAAAAAGCTGTAATGATGGTGGCACATGATTACATGTGTTTTGGGTAAATACTTAAGCTAAGTCATTGGTAGATCCGTGCTTAACTTTTAAAGAAATTGCCAAACTGTTTCCCAACATAGTTGTAACATTTTACGTTCCCATCAACGGTGTATAAGAATAGTTGCTTTACATACTCAGCAACACTTGGGATGGTCACTCATTAATTTTAGTCATTCTAGTAGAATTGGAAATACTTCATTGTGATTTTAATTTGCATTTTCCTACTGACTCATTGAGGGTCTTATGTGCTTATTTGCCATCCATAGGTCTTTGGAGGTCTGTTACAATCTTTGGTCTGTTGTATATTTTTTATACAACTCTTACTGAGTTGTATATTTTAGATACTAGTCTTCTTTTTTTTTTTTTTTTAAGATTTTATTTATTTATTTGACAGAGAGATAGACAGAAGAGCACAAGCAGAGGGAGTGGCAGAGGGAGAGGGAGAAGCAGGCTCTGCACTGAGCAGGGAACCCGATGCGGGACTCGATCCCAGGACCCTGAGATCATGACCTGAGCCGAAGGCAGATGTTTAACCATCTGAGCCACCCAGGCGCCCTAGATACTAGTCTTCTGTTGAACTATTCAGATAACTTATTTCTCATTATACTTTTTATCCACTGTCAATTTTTGCCTGTCACAGTTATTACTGTGCTGTTAGCTTTAATATAATTTTCTGTTTCCATTATGCTACATTTTTGAATTGGAATTCTTTTGTAAGAAAGAGCTATTGTGTCTCATGTTCATTTATTCAGTTATTTATTTATATTGGTATGGACATATGAAATTAACTTTATCACTTTTGTTGCTCAAATCGTCCTGGATTTGACCATTGGTAGCTCTTTCAAGTTGGCTCCTATTCATCTCAACATGCCTTATCAGTTTTTGGGAGCACTTCCTTACTTTTTGGTTCATCTTGTATTTTTCCTGCCTAAGTCCTGGAATCAGTCATTTTTCCAAAGAGTACCAAGTTACTTTTATTTGAGAATAGTATTTAGAAACCAAGATTTGAGCACTGGAAGTGTTCATTGCTATTAGGCTGTCATTGCTTCTAGGTGTTTGGAGCAGATAGATCTAGGAAATTGTATATTTATATACATTTACGCACCCATATTTACACATATGTGTATATATAAATATATGTGTGTATGTATATTAAAAACCATGAATTCATACCGATAAACCAGTTCTTTTATAATTCTGAACTAATCTGATACTTTGTCTTCAGATTCCAGAAACCCTGCACTAACATAAGGTTCAGTCTAGCCTTTTTCCCCCCTTATTTGTGAGTCCTTTCTCCAACATCGAACAACCTGGCCCTCATCCACATTTTATTACATATTTGTACATATCTGGTATATATATAACTGTAGTTTCAGAATTGCTGTTATAGATATACTTACTTAGTAGACTAGTATTTGTGTATACTTCTTTTTGTCTTTAAACTCTGCAGTCAAAATACTGTTTTCCAAAGATACTTGTGTTCTTCCTTCCTTACCATGTTCAGTGGAGTTACTCGTTTGAAATACAGTTTGTTTCATTTGTTACTGTTTCAAGTCCATTTTGAGCTCTTCTCACATCTTGGCTGATTTTTTTTTTTTTTAAGATTTTATTTATTCATTTGAGACACAGAGATACAGAGAGAGCATGAGCAGGGGGAGAGGCAGAGGGAGAGGGAGAAGCAGGCTCCCCGCTGACCCAGGAGCCTGATGTGGGGCTTGATCCAGGACTCTGGGATCATGACCTGAGCCGAAGGCAGACGCTTAACCATGTGAGCCACCCAGGCACCCTGATTTGGGTTATTTTTTATTGGGATATTTGAAACATTACTATGGTGTTAATAGTCAACTCTGTAAAACAGTATGTCCAGAAGTATCCATCCCTCCTCTCATCTCTTTTACCCTATTCTCCTTCCCCGCTATCACTTTTCCACCCTTCTGTATGGGTAACCAATGTTATTAGTTTCTTCCTATCTTTTTGCACGAAGGAGGTACATGTAAGAAAGGAAATACACAAGCTATATGTGAAAGGTAGTGTATTGTAGATACTGCATACCTGCTATAACAGCTTTATTGAGATGTAATTCACATGTGCCATAAAATTCACCCCTTTAAATTGTACAGTTCTGTTGTTTCTGGTATATTCATAGAGTCGTGCAGCCATCCCACTCTCTAATTTTAGGACATTTTCATCAGAGAAAGAAACCTTGTACCTATTAGTAATTACTACTCCATTCCCTCCGCTTCCCAGGTTTTGGCAACCACGAATCCATTTTCCATCTCTATAGATTTGCCTGTTGTGAGCATTTCATATAAATGGAATCATACAGTATTTGGTGTTTTGTGACTAGCTTCTTTCACTTAGCATGATGTTTTCAAGATGCATCCATGCTGTAGTATGTATTAGTACTTTGTTCCTTTTTTGTTGTTGAGCAGTATTTCATTATATTGATAATACTACATTTTGTTTATCCATTCACCCATTGGTGGGTATTTGTGTTCTTTCTACTTTTTGGCTATTGTGAATAATGCTGTTGTACACATTTAAATACAAGTTTTTGTGTGGACTTATTCTTTTGGTTCTCTTGGATATATACCTAGGAGTGGAATTGCTGGATCAAAGGGTTTCTGTATGTTAACTTTCTGAAGAACTACCAGACTCTTTGCCAAAGTATCTGTGGTATATTACATCCCCACCAGCAATGTATGAGGTTTTCAGTTTCTCCACATCTGTCTACACCTGACATTGTCTTTTTAAATTATCTTAGTAGCTGTGAGGTGCTGTCATTGTGGTTTTATTTTATATTTCTCTGATGACTAAGATGTTAAGCATCTTCTTGTGTGCTTATTGGCAACTTCTATAAATCTTCTTTGGAAGAATGTCTATTTGAATGCTTTACCCAATTTTTAATCAGGTTATTTGCCTTTTTATTTAGTTGTAAGAATTCTTTACATATTCTGGATATAAGTCCAGAACAGACTGGATAGATGATTTGCAAATATTTTCGGCTATTCCCATGGGTTGTCTTCACTTTCTTGACAGTATTCTGTGAAGCACAATGTTTTTAATTTTGAGAAAATCCAGTTTACCTTTTTTTTATTGATGTATTATTTTTGGTGTCATATTTAAGAAACCATTCCTAATTCAAGGTCATGAAGATTTTCAACTGTTTTCTTCTAAGAGTTTTATAGATCTAGATCTTACAAATATTTAGGTCTTTGATCCATTTTGAATTAACTTTCGTACATGGTGTGAGGTGGGTAACTATTTTCTTTCTTTTGTATATGAATATCCAGTAGTCCTAGCATCTTTTATTGAAAAAAAAACTTTCCTATTAAGTTGTCTTGGCAACCTTGTAGAATAGCTGACCATAAAATGTAAGGGTGTATTTCCACTGTTGATTTGTACGTCTCTCCTTACAATTGTACCACACTGTTTTGATGACTATAACTTTGTAAATGAGTTTTGAAACTAGGAAGTGTGACTCCTCTAGCTTTGTATGGTTTCAAGATTGTTTGGCTATTTGTCTCTTGAATTTCCACATGAATTAGAGAGTTAGTTTGCTAGTTTGTGCAAAGAAGCCAACTGGGACTTTCAGTGTGGGGAGTATTGCCATCTGAACAAAATTGTTTTCTAATCCATGAATGCAGAAGAGCTTTCATTTACTTAGATCTTTAGTTTTTTGATGTGTTTTATAGTTTTCAGTGTGTAATATTTGCTCTTTTATTAGATTTATTTCTAAGTATTTTATATTTTGATGATATTACAAATGAATTTTTTTTTTTTAGTTTCATTTTAGGTTTTTTGCTAGCATACAGAAATATAAGTTTTTGTTAATCTTGTTTCCTGCAACTTTATTAGTTCATGGTGTGTGTGTGTGTGTGTGTGTGTGTGTGTGTGTGTGTGTGTGTGTTTTAGTGGATTTGCTAAGGTATTTTATTTATAAGATCATGTCATCTGTGAAGAGAGATAGTTTTACTTCTTCTTTCCAACTTGATTGCCTTTTCTTTTTCTTGCCAAGTACCTTGGCTTGAACCTCCAGAACAGTGTTAAGTAGAAGTGGCACTAGACATCATTGTCTTGTTCTTGAAGAGTGAAAGCATTTAGTCTTTCACCACTGAGTATGATGTTAGCTGTGGGTTTTTCTTAGACATGCTTTATGAGGTTGAGGAAGTTCCCTTTTATGCCTTGTTTGGTAAGTGTGTTTATCATGAAAGGGTGTTAGATTTTTTGTCAAGTGCTTTTTCTGTGTCTAGTGGAGATGATCATGTGGTTTTTTTTTATTGTTATTGTTATTGCTTTATTTACTTAATATGGTGTATTACATTGGTTAATTTTCATATGTAGAACCAATCAGTGGATGAATTCCACTGGTCATGGTGTATACTCTTTTTTTATATTGCTGGTTTTGGTATGCCAGTATTTTGTTGATGGTTTTTGCATGTATATAAAAGGCATTTGTCTGTTGTTGTTTTTTGATGTGTTTGTCTGATTTGGTATCAGGGTAAAACAGGGCAATGTTCTGTCCTCTTCTGTTTCTTGGATTAGTTTGTGAAGGATTGAGCAGTCTTTAAACACTTGGTAGAATTCACTAGTGGAACCATTTGGACTTGGGCTTTTCTTTGTGGGAAGGTTTTTGATCACTAATGTAATTTATTTATTTATTTATTTAAGATTTTATTTATTTGAGAGGGGGTGGGGGAGAAGCAGACTCCTCGCTGAGCAGGGAGCCCGATGCGGGGCTTGGTCCTGGGACTCCAGGATCATGACCTGAGCTGAAGGCAGACGCTTAACGACTGAGCCACCCAGGCGCCCCATCTTTATTTTTTTTAGGACGTAAGATTTTTTCTTCTTGAGCCAGTTTAGGGTAGTTCGTATCTTTGTAGGAATTTTTTCATTTCTCTATAGGTTATTCACTTTGTTGGCATGCACTTGTTCAGAGGTTTATCTTTGTAATCTTTTTTGTTCCTGTAAGGTTAGTAGTGATTTGCCCTCTTTCATTCTGAATTTCATTATTGAGTGTTTTCTCTTGTTTTCTTGATTAGTCTTTGCTAAGGTTTGTTAAATTTTCGTCTTTTCAATGAACCAACTTATGGTTTGGTTCATTTTTTCTGTATTATGTTTGTTACATATTTTATTTATTGCTGCCCTAGTCTTCATTTCTGTTTGGTTTGCATCTAGTTTGCTCTTTTTTTTAGTTTCTTGAGGTTAAGTGTTTGGTAATTGATTTGAGATCTTCTCTCTTTAGCATAGGCATTTATAGCTATAACTTTTCCTCTAGGCCCTGAATTAGCTGCATTCAACAAGTTTTGGTATGTTGTGCTTTTTTAAAATAGTATTATTATTAATCTCAAATTTTATAGTTTCCTTTGTGATTTCTTTGACCCATTGGTCAGAGTGTAATGTTTAACTTCCACAGCTGTCACTTTTTCAAATTTCCTTTTGTTATTTATAATTTCATTCTTTTGTATATGAAGAGTATCCACAATAGCTGATTTCAACCCTTTAAAATTGAGACTAAGATGTTTAATATATGGTCTGTCCTGGAGAACATTTCATGTGCACTTGAGAAGAATGTATTTTGCTGGTTTCAGGTGCAGTGTTCTACATATGTTAAGTCTAGTTGCTATGTTCAAGTCTTCTGTTTCCTTATTTATCTTCTTTGTAGTTGTTTAACCCATTTTTGAAAGTGAAGTATTGAAGTCAGGCTATTATTGTTGAATTGTCTTATTTCTCCCTTTCATTCTCTTAGTTTTTGTGTATTTTGGGACTCTGTTTTTAGGGGCATATGTGTTTATAATTGTTATACCTTCTTGATAAATTGATGTTTTAATCAGTATTAAGTATCCTTGTCTGTGGTAACAATTTTGTCTTAACGTCTGTGTTGGAGCCACTCCAGCTCTCTTTTTATTTTTTAAATCCTTTTTATTTCAAGGTAGTTGTGTCTGTGATTCTAAAAAGAGTTTCTTGTGGGCACCATATAATTGGATCATGGTTTTTAATCTACTCAGCCAATATGTGCCTTTTTATTGAATATTTAATCCTTAGACTAGCTAATGTTATTTTGATCTGTCTTCAGATTTGCTGCTGCTTCTGCTAGCTCAGATATGTTATTGAGCCTCTCTACTGAAGTTTCATTTCAGTTGTACTTTCTAACTTGAGAATATTTAGTTCTTTTTAATCCTTTTTTTTAAAGATTTTATATATTTATTTGACAGATACAGATGAGACATAGTGAGAGAGGGAACACAAGCAGGGGGAGTGGGAGAGGGAGAAGCAGGCTTCCTGCCGAGTAGGGAGCCCGATGGGCTCGGTGTGGGGCTCGATCGCAGGACCCTGGGACCATGACCTGAGCCGAAGGCAGATGCTTAACGACTGAGCCACCCAGGCGCCCCTAATGCTTTCTTGTCTTTTTATTGACATTCTCTGTTTGGTGAACATTGTTCTCATACTTCCCTTCAGTTTTTTAGACATGGTTTCCCTTAGTTCTTTGAACATATTTAAGAAAGCTATGCCTTTGCTTAATGTCTTGGTGTTCTTAGGAAATAGTCTTTATTGATTGCTTCCCCCCTGTATATGGGACATTCTTTCTTGTGTTTTTTGCATATCTCATAATTTTTTGTTAAAAACTGGATCTTTTAAATAATACAACATGGCAACTTTGCTCAGATCTCCTTCCAGGGTTTCTTATTGCTGTTTGTTGTTTGTTTGGTGACTTTCTGTAAATTCTGCTTTCTGTGCTATGTGTTGTCACTGAAATCTCTGGTTATCTTTGTGGTTATTTATGGAGTCTTCTAGGGCAACACCAGACAGGCCAAATAATGATAGTTGTCTGGGAATGGGGCTTCAAAAGAGCCTGTCCTGCCTCCTCCAGTTGCTGTCAAGATGCTGATTTTTGCCATTATTGTGTGCTGTTGGTTTTCAAGGCTCCTGTGGAGCTGGGAGGGGAGATGAGAATGGGCAAGTTACCCAGATTCAGCCCCCTTATTTTGGATAAGTGCTCTGTGGATGGCTGCAAGCCTTTTGTTAACTTCCAGAGTTTTTAAGAAGTTGATTTTGACAGTTTTCTCATTGCTTTTGAAGGAGAGAATTTTCTGAGATCTTTACCCTGTCACTTTCTTTACTGTCACTCCAGTCTGTATCCTTTTGTTTTCCGTGTGCACACAAGAGAATGTTTAAAGGTACATAATACTGTGTCAGCTGTCTAAAACAGTTTTTCCACTTAATATAATGTTATCTGTCATGCTTATTCTTCTAAAACTTATAATGTGTGGTATTTTTACATATGGGAATACCATGATATATTGTTTCTTTCACTTGTTTTTGGAACATGGTTTTTACAGTCTTTTACTTTTATTAACTGTGTTTTGTTAGATGTTCTTATAGCTAAATCTTAAATATATTCTCAAAATTATGAATGTGTGGAAGTGGAATGTGTTGAGGCTGGGAGCATGAAAGTTTATGCTTTTGGTCTGCAAAACCAGATTGCTCTTCAGGGAAATGGTTTAAATTTATATTCCATCAGTCATGTAGGAGATGCTTATTTGCCAGCATCCTAAGTACTGGGTACTATTATTCATTTCATTTTGTGTTCCAGGAGATCTTTTGGCACGATGGAAATGTTTTATATCCTTGAAATGTTCTATATCTATATCTAGTACAGTAGCCACTAACCACATGGATCCTCAGCACTTGAAATGTGACTAGTCCTAAATGAAGTGTGCTGTATTTCAAAGATTACTACAAAAGAAAAGGATGCAATGAATATGTGAAATGAATCATAATAATTTTTATATTGATTGTATGTTGAAATAGTGTTGTATATACATTGGTTAAATAAAACATATTATTAAAGTTAAATTCTTTTTACTCTTAGTTTTTTAATGTGTTTAGTGGAGTAATTACAATTGCATATGTGATTTATTTTATACTTGTATTCGGCAGTGCTGATTAGACTCTAGACCATTCTTCCTTTAAAAAAAAGCCCTGCTTCTTTAAAGCTTATGCTGTTTAATAGCAGCATGTTCTCACACTTTTTAAATTTGCCAGTTTGTATTTATTCATTCAAGATGGCACAAAACACTTAGTTTTCCTTTCCTCCCCAAGCTCTGTCATCATTCTGGGGCATTTTTAGTGCCCATGTGTACAACTAATTCAGTAATTTAGCCTCACAATTTCTGGGTTGTGCTTGGGCCATCATTTTAACGGTCCCATGTAGTTATCATCTAGAACTTCTGTTCCACCTCTAAAATTTTAATTGTATGGCCTATTCTAACCACAAGTTCACATTCTTTTAGCTTTCTCATTTCCTTGTTTCCTACCTTTCATCCTTGACCCTTTTCATTTTTGTTCACTGAATCACTTCAGCTATACTTGTCAGCTCCTGTAATCCCTTGTACTTTTGTGCACACTTTCTGCAAAATAAGAGTTTCATATGACTCCTACAGCCTGTTTGCTTGTACTGAAGTTGCAGATTGGTACTGGACAAAAAGATTCTATGGCTTCTGGGATGCATTCACACAGATTTGTGGTCTTCAGCCTTAACATGCATATAGAGTTGCTTGGCTGTCTCCTATGGACTCCTAGTCTTTCTCTCTATTCTTGTGGTTGCTCATTCAAATGTTACCTCTTAATATTCCCTGGTCCTCCTCTCCTTAGAATTAGTACATGATTTTGTCTTCGGCCCTTGGAGAAAACCTCGTCCCTCACTCTAGAACATTGTATCCTGACTTACCCTTTTTTCAGCCATTTGTCTACTTGATCTTTTCTATTAGCATTTAAATGGATGCAACTATCTTTTTTTTTTTTTCCCTTAAAACCCTCCCTTGACCCATTGTTATTCTCCAGGTTCTACCTTATTGCTCTGCACAGATGAGCATTCAGAAAGAATTGTTTATACTCATTCCCTGCATTTATTCACTGTTTATTTACTTCCAATATGCATTTTTCTTCTATCTTTCCCCTGTTCTGACAAAGGTCCCTAATAGTAAGTATATTCTTCTATATCTATATTGATCACTCCAGAGCTTTTGGTACAGTTGACCACTTCTTGGAAAAGGCCACTATAATTGATCTCCTTAAACTGCATCTAGGAACCTCTTTTTTCCTCATTCTGTTTCTCGCTCATCTTTTTCTAGATTTGTGTAGGTGGTGGGATGTTAGTGTTGGTTCTGGCCTGCTTCCTACTTCGTGTACTGTATTTGGATTCATACCCATGGCCTTCTTACCATTTAAGTGTTGGTTTAAAATGTTTTATCTGTTTCACCCAGACATTTCTAGAACTTCTAACTTTTATATATGCAAGCTGTGTACTAGACATTTGTCTCTCTAAAGTCCAGTTAACACCTTAAACTCAAGTGATTCCTGCTTTTAATGATTGGTACCACCGTAATCCAGTTGTTCAAACCTAAATTCAGAAATCTCAATCTTAGCACCCCCCGGGTTAGTTATAGAGACCTGTAAATTCATCTCATTAATATCTAACCTAGCACTGTCCAGTAGAAATTAATGTAAGTCATATATGTAATTTAAGCTTTTCTTTTTTTTTTTTAATATTTTATTTTTTTATGATTTTTTATTTATTTATTTGAGAGAGAGAATGAGATAGAGAGAGAGAGCATGAGAGGGGGGAGGGTCAGAGGGAGAAGCAGACTCCCTGCCGAGCAGGGAGCCCGATGTGGGACTCGATCCCGGGACTCCAGGATCATGACCTGAGCCGAAGGCAGTCGCCTAACCAACTGAGCCACCCAGGCGCCCTGTAATTTAAGCTTTTCTAATAGCCACATTTAAAAAGTAAAAAAAAACAGGTGCAATTAACTTTAGTTCATATTTTATGTCACTCAATATGACTAAAATTTCATTTCAGCATGCAGTCACTATAAAAATTAAGATATTTTTCAAAATTTTTTTCATACTAAGTTTTCAAAATCTGGCATGTATTTTGCATTTACATCCCATCTCATTTCAGGCTAGCTAAATTTCACAGTTTTTGATAGCCACGTGTAGCTAGTGGCTACCTTAATAGACAGTTGAATTTTAGCTTCTGTTTCTCTTCATCCTCACTTCTTTCTTGGCTCAAGTCTTAATTTTTTCCCTGGGTTACTGCACCAGCTTTTGGGATTGCTATCATTCTGAGAACACTTATAGTTCATCTTCAATATTCTTGTTAGTGGTAATTTTCTAAAATAAGAATGTGATTCTGCCTGTGAATTAATGTGATTGTGCATTCTTATGCTTAAAGTCCTTTAATGATCTCCATAAGCTTTCAAGATGAAGTCTAATCTAAGATCCTTAGTGTGGCTACACAAAAATAGACTCCAAATGGTTGAAAGACCTCAATGTGAGATAGGAGTCCATCAAAATCCTAGAGGAGAACACAGGCAGCAACCTCTTTGACCTCAGCCGCAGCAACTTCTTCCGAGAAACATCGCCAAAGGCAAGGGAAGCAAGGGCAAAAATGAGCTATTGGGACTTCATCAAGATAAAAAGCTTTTGCAAAGCAAAGGAAACAGTCAACAAAACCAAAAGACAACTGACAGAATGGGAGAAGATATTTGCAAATGACATATCAGATAAAGGGCTAGTATCCAAAATCTATAAAGAACTCATCAAACTCAACACCAAAAGAACAAAGAATCCAGTCAAGAAATGGGCAGAAGACATGAACAGACATTTTTCCAAAGAAGACATCCAAATGGCCAACAGACACATGAAAAAGTGTTCAATATCGCTCGGCATCAGGGAAATCCAAATCAAAACCTCAATGAGATACCACCTCACACCAGTCAGAATGGCTAAAATTAACAAGTCAGGAAATGACAGATGTTGGCGGGGATGCGGAGAAAGGGGAACCCTCCTACACTGTTGGTGGGAATGCAAGCTGGTGCAGCCACTCTGGAAAACAGTATGGAGGTTCCTCAAAAAGTTGAAAATAGAGCTACCATACGACCCAGCAATTGCACTACTGGGTATTTACCCCAAAGATACAAAAGTAGGGACCCGAAAGGGTACGTGCACCACGATGTTTATAGCAGCAATGTCCACAGTGGCCAAACTGTGGAAAGAGCCAAGATGTCCATCAACAGATGAATGGATAAAGAAGATGTGGTATATATATACAATGGAATATTATGCAGCCATCAAAAGGAATGAGATCTTGCCATTTGCAACGACATGGATGGAACTGGAGGGTATTATGCTGAGCGAAATAAGTCAAACAGAGAAAGACATGTATCATATGATCTCACTGATATGAGGAATTCTTAATCTCAGGAAACAAACTGAGGGTTGCTGGAGTGGGGGGTGGGGTGGGAGGGATGGGGTGACTGGGTGATGGACACTGGGGAGGGTATGTGCTCTGGTGAGTGCTGTGAATTGTGCAAGACTGTTGAATCTCAGATCTGTACCTCTGAAACAAATAATGCAATATATGTTAAGAAAGAAAAAAAGAAGAAGAAGAATGTAGCAGGAGGGGAAGAATGAAGGGGGGGAAATCGGAGGGGGAGAAGAACCATGAGAGACGATGGACTCTGAAAAACAAACTGAGGGTTCTAGAGGGGAGGGGGGTGGGAGGATGGGTTAGCCTGGTGATGGGTATTGAGGAGGGCACGTTCTGCATGGAGCACTGGGTGTTACGCACAAACAATGAATCATGGAACACTATATCTAAAACTAATGATGTAATGTATGGGGATTAACATAACAATAAAAAAATTAAAAAAAAAAAAGATCCTTAGTGTGGCTAACAAAATCTTTTCTTCATGATCTGGCTTTTGCTTAAGTTTCCTATGCTGTAGCTCCCAGACACTGAAACTAAGATGTATTAAATTTGTAGTTCCCATAGAGAATCATGCTCTCCTTTTGCTTTTGAGCCTTTGCAGTTACCAACTAGTTTGCTTGAGACCCGTATTTTCCAGCACCTACCCACATTTCTCATCAGACTAAGACCTGCTAGTCCTTCAGGATCTGAAGCATCTGACCTAGGAATAGAACCAAGCTCCTCCCTCTCCCCCTGCCTTTTTTGTTCTCATAGCCATTCTTCATGTTTGCCTAGATCATAGTATTTTATCACTGTTATTATAATTGCCTTCTAACTTACCTGACCTTAGGTTCTTAGTTTCATAAGCAGGGATCTTGTTTTTATTAATCTTTGTGTACCTAATTGCTAGTACATACATTGTGAAGGTCCAGTAACTTTGTTGATTGAGTGAGAGAGTAATTCTATATACGTAGAGATCTAGATTCCAGGTTCAGAGTAAAGAAAAAAAAAGCTTTAAATTATAAGTCATCTTATTCTTACATATATTCATAGATTTAAATATTAAAATATCTTAAGCAGATTAACTAGGAATCCAGAATAGAGAAAATAAAAGTTGGTTTCATCAGTACATAATTGCTCATCTCAGTGAAAAGGGAGGAGCTGAGGGCAGGCAAACTAAGACATGAACTTTTCAAAAAAATTAGGGTGAGGGGACATTAAAGCCAACATTTAGGACATACCCTTGTAATCTTGTAACATTTTAGTGTTCTTGTTATTAAATCTGGAATGTAGGTATTTTTATACCAGTTATACTTAAAATATTTAAAACATTTAAATGGTGACATTCTTTAATTTTTCCATTGGGTTATGTAAGACTAAGCAAGTGCTGGAGAGTTATATCTATGTATACGATGTAAGGCTTTTAAGAATACTAAGGAGTAGACAGATAAAATTATGTATCAATAACCTTTCCTTTTGTAGTGCGTAGTTTTTTGTACTTAGAATTGGTTAAATTTTACAAGAAAGAAAATTATTTTTGTCCATGTATAAAACAATGTACAATATATGTATGTTTTAAATTCCAAAGGGCACAAATTGAACTTGAAGTTAATTAGGAAAAGACCAAATGTTTATCTTTGAAATTTAAAGTTATGGATAAAAAGCTTGGATCTTTATAGCCTGATTTTTTTTTTTAATTGCAGTTATTAAGGGGAGGAATAGAATTCTGGTGACATTAAGGTAATTTGGGGCTGAATGTCTCATTTTGTAAAGATGAGGGAAGTTGAAGGTTTGTAGTACATGTAGCATGGGTATGTTTTAATTTTCCTCAAATTCTGGTTTTTGTCAGGTTTCCTTTCTGTTACAGTTCCCCTTGCTCAATTTTGTTGTTGTTATGGAAATGTATTTTTGGCATTTTTCAAAATAAATTGCTGCTTTTCTCTTCTGGAAAATTTGTTGAAACACATTAATGTTCAGACCTTTAAAAACGATAATGGATTTCAGATGCCAAGATTTTCATAACTTTATTCTTTGGAATCGGAACAAATGGCAAGAGAAGGTGAAGTATTCTTAAGGGTTCCAGTAATCTATCAGTCGGAACTTACTTGAAGCATCTTGTTCTTCAAATATAATTGATTTCTAGAAATAAGGTTAAGTAAGTTAAACACTGAGATTACTGGATATTGTATTTAAGTTGATTTTTCCACAGACAGTGAAATAACAAGCAGTGAATTGTTGTGATTTGATTTTCTTAAATAAGAATTTTGCCATAGAGATTTGGCATAGTAACTAAAAGATTTTTATAAATATATGCCTTTAGAGAAGATGATTTGGGGGCGCTTGGGTGGCTCAGTTGGTTAAGCGGCTGCCGTAGGCTCAGGTCATGATCCTGGGGTCCTGGGATGGAGTCCCATATTGGGCATCCTGCTCAGTGGGAGGTCTGCTTCTCCCTCTGCTGCTCTCCCTGCTTGTACTGTCTCACTTGTACTCTGTCTCTCAAATAAATAAATAAACTCTTTTTATAAAAGAAAAGATGATTTGATAACTGTTCTTTCTTATGTAACTCATATTTCAAATCAAGTAATACTTTTAAGACCCTAAGGTATTTTGGTAAAAGCCTGCGTGAGAATATACTTTTATCTATATTCACATGCTTATAAGTGTCACAGTTATATCATTCACATCTATAAATAATGTTTCTTATCCAGAGATTACATTTCACACTGGTACTGTGAACATTTTATTTGGCCAGGAAAAGAATCAGTGGGTGGTTAAGTCTTCTGAATTACAGACTATGGTTGATTTTAGAATTTGGGGTAAGGAATGATTCTTATGAAATGTGAAAAGTCTATATGTTTTAGTCAACCAATGTTATATTATTGGTATATTCCCGAAGTCCTTTTTTTTTTTTGGTCTTTGGACACAGTTTTTTTCCTTAGAAGGAATTTTCCTGAAAGTATATATTTTAGCCATTTAGCTTTTTAAAATAGCTCTCATGTATCAGCACTTTGCTAGGAATATAGAGATGAGTAGGACATGTTTTTCTCCCTCTGGGAAATAATTATAGGGGGCTGATAAGTAATGTGTTTAATTTTAAAAATAATTTAAAACATAGAATTATTTAAAATGTTATAAAATTTATGTGCAAAGAATTTTGTACTCTCAACCTACTCACTCATAGCAGACTATGTTACTGAGACTGCTCTTATCCAAAGTTACCAGTAACATTATTTTTATGGTTATGTCTTTGGTATTTCATTTGACCTTTCAGTGGCATTTAACACAGTTGAGTGACCTTGAGCCATTCCTGGTGTTCCTTCTTGCTGACTGATCTTTCTCACTCTCTGCCTGACAGCTCAGTGTTGGAGTGCTCCAGGAGTCTGGCTAGACCCCATAATCTGTAGTTTCTCCCCGAGAATCCAACCCTCTGCCAATACTACTTATATGCTTATGATTCCTAAATCTATGTTTTCAGCACCAACCAACCCTGCATTTTGTGGACTTACGTATTTAACTGCCTACTGGCCTTCTTGAATGTATAATGGACACATCACACTTCACATGTTCAAACTTGTTTATGATTTTGACGATTTGGGCCCTCACCACCTAATCTTTTATTCCCCCCATTGTTCCTGTTTTTCCTTAGAGATACCACTCCATTGAGTTGTTTAAGCCAAAAACGTAGGAGTTATCTTGGTCTGTTTTTCCTTCACCAGTCACATCCAGTGCATCAGCAATGTCCTGGCAGTTTTACCTTCAAAATATATTCTGAATCCTTCTTATCTCTTCTTGCATCCACACCATCTAAATTCAGTATACCCTTTCTTTCTTGGACTATTGCAGTAGGCTCCTTACTAGTTTTCTTATCTCCACTTCTTCTCTTAGCCGTGAGAGCTATCTTTAAAACACAAATCAGGTCAGGTCACTTGCCTGTGTATAACCCTCTAGTGGCTTCCCATCATGCCTAAAATAACATCCAAATTTCTTACTTTGGCTGGGTCCCACATGATCTGGCCTCTGCCTGCCTCCCTGACCTCGTTTTCTATCACTTTTCTGCCTGATCCACCGCCTTACTTCATTGTAGTTCATGTACCTTCTTTTTGGTCTAAAAGTACTAAGTTCATCTCCGCTTTAGGTCCCAGCCTTTTGCCTAGACATCTTTCCCCCCTTTTCTTAATTCATTCCCAATATTGTACTATATGCCAAAGACTGTTCAAGGACTTGAGGGTAAAGCAATGAATAAGACACAGGGACATACTCTCGGGCATTTTTCTCATACCTTTTGTTTGGAGCGGTCCTTGAATATGCAACCTAAAATACTCTCCCTGATACTTTTTCAACTCTCCCAGATGGTGGCTTCTTTTTTGATGCCACAATTTATGTAATTTATTTAATTTCTACCTTGATGGCTCACATTGTAGTTGGAGGTGGAGTAGGGTGGAGATTGCAATAAATATGATGAGTAAAATATATGTTAGATGGTAAAAAAAAGTTCTAAGGAGAAAAACATAAAGCTGCAGCAAAGTGCGGAGGAGAATGGAGTTGTAATTTTAGATAGGGTGGTCAGGGCAGGCCTCTGTGAAGTTGACATTTGAATATCATCATCTGCTCCAGGTTGTGATATAACTCATAGATTTGTGTCAATATAAAATACAGATGTCCACTTTTCACAGACATTGTGTCCAAAGTTAGTCTACTTTCTTCTCTGTGCTTCGTTGGTTGCCTTTCAGTTTTCACAGCTCGCATTAACTTCATCTTCCCATTTGTTGCTTGCTATCTTTAGCTTCCTTCCCTTTCCTGTATCCACAAGTCTGTATTTCTTCCAATTCTGAACTTTAATCAGTAGAACTTGAAATATAGCAATGTATAAAGATTTTTAACTAAAACATTTGCATTTATCTGATATGGGCTGTCTTAATTCAGGGATTGACAAAGCAAAATTGTATGAAAGTTACATTTTTTTCCTTGGGTTTTAAACTCAGTCCCTATATACCTTGCTGAAACTTCACACTTGACAGCTTTTCTACCATTTTTTTTTAAAAACTTTAAGTGCAGGGCATAGTAATTGGTTTTTATAAAAAGATAAGACGTCTTCACGGGGCACCTGGGTGGCTCAGATGGTTAAGCGTCTGCCTTCGGCTCAGGTCATCATCCCGGGGTCCTGGGATCGAGCCCCACATCGGGCTCCTGGCTCGGCGGGGAGCCTGCTTCTCCCTCTGCCTCTCTCCCTGCTCATGCTCTCTCTCTCTCTATCTCTCTCAAAAAAATGAATAAATAATCTTAAAAAAAAAAAAAAAAGATAAGACGTCTTCAGGAGAGCTGTTGCACATTAATTAAAACTC
The DNA here is from genome assembly GCF_964656455.1 of Halichoerus grypus. Classification (NCBI taxonomy): domain Eukaryota; kingdom Metazoa; phylum Chordata; class Mammalia; order Carnivora; family Phocidae; genus Halichoerus; species Halichoerus grypus. The sequence continues at coordinate 65,715,615 of NC_135723.1, forward strand.
ACTGGGACTTACATCCCACAAAAAAAGTATTACTTTGACATGTATAAAGTCTGTCCTTATTTTATTGTAATTTATTTCTAATTTGTTGAGTTACATGCAAGTAACTTTCATTTTTCCCTCTATTTTTTGCTATGTTCCAATGGATTTGCCTTTCCTGTTTGGACTGAATGTGTCATATACAATTCTTGGAATTCCTCATTTACTGTTCCTCTGTGGATCTGTTCTGTTGGAATCTGGAACACTGGAATGATGGAAATGTGTTCTTTACAAAGTAGCTGTGAGTATATGAGATAATTTTTACAGAGATGTTTTCAGTCTAAATTAACTTAAATTTAACTTACAGTTGAATGAAATATGAGCTAAGGAAGCCTTAAATTTAATACATATTTTTAGTTTATACATAGTAGGCTTTCAAATATTTGGTTTTAAAATACTATACTCTGATCAGTATCCTAGTTAGTATTTAAAACTAGCTTTTCCATTTAATTGGCTTGGTTATCCTGTCAGCATTTGGCTTAAAGATTAGTTTATATGAATCCAAAAAATAAGGCTAAAAGGTGGTGGATGGAATATTTTGTTACATGTGATACTAGTGAGGAATGCAGATTGCTATTTGTTAAATCCAAGTGTGTTGAGTTAATGCTTTGATCTCATGAGTATTTTTTTTTTTAATGAGACATTAAATGTGTCAAAAACTTTTAAGAGAAATATGTACCTCTTAGGAGTATTTTGCCATTGTATTTTAATGATGACTAAGACCTACCTCTAAGTAAAATTAACCAGTAAGACTACTCACTCAGATGGTCTGAACTATGGACAGTTTTTCTCACCATTGGGTAAGTTAAAAGTCAGATTTAATTACTACACCAATTTAAAAGTAGGCTTCTTTGAATTACTCATGAAATTATTGTTGAGGTCATCAAAGAATCAAAAACCATGCAGAAAACTGAATTCTGATTTTCTTTAAAATATGGATAAATCTGATGTCCCTGATGAGGGAGGCAACAGGATCAATTGAAATGCTGAAATGGCATAATTGGACCTGGTATTAATAGCTTGAAAGATATTGTTTACTGATTGGCCTTGACCATGAGAGTTTTAAGAATTTATGAGAAAATTGTTTTAAACTCAACATTTGATTTCATTTCATGAATAAGTAGACAAATTTCAAGGAATTCATACCTGTGGTAATTAGTATGAGCAAAGGGATAATTCAAAGAGTTCTTACTATAAGGGGATTTGAATTTTTTTATTATGAAAAACCCTTTATTTTTTATTGTTATTTTTTTTTTAGCTGATTGGTCAGAGTCTTGTTATTGACTCATTGTAAGTTGAAATCTTTGCTCTGAGGCACGTTTCTTTAGTTTTTACTTTTTGCCCATGTGTTTTTATAATTGACCATTATATTGTCAAATCACTCATATTCCTAATTCATTTTGTTTATTGCTGCAATTAATACTTTTATTGGTAACACTATAAAATCAATTTGATTTGCTTTGAATAATAGTTTGTATAGTTTTCTAAAATAGGTTATTGACGGGAATTTGAAATGTGTGACAGAAGACTTTTGTTGATACATGAATAACTTGGACTTTTTTGCTTTTCTCAGCAACAGAAGAACCTTGAAGGCTATGTGGGATTTGCAAATCTCCCAAATCAAGTATACAGAAAATCAGTGAAGAGAGGGTTTGAATTCACACTTATGGTTGTGGGTAAGATATGTTTTCTTACTAAAATTGGATTTTGATCTGAGTTTTAAGTTATTAATCAGCTCAATGAATTTAAGAAGACAATAGCCTGAATGACTGTAGGAATCGTGTTTTATTATGTGAGTACATTTTTTTAAAAGATTTTATTTATTAGAGAGAGAGAGCGAGAGCACGCATGCAAGCACATGAGCAGGGGGGAGGGGCAGAGGGACAAGTAGACTCCTCACTGAGTGGGGAGCTCCACACAGGGATCCATCCCAGGACCCTGAGATCATCACCTGAGCCGAAATCAGATATTTAACCGACTGAGCCACCCAGGTACCCCTTATGTGAATACATCTTAAAGTTTAACTTGGTGGCATGATAGGAATTATATATTTTCTTGCCTCTTTTTTTTTAAGGTGGCACAATTTTAGAAACTAAGTAAAAGTTGAAAAGCAGTGGGGGTGGTAGAGGAATAGAACACTATAAAGAAATTCTCTTCAGTTGGTAATGCTACAAAAGGAAATAGTGTCTGGTGGTTACTTATTACAGGATAATTTTGTTCTCTGGCTTATATACTGTAGTGGAGTCATATCACATGAGCATTTAACTTAAACATACATGCTCTGAATTTGAGAAAGAAGGGTGGGGTAGAGGTTCATAATCATGCAAGTGATTACCCTGGAAATTCATTCAATGAGTATAAGCTCTGTAGTGAGTGAAATATGGCTTTGTTCTCTAATTCAGTCTCATTTTTCTTATGTGTTTTATCCCGTGAACACCATACCCTGCGTGAAGTCCATTTTAAGAGATTGTCGAAGGTTATTTTGACTGTATGTTGGTACCATCGTTGTTATAGTTGAAGAAACAGTGTATCATATATAAGAGTAGTAATTTTAAATATATAATATTTTCACCTCATATAGGCTGACTTTAGAATGTAAATCCTGAGGATGATGAAACTGTGTTTCTCTATATGTTTTAAGAAGGTGAAAGGATAATGGATTCACTGTCCTTGACAAGGACAATTGAGTTGATGCTGGGTCTTTTTTGTAGTGTTCATTAATTTTTGCTAATTACATTCAGCTCCTGTTGTTTTTATTTGGGTGTTGAATTAGATTAATTGAATTAACTCTGAAATACTCCTTCATTGAAGGGAAGAATATTTTATCAATTGACCAGAATATTTTACCTGATGGTCACTTTGTGGTTGTTTGGAAATATCTGTGTTACGATAGTTTAAATAGTTAAAACATGGTACAAAGTCTGCAAACTTGATGTTTGGTAGAGTTGGTTAATTTGCCTGTCTCTGGTTGAGTAGAAGCGTAGTATACCCAGCTTGCAAATTGCTGCTGTGAAGCAGAGGTGGGTCTAAATAGATAGATGGATAAAACATTCAGAACATACTTTTCCTTTTGTAGGGCAGTTAACATCATTATATGTGAAGAAATACTAAATATTACCTTTACATATATAACATTTATGATCTTAAATGACAAACTGTAAACAGATATAAGATCATTTTGTAATTTGTAAGAAAAGTTTCTAGGTCTGTTAGGAGCACCATAACAATTAAAAAAAATTTTCGATATTAAAATTTTAGTTTGAAGGATAACTTCTTGAACATATACTTAGTAGAATAATATCTGGGGATCAAGGCCAGATATTTGGTTCAAAATCTCTGACATTTTTCCAGGTGAAAAAGATTTAAGTCAGCTGAAATGATTTTTAGAGGAAATATGCAATCTCAGAAAGTATATTGTTTATTAGTTTCTGGTCAGTCCTTTTGTGAACTACAACTTTTGTTTTTTCTTTTCCTCGATACGACGTCAGCTGAGGGGGGGAGAATGGGTGTTAATATCCTGACCCACTTCACCTTGAACGTTATTGTTTAATTAGCTGTCTGTGTATAGACTTGTTGAAAGCAAGGAGTTAAGTCTTTTCATCTACATAGTTGGGAGTGTCTAACACATAGTCATCTTTTAAGTGTCTAATACATGGTTGGTTTTTCTGACTTTAGGCCAAATCTAACAGCTTTGTTTGCAAATCACAGAAAGCTAAAGCTAACCTTACTTTATTATTCTTTACTTACTCCTTATAAGCTAAGTCCTCATTTTTTTTAATTTAAATTTTACTTAGTTAACATACAGTGCAATAATGGTTTCTGAGAATTCAGTGACTTATCATATACAACACCCAGTGCTCATCACTAGTGCCCTCCTTCATACCCATCACCCATCAACCTTCAGTTTGTTCTCTATCACTAAGAGTCTCTTATGGCTTGTTTTCCTCTCTTCTTTTTTGTTTTCTCCCTTCCCATATGTACATCTGTTTTCTTTCTTAAATTCCGCATATGAGTGAGATCATATGGTATTTATTGGCTTATTTTACTTAGTATAATACACTGTAGCTCCATCCACATCATTGCAAATGGCAAGATTTCATTCTTTTTGATGGCTGAGTAATATTCCTGTGTGTGTGTGTGTGTGTGTGTGTGTGTACGTACATACACACCCCCACATATCTCACATCTTCTTTATCCATTCATCAGTGGATGGACATTTGGACTCCATCCATAGTTTGGCTATTGTTGATAATGCTACTATAAACATCGGAGTGCATGTAGCCCTTCGAATCTGTATTTTTGTATTGTTTGGATAAATACCTAGTAGTGCAATTGCTGGGTCATAGGGTAGTTCTATTTTTAACATTTTGAAGAACCTCCAAACTGTTCTCCAGAGTGGCTGCACCAGTTTGCATTCCCACCAACAGTACAAGAGGGTTCCCCTTTCTCTGCATCCTCAGCAGCACCTTGTGTTGTTAGTTTTAGCCATTCTGTAAGTCTTCATTTTTGAGATATAAACTCAGAGTAGTTTTAGTATAATAACGATTCTTATTTTTTTTTTCTTTAAAGATTTTATTTATTTATTTGACAGAGAGAGACAGAGCGAGAGAGGGAACACAAGCAGGGGGAGCAGGAGAGGGAGAAGCCAGCCTCCCGAGGAGCAGGGAGCCCGATGCGGGGCTCGATCCCAGGACCCTGGGATCGTGACCTGAGCCAAAGGCAGACGCCTAACGACTGAGCTACCCAGGCGCCCCACGATTCTTGGTTTAAGACTTAATATATTTTTACAAACTGAAAAATCTATATTTAACAGTTGATTTCTTTATGAAACTCTGTCCTTTGTTGGGAGACCTTTATTTAGTAACCTTGCCTCAAAAGCAAAATTTATTGAGTACTTAAGTGCCTTGTATCAGGGAGGCATAGTGTATATTCCCATATCGTAAAGGAGTTTATAATTTATGTGACAACATAAAGTATACATAAAAAGGTAAGTAACATTTCTAGGAAGTACATATGAATCAGTGGAGGCATACAAAAATTAAGGGCCATAGAAGTTGAAGGCTTTGGAAAACTTGTCCCTAGTTGGAGATTATTTTTGCCTTATTTGAGGAGGAGAGGTAGTAGGACAGATTTTTGAAGAATAGAATTGGGATAGACATTGAGTGGAAGGTCCAGTTGGGAAAATAATAGCTAATACCTGCATAACCTATTATGTATCAGGCAGTGTTCTGAGTACGTACCTAACTCATACAAACCTTAACAACAACCCTGTGAAGTCGGTATTATTGTTATCCCCATTTTAGAGAGAGAGAAACTGAGGCATGGAGAGATTAGGTTACTTGCCCATGGTCACATTGCTAAGCAGATGGTAAAACCAAACCCAGTCTACTTCTCAGTCTGGTGTGTTCTTAAGTACTATGCAGAGGCTCATTTGGGGGTATTGGATAGGGTGCAGAGCTCAGTAGAGTGAGTCCAATATGCCTTGAACTTATATGATTTCATCTGGATGTTCTGTTTTTCCTAAAAAAATGGAAGAGACAAAGAAGTGAGAGGGGATAGCGGGGCAGGAATGATTGAGAATTAGAGAACTTAAATACTTGTGTGAGCGGTTTTTTCTGCCATTCCACTGAAATGAGTTGTGTAGCCTAGGGCAGGCATGAAGTAGGAGAGGTAAATTTTCTCTTTCCCCAGTCATTTTCAGCTTCCACATACTTTCATATGGTGAATATTTTACGTTGCTGAATGTTAGCATAGTGACAATATGGTGCATTAATGTAAACTAGTTACTTTTTATATTTTCAGACACAAGTATCTGTTTTGGTGTAGGAAGAAAAACAGGTTGTCAGTTTTGTATGTAATTGCGGTTTATGGGTGATATAGGGGGTTTTCAAGATTAATCTGCACTGAACATTGACTTTAGGATCTGACTCCCAAGACAGGACGTTATAATAGTTGAAAATTAGGTTGGAAAGGTAGGCTAGCCTAGATTTTGAAGAACTTGATTGCCACCAGGATAAACAGATTGGAATTCTTGATTTTGAATCTTTATTTGAAAATTTAGTTTAAAACTCAATATCAGGCATATTAAATAATGAAGACACTTAGGTCTCTAATTCAGCAAAGTGTCAACCATATTTGGGCTTGAAATTTGACTGTCTCTTGTGTGCTTCTTAATTATACTTGACTATGCTGAGAAGTAAAAAGTTAATTGTAAAATCCTGATTTTACTAGAATTCTCCAAGGAGGTAGAACTCAGACTATAGATTGCTTTATCTTACCAGAAAATAGTTTTGAAAACAAGTGATATTAAATCTATTATTTTGCAGCCATCAAAAAACCCTGAAATCTCGCCATTTGCCACGACGTGGTTGGAACTGGAGGGTATTATACTAAGCAAAATAAGTTAGTCAGAGAAAGACATGTATCATATGATCTCACTGATATGAGGAATTCTTAATCTCAGGAAACAAACTGAGGGTTGCTGGAGTGGTGGGGAGTGGGAGGGATGGGGTGGCTGGGCGATAGACATTGGGGAGGGTATGTGCTATGGTGAGCGCTGTGAATTGTGTAAGACTGATGAATCACAGACCTGTACCTCTGAAACAAGTTAACACATTATATGTTTAAAAAAAAAAAAAAAAGATAGTAGGAAGGGAAAAATGAAGGGGGGGGAAATTGGAGGGGGAGACGAACCATGAGAGACTGTGGACTCTGAGAAACAAACTGAGGGTTCTAGAGGGGAGTGGGTGGGGGGATGGGTTAGCCTGGTGATGGGTATTAAAGAGGGCACATATTAAATGGAGCACTGGGTGTTATACACAAACAATGAATCATGGAACGCTATATCACAAACTAATGATGTATGGTGATTAACATAACATAATAAAATAAACTAATGATGTATGGTGATTAACATAACAATAAAATTAAAAAAATCTATTATTTTGAATTCTTTTTTAAAATTGAAGTATAATTGACCTCTAGTATTATTAGTTTCAGGCATACTATACAGTGAATTGACAGTTCTGTGCATTACCATGAATAAATGACCTTACCGTCTGTTACCATACGAAGTTATGACAGTATTACTGACTGTATTTCCTATGCTGTACTTTACATTCCCGTGACTTATAATGGAAGTTTGTACTTTTAATTCTTAAGAGGATAAAATCCACAGTTCTATCATTTCTGTAATCTTGAATTTCATACAATTTTTATGGTAGAGGTGTTCTTTATTTAGTGTTTGTAATGATGTATTTGACCTATACCAAATGTCTTTATTTTATTTTTTTAAAGATTTTATTTATTTATCTGACAGAGAGAGACACAGCGAGAGAGGGAACACAAGCAGGGGGAGTGGGAAAGGGAGAAGCAGGCTTCCCGCCGAGCAGGGAGCCCGATGCGGGGCTCCATCCCAGGACCCTGGGATCATGACCCGAGCTGAAGGCAGACGCTTAACGACTGAGCCACCCAGGCGCCCCACCAGATGTCTTTAGTAGCAGGATTGGCATTTCTATTTTTTTCAGTGGGAGGGAACTTACGCTGCTTTGGCCATCTTGGGGATTCAAGTTTATCATAATGTGTTTCTTGTATATGACTTACAAGCTGAAGTTTAGGACATGTTTAGTCGGTAATAGGATATACATTGTCTGTCATAATTGTCATTTTCTCTCACCTTCTTGTTGGTGTTTGAATTGTAATAACCTCCAGAGTTATTTGAAGAAATTGAAAGGTAATATTGACTCATTTTGTTTTTAGGTTATTCAGCATTCAGTGGTATTATGTTTAATTCTGAAGTTAAGATATGTTGGAGACTTGAAATGCTTTGAGTAGTATTTCAAAAATTTCTTCCTTGAGCTCTATTTTTATTTTACTTTTAGTAATAAAAGTAATCGATGATTGCAAAATGTTGTGAATATAGAAGAACCACTGAATTGTATACTTTAAAATGGTGAAATTTATGGTATGTGAATTTTATCTTAAAAGAAGTAATTTAAAGCAGAGGAAGTTTTGGGAAAAAAGAAATCACATAATTTCACATATCCACTATTTTAATTTTTTAATTAATTCTAGGTTTTCATCCGTGTATTTTAAAAGGTGCTTTTGTAATAAAGTTAATATGTTTCATTCATAGAAATTAAGAAATGCAGAAAAGTAAAATGAAAATAAATATCACCAAAATCTGTCACTCAATGATAACTGAATGATAGAATCATACAGTATTCTTGTTTATGTATCTGTGATGTTCTGTGATTGCCCTCTAAAATTAGCAGTAAATTGTGATCATCTTTTGATGTTAGGTATTCTTTGATAACCTAGCTATGCTTGAGTCATAAATTTTAATGGCTTGTATAGGTTGGATATACCATAATTTGCCAGGTTGTTCAACATCAGGATGATTACAAATAAACACGGTTATAGTTCTGTCTGTCCTTGCATTTTTAATTAATTCCTTAGGATAAAACTTTGAAAGTTTGAATTGCTGTGTTTAAGGGTTTTATTTTATTTTATTTTATCATTATTATTTTAGATTTTATTTATTACAGAGAGAGAGCACAAGCAGGGGAGACGGAGAAACAGGTCCCTGCCGATCAGGGAGCCCAACATGGGGCTTGATCCCAGGACTCTGGGATCATGACCTGAGCCAAAGGCAGACGCTCAACCGACTGAGCCACTCAGGCGCCCCTAAGCATTTTAACAGATAATACCAAATTGCCCTAGAATAGTTGGTATACCATTTTGCCCACTCACCTAGTGTTAACAATACTCCTTTCTCTGCATATTGCCAACGGTGGATATTATAATCTTTTTTTTTTTGCCAATCTAATGCCTAAAAATTGGTATCTTATTTTCATCTGTATTTTATTGTTACTGGTTAACTTAATTTTTTTTAGTATTTATTTATCTTTGGTATTGATTCTTTTGTAAGTAGCATATTCTAGTTTAATTTATTTTTTTTATTTTTTTTTTTTTTTAAAGATTTTATTTATTTATTTGAGAGAGAGAGAACGAGAGACAGAGAGCATGAGAGGGAGGAGGGTCAGAGGGAGAAGCAGACTCCCCGCTGAGCAGGGAGCCCGATGCGGGACTCGATCCCGGGACTCCAGGACCATGACCTGAGCCGAAGGCAGTCGCTTAACCAACTGAGCCACCCAGGCGCCCTCTAGTTTAATTTAAAAAGCTGTGCTCATTTTTTTCTTTAATAAGATACAGGTACTCTAAGGTATTTATTATTATTAGTATTCATATTATTATTAGTAGTAGTAGTATTTGTTATTAGGTATTGGCATTTTTTGCCAGAATTTTTTCTGTGTTGTGTTTTAACTTGATTTTATATTGTCCATGCAGTCTTTTTTCTTACGGCTTTTGTTCTTGATGTCTTCCTGCTTGATTGAAGTTACTGGGGATTCCACTGTATTTTATAGCTTAAACTTTTTATTCTACAATCTTAAATCCATGTGGATTTTTTTTTTTTTGATGTGAGTTATGAGACAGGAATTTGATGTTTATTTTATTTTTTAAATGGTTAAGTAGTTCTCCCCAAACCATTTATTACAAGCTTGAATTTTAAAAATATATGTGCACGGTTGCTTCTCTTTCCAACCTTTGGTTTAGGTCATTCTATAGTTTTTCCTATATAAATACCACATTATTAGAGTTATAAATTACAGTAATTATGTTGTGACTTGTGTAGGAAAATTACTAGAGTATGTTAATTTAGGGAGGTAGGCAAACAATATGTAAAATAATTACAGATTGTGTTATTTTCTAGGAAGAAAATAAGCATGATGGGATCTGTTTAGAGTTATCCAGGGAAGATCTGCCTCTCTGAAAAGGAGACTTTTCCATAACAATACCTGAAATACCTGAAAATTAGGAAATACTAAAAAGAAATAAAGAAAAGTAAAAATGACAAGAGATAATTATCGTTAACATTTTGCTGTATTTATCCTCAATATTTTACTTTTGACAGTTGTATAATATTTCCAAAGGTGGCTATCTCAAATTTTAGCCATTGCTTTTTCATTTGATATTTGAATGATTTTCTCTCTTTTACCTCATAATAATGCTACAGTAAAAATTTATGGAAGGGAAAATTTGGTCACATTTTAACTATGATGTTTAATGACTGCATAATATTCTAATCTATGATTGAACATACCATAATTTTTGTAATTTATTTCTCCACTAATGGACATTAAGTTTGTTTTTACCCCTATACCGTTACAAATAACATGGCAGTGAAGATCCTTAAACACACAGGGTCTGTGTATGTGTGTTGGGAAACAGAGGGCAGTATCTTTATTGATTTGTTGATAGTCCCTGAAGTAGGATTACTGTAGCAAAATGTTTCAACATTCTGTGGCTCTTGACACATATTGGCAAATTATTTTCTTGAAACTTTGTTCTACTAAATATATACTTTTAAAAAAGAGAAAATATTTTCTGCCTGAATTTGAGATGTATAGTATAATTGAAGTTGGGGCTATTCATTCCATGGATGCTTCTGAAGGGAAGAATGTAAATGTAGATGAAGACACTGTAAGGGAATAGTAGAGGAGGATAAAAGTATACAAGTTAACTACATCATTAAATGATAACTGGCGTAAGAAATACACAAACCACATGCTGGTGGGAGTTAGAGGAATAAGACTATAGCTAAAAACCACACACCACTGTCTTAAATCATACACTACTAATTCCTGGGAAAACGGTACATGATATTTTTAGTAGTTAATATATTCACGTTTTATACACTTAATTCTTTATCTGATTTACTTTCAGTATTTTAATTGTGGAACAGTATAATTCAGAAAAACACAAAACAGTTTTATAGATTGGGAGTTTTTCAATTTTGTAACAGGGGTAATGCCTGGATTGACATATATAAGAAATGTAGTCTGGATAATATCCCCGTTTCATTTAGTAGGCTTAAAAAAAAAAAAGTCGGGGATTTTTAAAATATATATAGGTTAATCCTTGAATTATAATTCTTAATCTATTTTGGCTTCTCATACATGTTCTATTGTAATACAGTCTTTGAAAATAGATCATAGTCTTTTGAAAACAGGGAGGTGGGTGGGGGGATGGGGATAAAAGAGTACATTTATGAATAAAAAAATTATAAGAAAAATAAAAGATCATTTAAGATACTTTATGTTGGAAAACATAGTCACCCTTTTAACGGCCTTTCTGAGAGCCCTAAAATAAACTTTATAGTAAATGGGCTAAATTAGAGAAGAGAGGTGAGAATGCTGATGTTTTCCAGCCATAGGGAAATTGTTTTCTTGATATTGAATATACTCAAGATTCACTGGATAGATGGACTGAAATAAAAGTTATGAAACTTTTTTGATTTTAATTTTAATTAGACTTTGGGACAGAAAGGAGAAGTTTACATGTCTGTCAATATTAATTTTGTTTTAAAGATTTATTTATTTGAGGGCAGAGGGGCAGTGGGAGAGGGAGAGAAGCAGACTCTTGTTGAATTTGGAGCCCTACATGGGGCTTGATGCCACAACCCTGAGATCATGACTTGAGCCAAAATCAAGAGTCAGATGCCCAACTGACTGAGCCACTAACAATATTAAATTTTAAAAAGATGGTACTATATGCAAAGAAAGGTACTTAGGACTTTGAAGACAAGGTAATGAAGGAAACCTTTGTCAGTGTAACTTCTTTGTGGAATTTTCACTTTCCACACAGGAGAAATTTTTTTTTTTTTAAAGATTTTATTTATTTGACAGAGAGAGTGTACAAGTAGATAGAGCGGCAGGCAGAGGGACAAGCAGACTCCCCACTGAGCAGGGAGCCCCATGTGGGACTCCATCCCAGGACCCTGGGATCATGACCTGAGCTGAAGGCAGACGCTTAACTGACTGAGCCACCCAGGTGCCCCAGGAGAGATTCTTTTAGTGTGTGGTTTTTCTTTTGGCATGGCAGGCTGCTGTTTCTTGATCCTTAAGGGGCAATTTTGAAATCATCCATAATCTAGGGCATGGAGATCAGGTACTATTTGTTGGTCAGGTGGGTCCATCCTTTTCCTAGGTAATGTGTCACATGTCTCTGAAATTGTTTTAAATATGAAATAGTATTAATGTCTCTTCTTTCTAGCTATAACTATAGACAGGAGGTCAGAATTTCCCCTTCATACTTTTAGTACATTTTTCTCTCCAGAGCATTTATAGATTGAGTGGTTTTTGTGTTAGGAACCAGGTTTACTCTGTTCCAAAGCAGGAAGTTCTCTATCATTTCATGCTTTGGTATACAACAGGTAGATTTGTTGGAAAGATAGTTTTATGCCAACAAACCATACTTGTTCACCATTGAGCTTCAGAACCTCAGAATTATTTTAAAGGTTGGAAAGGTATAACCTGTCTGCCATGAAAGACCTTACAAAGGTGATTAAAGTTGGGAAAGTCAACCTTGTTAATTTTATTTAAATTTTCTTCTTGAATGAACAGAAACACATTTAAGTATGTAATTTTCATGCATTTACATTTGAGTCTTTTTTTTTTTTTTAAATACATTTTACTATGTAGGAGTGATAATTTAAGGCAGTAGCTAAGTTACTGAAGATTCTGGATCAGGTTTTTTAGGGAAACAGGAGCACAAAATGAGTTCACTGACTAAACTTCCTGAAATATAACTGAGATTTTCATCATGTATTTTTTTCTGGGGATAGTTTGTGATATATAGATTCTCTAAAGAGAATCTATTTATCTAAAAAATTGGGAACTATGGGTACAAAGTATTTAATGTAATTAGAAACCTGTGGCATTGATTTATAGTGATTCTTGTGCTGAAATAATGTTTTAATTAATTTTGAAACAGTTCCTAAGCACAAAAGTTACAGGTAGAGTATATAACTTTCTTCTCCCTCCCCCCAAGCATTTGAGATGCATGATACTTGTGTGTTTCCCTACCTTGGTATATTCTCTTACATAACCATAATCCACTATCAAAATCAGAAAATAACAAATGTATGTTTCTATACATATGTATATGCTTACATATAGACACGTATACATTTACATTTATATTAATCTGTATCTATCTCTCTCAACATATGTATTGAAAACTGTTAACACCGATATTTCCAATTTCAGTTTGTTACCACAGGGGTCCTTCTACCTTTCATCTTTTCTTTGTGCTTCTAGGGTAAGAAACCATTATCCTAATATGTTTACTTACTTGATCAGTTCCCCCTCTAGATAACTAATCAGCTATATTGCCCTCTACTCTCCCCTCTACTCTCTGATGCAGTGGCCCTGCTCACCCCTCTCAAGTGCTGTGACACTCCATGCCACGCTAGTCTTCTCACACAGATGCCCTCCTCATCCTTTTTCAGTTCAGGCCTTCTCCCAGGGCACCTTTGGAAGCCATCTTCATTTTGCAGACTCTAACACACTGCTCTTGGGCCACTGTAGCTCTCCCTCCAACATGGTTACCTTCCTTTCTCAGACCCAGATAATGATTTTTGGACTGAATTTTCAGGGAGGAAAGTGGAAAAGAAGTAGGTGAAATAATTTTGAAAGGTTTAAAAACTAATATTTAATTATAGAATTAACTGGCATATGAGTAGAAGAAATAATTTGACCTTTTTTTGATGCTTAAAAGAAAGGTAGTAAAATTACAATTTGGGACTGCCATAAAAATGACTAATGGGGATAAAACCCTGGAAAAATTTAGCTTGGAAGTGAAAATTATTTGCAGGGATGTGTAGTGTTGTAGAGGTACCATTGGTTCCATTTACATACATTTTGGCAAACTGAGTTTGGAGAACTTTTGGTTGGCCTCCAAATTTATTAACAGTTGAGACAAATAGGTTAATATCTAGAAGGAAGAAAGCTTTAGACTTTAGGGCTTCTGTTCTTGCACCTAGAACCCTCAAGTAAACAGATGATAGTGCATGTCAAGGAATCAAATGTGAAGCATGATTTGTGGTTCATTCTTAACTAAAGTTTTTATAGGGGACTATGAATTGTTTATTATGTTACAAGTGGTAATAATTACAGTAAAACATAATGGTGAGATTTCTATAGTACCTTGTCATGGTCCTGAGAATAGATTTTAATTGAATGATCAGTAGTAATTCATCTGATACAACTGATCAGCAATAAAGTACTAGGAATTATGGATTAAGGGCGCCTGGGTGGCTCAGTTGGTTAAGCGACTGCCTTCGGCTCAGGTCATGATCCTGGAGTCCCTGGATCGAGTCCCGCATCGGGCTCCCTGCTCGGCGGGGAGTCTGCTTCTCCCTCTGACCCTCCCCCCTCTCATGTGCTCTCTCTCATTCTCTCTCTCTCAAATAAATAAATAAAAAATCTTAAAAAAAAAAAAGAATTATGGATTAAGCTGATAATATAAAAATGAAAATGACCACTTCAACCCTCAAAGGAATTTCCAGGGAAGTGCATGCTACTGATAACAATTTAATAAATGCTTTGGTAGTACACATTTAAAGTGCTATGTACAGAGTCAGGGGAGTTATTATTTGGGCTTAATGGGGATAATATCTTATTTGCCTGATGCGATAGAGTTCTGAAACCAGTAACTCTCTGTTTTGCTTAAATTTCAAATGTATAATTTATTTTGGCAGTTTTGTAAAAGAGCTGCTTATAGATTTGCTTTTTATTTATGTTTTTAGCATATAATAAAAATCAGGTTTCTATATTTGACATAAATCTACCTTATAATACTTAGTACAACAGCTATTATACTAAAAAAGAACATGTACTTAGCCTAGTTTTAAACTCTAATTTCTGCCACAAATGAGCTTTCTGACCTTGGATAGATCACTTTGAATCTCAGTTTCTTATCACAACAAACATTTACCTAGTTTTTCTAAGTCAGGCATAGGGCTAAGATTAAAAAAGAGAGAGACATACCACCTAAGAATCTGAGGATTTAGGATGGTGTTAGAGTGGAGACAATTGGACAATAATGCTGTCTGCTATGTGTAACTACTCCTGTCTCACAGAGGGCTTGAGATAATTGTATATATGAATATACTTTGTATATATAATCTATTTACTAAATCTGTAAATAAGTAAAATATTAAAATCAAATTTTTACTTAACAATATTTTTACTTAAAATATTAATTTTAAGCATATATTTATTAGTGCATTTTTATGTCTTAATTTAGTTTTAAGATCCAAATATCTGTGATGAAGAGAAAAGAAAGGTCAGGAGTGGTTAAGAATGATACGGCAGCTAGGAGGTTAAGTACTTGATTAATTCTTACTTTGAACTTTGCTTTGGTTGAACTCCTTTGATTATAAACATTTAGGGCACGCATGTTTTCCTTTTACTTTGCAATTCAGTATAACAGCAAAGCTCTTTCCTGGTGAGAGTCAGACTTAGCTAATTTGAAAGATGGTTGAGAATTTGCTCTTATTTCCCATTTTAAACAAGGTAGCTTGCATTCTTGCTAACAAAATACGATTTTTGTACATGCCTGTTCTGTGCATTTCAATAAAAATATGAAGTGTAATGTTTTGTTCAAGTTACTTATGTGACATTACTAATTAGAAATTAGAGGAAATGTATGATTTTTCCCCACCAAGTTATGAAGGACTAATAGTATTCACAAGAGTACTTGATTTTTAAGAGGGAATATTTATTGAATGATCATTAGAATTTTAGGCAGTAATGTGAAGATTTTGGAGGAACATGAGGGGAGAGTTTGTAAATAATATCTGTCAGTTTCAGCTCTTTTTCAGTTTAGTGGAAGAACTGACAAAAGCTTGATGTACAGTCTAGGTAAGGCTGCAGACCCTAGCCTAAGTAAAGGCAGTGCATTTTTACCAAAAAGTTTTGGTAATCCATTTTTGAAATAGTCATGAAAAGAATTTCCAAGTAGACGTTTAGATTTTTTTTCTAACACGAGGATAAAGAAAAAGGTAGTGAATTGCTTAAACTGAGCTGTATAAAGAGTACTTTTATCTCTGAGTATAGCAAGAAATATCATAAACATCCTCCTTAAGGCCTCCCAGCTTTAGACACATAGCACGTGAAAGTTTTTTGATTCAGTAGATGAAGGTAATTATTGGATGGCTGGTTGGAATGTTTGCTACTGGCTACATAGCAGAATTATTACTTAGACTGACTGGCGGTCAGTTACTGTAATTAAAATGAGTAAACCTTGTTTAGATAATTGAAGAGCCAGGTCGCAGGGAACCTGTTCAGCTTGCATTTTAGTATTAGCATGTACATCAGTCCTAATACATTTTGAGGAGATGAAATAGTCTTATAGCAAATCTCAGATCACATGTTAATGGAATACCTTGGAAGAAGTAATCCATATCTAGTGTAGTCTAGACTGTTCTTGATAGATTAAATCTTCAGAGATAAGCATACTAAAAAGCAAAACAAAGAATAGCACCTTCTCTTTATTTTTCAGCCAGATATAAAGAAAGAATAAATCTGTACTGTTTAATTTTCCATCCATTACTTAACTCCTTACCATTTGGTTTCTTAATACAAAACTGCTTTTTTTAAAGGTCAGTAAGAGGACTTCTCATTGTCCCTGGGCCACTTTTTTTAACCTGTTATTTGGTATTGTTGACTACTTTTTCCTTGCAATTCTTTCTCATTTTTTGTGTTCCTGCCTCCTGATTTATCTGGTTGTTTAGCATCCCTTTCACTGGCCATCTTTAAATGTTGGTGAATCTGGCATTTTGCCCTGTCATCATTTACTTATTAGAATTTTTTAATTTCATCTACCTTTCAAATCATTTTGGGAAGCATCTCCAAAACATATATGGAAATCCTTGCCTGGATATTCTGGGCTTTAGTTCTGGGGTAGAGTATAGTCATCTGTTTTGAAATAGCTCTTTAAGTAACACTGGTGCATTCTGGTTAAGAACTGCATACAGTTTGACACTGTCTCATCTCTACCTCAGCTGAAATTAACACCTGTGCCTTAATACATAACATTTGAGATGATTTTTTAATGTCAGGTAATGTGCTAATAAATTTTATTAAAATAATTAGCTTATTATTTTGATCAAGGCCACTACTGTATTGTGGTCGACTTAGGATTTGAATTTCAAGGTCATTACTGTATTGTGGTTGACTTAGGATTTGAATTTGTTTAAAACTGATTTCAAACCTCGGGATAAAGAAGAGTAGGCAAGCAATGGACAAGATAGAAAAGCTCTACAAGGTGGTCTACAGCATCTCTCAAGCACCAGGCTTTCCTCTTGTTTAAATTCCAACACGGTTAGACCTCCTGAAAGGAGTTAAAGATCCTGTTTTTTAAAAATCCTTTGCTTTCTTTCCCACACTGTTGCTGTAAGATGGTTAAAAGTGGCCTCTTATATCTACAGATATTCCAGATAGTTGAAATGCTCCTTCAGCCTTCAAAACCTCATTGAAATATGACCTCTTTTCTAGGCTGCTGAGGTCCTCAGTTTTCTGAAATCCTTTTACTCTTGGATATCTCATTCATGGTCTTGATCAAATTCTACCTTGTAGGACATCTTCTTCTCTTTGTATTCCCCATTCATTTATTCAGTACAATTTAATGACCACTTACAAAGTGCCAGGTGCTTTTCTAGTCCCTGAAAGTCTGGAAATGGATAAAACATGGTCCATGTCATTAAGCTCCTAGTGACAGAGAAGGAATTAGGATCCAGGTTTGTTTGTGTTTATTACAGCATAATGCAGAATAATAAACCACTCTTACCCCACAGCAAGTGTACTTGTTAATGAAACCTGTCAGAGCAGCGAGTCAAAAATAATACCATAACCATTTTATTTTAACAAAACATTAGCCAGTCCTTTAATGTAAGGCCTTTTCTTTGATTGTGTGTTTGCTCAGTGGCATTCCATGTCCTCACTCTTTAATAAAGCTTTACCTATAATATTTATTGCTGGTGACTTCCAGTGTCATTTTTTTAAGAAAAGCAAAAAGCCTTGATACTTTGTGATAGTTTTTGTAGGCTCCTTGATTTTTTTTTTTTTTTAGTTTTGTCTCCAGTTAAAACTGTATTCACAAGTTGCCTGATTGCTCTTAGTAGATGCTTTTTATTTCTCTAAAAATAATTTTATCCTCCTTACTCCTAAACTTATTTGTCCTCCTATGCTTTCTTTTCTCTTTATCTAAATGCTAAACCAGAGTTTGGAGATTCCACCTTTCTAAAAAGCCACTCCACATCTAAGCATTATTTAGATGTTCACTGGTTTGCTTGGTTAGTTCCTGTGCATGTCTCAGTGAAATGCTGCTTGCTCTGTGAAGTCTTCTTGATTCTTCAAGCTATATTGAAGTGTTCTTTATGTATACCCACTGTACTTTTTGTTTAACTTTGGTTTGTTTCTCAACAAAATTAAACTTTTGAGGGTAAAATGTCCCCAGTTCTAACATTTAGCAGCTGTTAATAAATAATCATAAAATGAAATTATTTATATCTGTATTTTCTGTCAGTTATAATAGTCCATCAGAGGATAGCTATTGGGATGGAGAAGCTATAGGATGTTGGGAGTGAGATTATTTATCTGAATGAAACTTTGAATCCTCCTTGGCAAGCTTTTTCAAACTGGATCATTATATCAATTTAGTGAGTCATTTTAAAAAATGAAAAATAGAAATGATTTGAAAATAGAGTGTATTTTGCTTAACATAAGTATTGTTTCATTAAACTTTTAAATTTATATGCACATATATTTATACAGTACAGATAAATATACTAGTATGTATGTGTATACTGGGTTTTGATGCGAAATGTGTGTGTAGAGGAGTCTTCTCTATTTTCTGTAAATTGTGGTAATGTGAGTTTGAAAACAGCTACTCAATGGGAGAGTCCCGTGGAGAATCTCAGAGACTTCATTTAGAAGCAGATTTACATGAAGAGCAGAACCCCAGGGCTTGCGGATTGGAACAGGGATGTTCTGGTTCTTGCTCTGCCACTTACCTTGGTGTGCTCTTGGCATAGTCAGTTAACTTCTCTTTGGCTTCATTTTCTAATGTTTAAGTGGTTTGATTTGTATCTCTAAGGACTGTTCTAATGTTCTGAGACTTTACGTAATTAGCAAATTGATGTTGGTAATAAAACCACATTATGTGTGTTCATTACACAGTTTGTGTAATGAGGTGGGTTTTTCCAAGCCACTAATTGATAAAACTGAGGAGCATCTGTGCTTTAGTGTTTATGTGATATATACAAATGAAAAATCCTCAAGTTTAAGCTGTCTGTGTATTCTATAACTATGTATGATTAAGGAAAAATAATTTATAAGAACTACACAGTATTTCTCAAAGTGTGTTTCATATGTTACTAGATATTTTAGGGGGTTGGGGGAAACAGTCTAAGGCTGCAAAGTTGAGGAGCTGTTGGGTAAAACAAAGATAAACAGTCTCTTTAATTGTAGGACTTCTGAGAGCCTTTATAATCCCAAGGACCTAAAGGAACCTGACCCTAACTATTATAAATAATTATTGATATGACTTTCTTCAAAACCTTGTGAACAAACATTTCATGAATGTTTTATTCTTAGACTTGAAATGTAATAATCTTGAATGATGATAGGATATGCATGGCTTTCATGCGTTAGGCTTCAAAGAGGACATGGGTTATTTTAACTTGTATCTAATGTTAAAGTATGAGTGCAATATTACAAACTCAGTTACTCTTATTTTAGAATTTTCTTTTTTTTTTTTTTTTTTTTAAGATTTTTTTAAAATTTATTTGACAGAGAGGGACACAGTGAGAGAGGGAACACAAGCAGGGGGAGTGGGAGAGGGAGAAGCAGGCTCTCCGCTGAGCAGGAAGCCCGATGTGGGGCTCGATCCCAGGACCCTGGGACCATGACCTGAGCCGAAGGCAGACGCTTAACGACTGAGCCACCCAGGCGCCCCTATTTTAGAATTTTCTTAAAGTATTTAACATCTAAGTATTACAATACTTTGTTTTAACAAGGAGAGAAAAAATATTAAATCCAATTATTTCTTAAAGTCCAGTAAAATGAGGGAAAGATAATGACTTTGTTCCTGAACATATATAGTGCATTTCATAGTCAAATAAATGTAAAATAGTTGTTAATTTGGATCACTTAACAGATCTTAAAATATTAGTCATAAAGAAATAAAATATTACATATTTTATTCATGTAAGAAATAAAATATTAGTTATAAAGAAATATAAAATGTTGCAAATAGGCATTCTGTTTATAGTTTATTGAATAATTTTGTTTTCTTAAGCTAGTATGTAGAATTCTGAATTGTGTTATTCTTAAATGTTTCCTAAATAATACAGTGGTAAACTTGAAGTTGTTTCCACAAATTCTGTGTTAGAGTTTGAGTTGATGGAACTAATTTTAGCTCTGTATTATTTTGCATTAGTGACAGTAGTAGCTTTCCCTTTAGTAAAGCACAATGATCAAGAACTGATTGTAGTTTTTTTTTTTTAAGATCTTATTTTTAAATAATCTCTACACCTAGCATGGGGCTCGAACTCACAACCCTGAGATTAAGAGTCACATGCTGCACCAATTGAGCCATCTAGGTGCCCCAGGAGTTGATTGTAGTTTTAGGTCACCTTGAGAGCATTAGGACAAGACTGCTATATTTTGACTTATGATTAGGATATCTGACATCTAGGTATGGAAGTAAATATTACTCTAATAAATATAAGTAGGAATTAATAATTTAATGTCCAAACTCAAGACACCGCTTCACTACATTCAGCATTCCTTTTTATTTATTTTGAGGCTAGGACCCTTTAAAGTCATTACGATGCCAGCCTTACCCTTCTACTCCATTCTTTGATGTCTCACATGTTTATTCCTCCTCAAAAAAGAAAAGTTTATAAAAATAAACATTATTTTTCAAACAATGAATCATGGAACACTATATCTAAAACTAATGATGTAATGTATGGGGATTAACATAACAATAAAAAAATTAAAAAAAAATAAACATTATTTTTCTAAAAATATAAATTCTGAAGACATTTAGCAAAAAAGTGAAGTTCCTTTTTCTTTCTCCTTCAGTACCATTCCCTGTTCTAGTGGCATCATTAAGTTGTTACAAGTCTTCTGGCATTTTTCTGTAATTTTATGTATGTCGGTCATTCCCATGTAGATTTCTTTTTTATATAAATGGTACCATATTATAAATACTGTTCTGTGAATGTTTTTTTTTCCTGTCACTTAATATATTGTACATACATCCATATCAGTACATAAGGAGCTACCTCATTCTTTGGAATTAAGTGGTATTCTATAGTATGTATTTGTCAGAAAAACTGTACCAGTTTAGTTTCACCAAGTCACTCTGAAGGTTAATCTATTTTCTTTAGGCTTATTTAAGCACAAGTTTTTCTCTGAATACTGCTTTAATCATAGTGCTTAGGTTTTCATATGTAGTACTCATTTTGTTTGTATTTGAGTAGTTTTTCAGATTAAGAGGAGTTGAGGGGAGACACTGTTTTATGTCTATATGGGCAGGTGGATTGTGTTATTTTGTTGTTAATTTCTGATTTCACTGCATTGTAGTCAGAGAATGTGACCTGTAGATTTCTGTATTTTTCAGTATTGATTGATTTTCTTTGTAGCCAGATATATGATCAGATTATATCAGTAATCCATAGGTAATTGGACAATATGTTCATTCTCTGGGTAGGGATTTTGAATTTATTTTTGACAAGCATATTAATTTTTCAGAGCATTTCCATTTTTTAACCACTTAGTTTATCTGTATCTGAGAGGCAGTCTTTCACTGTGGATGCTCTGTTAACTTATCATTGTTTCTAAGTTTATGCCTTGTGCATTTTTAAGTTTTGTTGCTGTTTTTATTCTTGCTTCTATCATATGAAACTTTCAAATAAATCAAAGTAAAGTTTGTAAATGAGAGAATTAGTAGAATCTAAGGAAACACAGCAAAAACTTAATACTGAATTTCCCGTTCTCTCCTTGGATTAATTAATACATAATAATATGTATTTCAATGACATGTTGTTTATTGCATTAATATTCTTAAAAATTTAAATCTTGGGGCGCCTGGGTGGCTCAGTCGGTTAAGCAGCTGCCTTCGGCTCAGGTCATGATCCCAGGGTCCTGGGATTGAGCCCCGCATCGGGCTCCCTGCTCAGCGGAGAGCCTGCTTCTCCCTCTGCCTCTGCCTGCCGCTTTGCCTACTTGTGCTATCTCTCTGTCAAATAAATAAATTAAAAAAAAAAAAAAAAAATCTAAAAAAAAAAAAAAAAAAAATTTAAATCTTGTGTAGTTTTTAATTTTTTGTATTACTGAAATGAGACTTTTAGGTTTTTGTTGTTGTTACATTTGCTTGTCTTGTTTGTTAATATTACTTGGATTAAATTTGACTATAAATAATGGAATCTTAAAATAACAGTGTATGACAAGATAGAAATTTATTCTTCCTCTATTTCAAAATCCAGAGTTGAATAGTTCTGGATTGAAGTGATAGCTGTGCTTTAAGTTCTCAGTGTCCCAGGTACTTCCTTGTTTGTTGCTTCACTGAGCATGTTCTCTCTTCCCAAGATACTTCATAGTCTAAGATGGTTAATTCAGCTCTGAGCATCGTGGTTACATTTCAGTCAGCAGGAGCAAGGAAAGAAAAAGAGGAGTGCACTACCCTTAAGAGAGCTGTTCAAGAAGCTACACATGACTTGGACTCTGGAGTCAGGTTCAAAACTGTCTTAAATTCAGATCCTCCTTGCTTTAGGGAAAATACTGCAGTGGTGGCTTTGAGCAACTACATTAGCATGAGAAGGTTACAAGTCTAGATACCAATCTTGCCTATTTGGATATTCTGCTCAGGGCCCTTGTGGCAGCAACCATTTACAACAGACAGTTGGTATGGTGGTGTGCAGCTAAGAACTGTACCTATGTTAGGGTAGGTGAAGCAGGGTGCCATATTTAAGAAAGTTGAAGTTGTCTAGGTTTTTAGGTCAAATTTTGTTTCATTTTGGGAATATTGGGAGTACTGCCTAAATCCTACTCACCCTTCAAAATTTAGCTTTTATTTCACTAGGAAACTTTTCATTGATCCAAAACAGTCTTGTGTTTCTTGCCTCTCCTATGTGCTGTAGTGCCTTGTGCGTATCTTCATTATACCATGTTTGAATGAAATGGTAAATTGTAGCTTTCTCCCACCCAAATAGAGGGTGTGTATATGGGTATGTGTACAGATTTGTATGGGAGTGTGTATGGTGGGGGAGGGGTAAGAATGAATTACTTGTTTTTAAATCTTCATAACCTAAGCCTCTACTACAGTGCATTGTACATAGGAACAAATTGTGTACACTTGTATATAAATTTGCATCTATTTTTGTTAATTCATCCATGCCTGTTCTAAGATTTATACCCATCTTTAAGCCGATAAAATATAGATTGAAGTTAAGTGACTTTTAATTCTTCTAATTCTGTATTGATGTAAAATCTTTGACTTTTAATTTGAAAGGGGTGTTAAAGTTAAAATGTCATTATCTTAATTCATCCTGTTTCTTCTCACGTTTTCCTGTATTCTTTTTCTTTTTTAATTTTTTTTTTAATTTTATTTATTTGACAGAGAGAGCCAGCGAGAGAGGGAACACAAGCAGGGAGAGTGGGAGAGGGAGAAGCAGGCTTCCCACCGAGCAGGGAGCCCGATGTGGGGCTTGATCCCAGGACCCTGGGATCACGACCTGAGCCGAAGGCAGATGCTTAACAACTGAGCCACCCAGGCACCCTCCTCTCTGTTTTTATCTTATTTTTCCTTCCCTTTTCTATGTTCATCTGTTTTGTTTCTTCAAAGAAAAAAAGAAAAAGTACTTTTTATTGAGTATTTACTGTGTACCAGGCACTATGCTTAGGTTTCACATGTATTATTTAGTTTATTTCTCACAGTTCATCTATTATGTTTAATTTGATATGCGAAGAAACATAAAAATTCAAGTATCTTGCTTGCTGTAATCATGCTATAAAGGTAAGATTCTTATCCAGAAAGCCTAAAGTTAAATGCTGTGCTAATAACCACTATAATATTGCTTCTGTTAGTTGTCCAAACCAAATTCTTTAAGTTATCTTAAGAGTTTTCCATCTCACTTTTCCCTCCCTCCCCCCCCTGCCCCCCGTTAAGCCCTAAATATATTTTAAATTCTTTTTTTAAAGCCTTCCTCTCTTAGTATGCCGGCCATTGGTTCTCTACCATTGGCTGCAGAGCAGAATCACTTGTGGTTCCCAAGCCTTGGCCCTGGAGACTGATTTAGTAGCTGTGAGGCTGAAACCCAGACATAGTATTTTATCCAAATAAATTACATTGATTCAGACTTCTGTTTTCTGTCTGTGAGTTCTTCCTTTTCTGTACCTTTATTTTGCTCGTTTTTATTTATCCTTCAAGGTCTAGCTTTGTTGTCACCTCTTTCTGGAAACCTTCTTTAACTCCCATCTGATTTAAAAGTCTTCTGTGTTTTCTACCATTTTAAATATAGCTAAATATAGAGCTCATAGCATCTACTTACTTGTTTCTCTCCCCTACTAGTCTGTAAGTTCAGTGGGAATTGGAGTTCTGTCTTATTTTGCCTTTTTAATCCCTTGTGCCTGGTACATAGTAGGTCATTAATAAGTATTTACAGAATTCTATTTCATGCAAAGCAGCATGTAATATTTCACATTGCTTTCTGAGGATATTTTATAGTCAGAATCTGACACTGTTGGGGCACCTGGGCAGCTCAATTGGTTAAGCATCTACCTTTGGCTTGGGTCATGATCTCAGGGTCCTGGGCCCTAGTTCCCTGCTCAGCAGGGAGTCTGCTTCTCCCTCTCCCTCTGCTGCACTCTCTCTCGCTCTTGCATGATCTCTCTCTCAAATAAATAAATAAGTAAATAAAATCGTAAAAAAAGATTTGATACTGTTTTCAGTTTTCAGTTTGATCTTAAAGTCTTTATCAGGGCAAGTAAAAGAAAAATTACTATAAGGAGAAATCATCATTATCAATTGGTTATGGATTTCTTGTCTACATGGGACCCTACTTGTTAATTACTGATTGTGATCTTTTGCATGATGAAGATGTTTAAAGAAGATTTGATTTGGGGGAGGTAAGAAATAGTACAGTAAAACCCCCAAAACTAGAACTGATAAATGAATTCAGTTATGTCACAGGATACAAAATCAATGTACAGAAATCTTTTGCATTGCTATACACTAATAATGAAGCAGCAGAAAGTGAAATTAAGAAAATAGTCCCATTTATAATAGCAGCAAAAGTAATAAAATATCTAGGAAAAAACTTAACCAAAGAAGTGAAAGACTTGTACTCTGGAAACTAGAAAACACTGATGAACGAAATTCAAGACTTTCTTGAGTATTTTATAGTTTTCTGAGTACAGATTCTTTGCCTCTTTGGTTAGATTTATTCCTAGGTGTCTTATGGTTTTGGGTGCAGTTGTAAATGGGATCGACTCCTTAATTTCTCTTTCTTCTGTCTTATTGTTGGTGTATAGGAATGCCACTGATTTCTGTGCATTGATTTTATATTCTGCCACTTTACTGAATTCCTATATGAGTTCTAGCAGTTAAGAAATGGAAAAACGTTCCATGCTCATGGATTGGAAGAACAAATATTGTGAAGATGTCAATGCTACCTAGAGCAATCTACACATTCAATGCAATCCCCATCAAAATACCATCCACTTTTTTCAAAGAAATGGAACAAATAATCCTAAAATTTGTATGGAACCAGAAAAGACCCCGAATAGCCAGAGGAATATTGAAAAAGAAAAGCAAAGCTGGTGACATCACAATTCTGGACTTCAAGTTCTATTACAAAGCTGTAATTATCAAGACAGTATGGTACTGGCACAAAAACAGACACATAGATCAGTGGAACAGAATAGAGAGCCCAGAAATGGACCCTCAACTCTGTGGTCAGCTAATCTTCGACAAAGCAGGAAAGAATGTCCAATGGAAAAAAGACAGTCTCTTCAACAAATGGTGTTGGGAATATTGGACAGCCACATGCAGAAGAATGAAACTGGACCATTTTCTTACACCACACACAAAAATAGACTCCAAATGGTTGAAAGACCTCAATGTGAGACAGGAGTCCATCAACATCCTAAAGGAGAACACAGGCAGCAACGTCTTCAACCTCAACCGCAGCAGCTTCTTCCTAGAAACATCGCCAAAGGCAAGGGAAGCAAGGGCAAAAATGAACTATTGGGACTTCATCAAGATAAAAAGCTTTTGCACAGCAAAAGAAATAGTCAACAAAACCAAAAGACAGCCGACAGAATGGGAGAAGATATTTGCAAATGACATATCAGATAAAGGGCTAGTATCCAAAATCTATAAAGAACTTATCAAACTCAACACCCAAAGAACAAAGAATCCAGTCAAGAAATGGGCAGAAGACATGAACAGACATTTTTCCAAAGAAGACATCCAAATGGCCAACAGACATGTGAAAAAGTGCTCAGCATCGCTCGGCATCAGGGAAATCCAAATCAAAACCTCAATGAGATACCACCTCACACCAGTCAGAATGGCTAAAATTAACAAGTCAGGAAACGACAGATGTTGGCGGGGATGCGGAGAAAGGGGAACCCTCCTACACTGTTGGTGGGAATGCAAGCTGGTGCAGCCACTCTGGAAAACAGTATGGAGGTTCCTCAAAAAGTTGAAAATAGAGCTACCATACGACCCAGCAGTTGCACTACTGGGTATTTACCCCAAAGATACAAATGTAGGGATCCGAAGGGGTACGTGCACTCCGATGTTTATAGCAGCAATGTCCACAATAGCCAAACTATGGAAAGAGCCAAGATGTCCATTGACAGATGAATGGATAAAGAAGATGTGGTATATATATACAATGGAATATTATGCAGCCATCAAAAGGAATGAAATCTTGCCGTTTGCAACGACGTGGATGGAACTGGAGGGTATTATGCTGAGCGAAATAAGTCAGTCAGAGAAAGACATGTATCATATGATCTCACTGATATGAGGAATTCTTAATCTCAGGAAACAAACTGAGGGTTGCTGGAGTGGTGGGCGTGGGAGGGATGGGGTGGCTGGGTGATAGACATTGGGGAGGGTGTGTGCTATGGTGAGCACTGTGAATTGTGTAAGACTGTTGAATCACAGACCTATACCTCTGAAACAAATAATACGTTATATGTTAAAAAAAAAAGAAGATAGTAGGAAGGGAAAAATGAAGGGGGGGAATTTGGAGGGGGAGATGAACCATGAGAGACTATGGAGTCTGAGAAACAAACTGAGGGTTTTAGAGGGGAGGGGGTGGGGGATGGGTTAGCCTGGTGATGGGTATTAAAAAGGACACATATTGAATGGAACACTGGGTGTTATACGCAAACAATGAACCATGGAACACTACATCAAAAATTAATGATGTAGTATATGGTGATTAACATAACATAATAAAAAAATACAAAGAAAAAATTCAAGACAACGCAAAGAAATGGAAACATTCCATGCTCGTGGGTTGGAAGAACAAATATGGTTAAAACGTCTGTACTGCCCAAAGCAGTCTACAAATTTAATGCAATCCCTATCAAAATACCAACAGCATTTTTCATAGAACTAGAACAAAGAATCCTAAAATTTGTATGGAACCACAAAAGACCTCGAATAGTGAAAGCAGTCTTGAAAAAGAAAAACAAAACTGGAGGTATCACAAACCCAGATTTCAAGTTATATTACAAAGTGGTAGTAATTAAAACTGTATGGTACTGGCATAAAAGTAGACACATAGATCAATGGAATAGAACAGAAAGCCCAGAAATAAGCCCACAATTATATGGTCAATCGATCTTCAACAAAGGAGGAATGAATATACAATGGGAAAGCATCTCTTCAACAAATGGTGTTGGGAAAACTGGACAGCAACATGCAAAAGAATGAAACTGGATCATTTTCTTTCTCCATACACAAAAATAAATTCAAATGAATTTGAATTTAGAATTGAAGAAATGAATTAAAGACCTAAATGTGAGACCTGAAGCCATAAAAATCCTTGAGGAGAGCACAGGCAAGAATCTCTGACATTGGTCGTAGCAACATTTTCCTAGGTGTGTCTCCCAAGGCAAGGGAAGCAAAAGCAAAAATAAACTATTGGGACTACATCAAAATAAGGTTTCTGAACAACGATGGAAACTACCAATAAAACTAAAAGGCAAACCTGCTGAATGGGAGAAGATATTTGAAAATAACAGGTTTTTTTCTAAAATATTATTAGTATCTAAAATATTTAAAGAACTGATAGAACTCAATACCAAAAAACAAATAATCTAATTAAAAATGGGCAGAAGACATGAACAGATATTTCTCCAAAGAAGACAGACATCCAGATGGCCAACAGGCACATGAAAAGATACTCATCACTCATCATCAGGGAAATAAAAGGCAAAACCACAATGAGATATCATCACTGGGTAAAATCAAAATGGGTAAAATCAAAAACATGGGTAAAAATAAAAAACATAATGGGTAAAATCAAAATGGGTAAAATCAAAAACATGGGTAAAAATCAAAAACAATGGGTAAAATCAAAAACATAAGAAACAACAACTGTTGGTGAAGATGTGGAGAAAAAGGAATCCTCATGCACTGTTGCATGAATCCTCATGCAGATTGGTGCCGCCACTGTGGGAACAGTATGGAGGTTCCTCAAAAAGTTTAAAATAGAACTACTTTACGATCCAGTAATCGCACATTGGGTTTTTACCCAAAACATACAAAACCACTAATTCAAAGGGATAGATTCATCCTTATGTTTATAGTGGCATTATTAACTATGAAAGCAGCCCAAGTATCCATCAATAGATGAATGGATAGAGAAGAATGGATAAAGTGTGTGTGTGTATATATATATATAAAAGTATATGTGTGTATGTATATATATATATATACTTATATACCATACTTCTTTATATTCTAATATTCCATTATATATATTATTATACAATTATATATTTATATATAATGGAATGTTATTATTCAGCCATAAAAAAGAATGAAACCCTGCCATTTGCAACAATAATGGCTAGAGCTAGAAAGTGTAATGCTCAGTGAAATAAGTCAGTCAGAGAAAAACAAATACCATATGATCTCACTCACATGTGGGATTTAAAAAACAAATGAGTAAAGGGAAAAAAAGACAAATCAAGAAATAGACTGTTAACTATAGAGAACAAACTGATGGTACCAGAGAGGAGGTGGGTGGGGGGATGGGGGAAATATGGGATGGGGATTAAAGAATACACATATCATGATGAAAAAATAAAAATTATTAAAAAATAAAAAGATGCTGAAAAAAATAGTACAGTAAATACACATTTTGACTACAAGAAATGTTCATTTTTAGAAATGTTGATGGGGGGAATGTGTATCTCTGAATTAAAGAAATTGAGCAGTTCATGAAAAAAATTTTACTTTGCCTAGAACAGTTTAGAAATAAGTCTAAACTTAGAAATGACTACAGGCATAAATGTGGAAGATGGGAGGTAGAGAAAAACCAGTTATATGTGAGCAATGTTAAACTGGATTCTGAAATTCTTTTCCTTGGCCAAATGATACTCTATATTATTTGTTGTGTTTACTTTGACAGAGGTCACCCAGTTACTATAGTTACTGTTTACATTGTAAATCAGTCTAAAAGAATATAAAATATACAGAATAAGTTGTCAAATAGGAAATTTACTTCCTTTTAAATTGAAGGTCAGCTGCTTTTGTCCATATACTGACTAATAATTTACTCTGACATTTTCTAAACCTCTGTAACTGTTGGTAGTTTCCTGAAATGTTCATCTTGATTGTAAGCAAAATAAGCCATCTTTTGTTGTTATACCCAGCCTCCAGGGACATTACATATGAATTGAATCTTAAAGCTTTAATTTCAATGTGAGTTGTCTAGGAATGGATGGAAGTTAACTTATTTAGATACCTCCTGCCTGACATGTCAAAAATTGACCAGAGCTAAGTTTTAGTTCAGCGTATGCAAGCTACTACTTCATGTAGTGAATCATGGGAGTTTCAATGAAGATAGAGAAAAAAATTCACTGGGGAAAAAAAATCGTAAGTGAAAGTATAGTTAGGTATTTTCTGAATTTTTAGTGAGTATAAAAAAGCAGACAGCATTTTGAAGTTTTATGATAGTATAAGATACATGCTATTTATTTATTTTTTAAAGATTTATTTATTTGACAGAGATAGCGAGAGAGGGAACACAAGCAGGGGAGTAGGAGAAGGAGAAGCAGGCTTCCCGTGGAGCAGGGAGCCCGATGCCGGGCTCGATCCCAGGACCCTAGGATCATGACCTGAGCTGAAGGCAGATGCTTAATGACTGAGCCACCCAGGCGCCCCAAGATACATGCTATTTAGAATTAAAGGAGCAGTCTTGATCATTGTTCCCAAAACGAGAATTGCTCAAAAACAAAAAGCCAATAGTCTTATTCTTTAATAGGAAAATCATGAGCCTAAGATCTCTAGAATCAGGTACATACTTAACTTTATTATATGTTTTCTTTATATATTTTATTTACCAACTATAAAATAACTTCCTGTGAGCATTTGTTGAAGGGTTGAAGGCAAGCCTATAAACGTAGAGATATAATTACTTTTCATTCCGTTTTTTTCCTTATGATACTAAAAGAGGAAAGAAACTTATAGGTATTAATTTAGCTATGACAATACAATTTCCAAATTTCATAATTTACGGCCACCTCCTTTTAAACTTAGATGAAGAAATTGATCAAATTCCTTTCCAGGGTCATTATGGTAGTAAGATCAAAGTGGGAAGTAAGGAGCCTAAAATAGAAATGCTAACAATTATGGAAACTTAAAAGTTGGTTTTAGTTGGTATTTATAAAACAGTTTCAAATTTGATTTTTTTGGTATGTGATCATGTTTTAAAGATAGCCATTTTTGAGGGAATTAGTTTTATTGACAAATCACGTTTGTGACAAAGAGGTTACCTTGATTTGGACTAATTGGACAGGAAGTTTTCTGAATTTAAAACCTGAGTATTACTATACGAAGAAAATGTATACTAGATGCTAATTTTTATTTCTTTTAGTGCTCACCACTCAATAAGTAGTGTTCTCTTCATTTTGCTGGTAAGCATACTGAGCCAAGAGATTGCATACAATGGTAAAGGTTGCACATCCATTAAGTGGAAAAGTTAGGATTTTTTAACCTGTACATTTCTAAAGTTTTTTGAAGTTTACCCTAATTTAAACTCTAGGGAACTTTCTGAACCGTAATCGGTAGGTAAAAATGTTTGGAATTTAATACCACTTTTCTGTGAATATCTGTTGTTAAATTTCTTTCCCAAATACTTAAGCCAGCTTTATTACTTGAACTTGGAAGAAAGAAGGTTGGGTGGACTTTAGTGTAAGTTATAATACTAAAGTGCTACATTACCTTACGCAAGTCATTTAACATCTCTGAGGTCTTTTTCCTCAGTGGTAAGTAACTATCTCAAAAGATTGTTTGGCAGGTACAGTGACAAAGTCTGTCCTAAGGAAAGGTAATGTAAACTGAGTAGGGGGAAATTGGGATGTTAACTCATTTACTACACATTCAGAAAAAACATACCCCTTTTTTTCTCTGAGGGTCAGAGGACTCATTCTTATGCTTTCTTAGGCTTTCAAAAATTTTTAGACTCCTGGGTACTGGACACAATATTGCCAGAATCCTTGGAGCCTTGCTATTCTTCTTTATGTTTATCCTACATTCTTTCTCTTTTTCCAAAACATGTCCCACATCTCTACTCATTTCTCCAAAAAAATTTTTTCAATCCTCTGTAATTTTCTTCCTCTGTGTTCGTAATTTAAATTCAGTGCACCCAAAGGATCTCATATTCAGTATCATGCAATTCTTCATGGATTTCATATATGAGTTTCTCAT
This sequence comes from Halichoerus grypus, assembly GCF_964656455.1. Taxonomy (NCBI): domain Eukaryota; kingdom Metazoa; phylum Chordata; class Mammalia; order Carnivora; family Phocidae; genus Halichoerus; species Halichoerus grypus. The sequence continues at coordinate 65,747,526 of NC_135723.1, forward strand.
GTATACATTTTTCATCGAGTTAATTGCTATAACTTTTTGGAGAAAGTATCTGTTTATCAAAATTGAAAGTATACATATTCTTTGAATCCAGAATCTAATTTCTGAGAGTTTAATGTGGCAAATGGAAATAACAGTATACAAAGATATAATATCCAAGTTAAGAGTACATAAAGATATATACATCTTGGTTTTTTTTATAGCATTATTTGTAGGAACAAAAAATAGAAAATGTATGTGCATTAAAAGGAAGGGATGAATAAATTATGTCTATAGTGTAGAGTATTCGATACCTATTTAAGAATAAGGTAGCTCAATGTGTTTTGATTGAAAAGGATGGCCATGATATGTTACCTTTTGAAAAAAGGAAGTTACAGTATAAAATGCATGTAATGAGTCAATTTTTATTTATGTATATATTTAATCCCTTCATATATATATTTATATTTTTATATGTGAAAGAGAAAGCATGGAAATACACATATTGAACTGGTAACAGATTATTTTGAGAATTGAAGGAATTATTTGGAAGATATTTAAGGAAAAATTACCTTTACTTTTTATTACTGAATTATACAAACATCAGGGCTTATAAAATTTAATAGTTGAACTATAAAATAGATAAAAAATATATATACACATATGTATTACTTTTGATATTAAAAACTTCAAACATGGAAGTAGAGCTTCAGCAATTAACTCATGCCATTTACCCCATTCTTGTTACTGTTAGCGGCATTAAGTTCTTTCACACTGTTGTGCAGCTGTCACCACTATTGATCTCTAGAACTTTTTCATCAGCCCAAACTGAAACTCCACACCCTTTAAATAATAACTCTCCATTCTCCCTAGTCCCTGGTAACCACTATTCTACTTTCTGTTTCTATGAATTTGACTTTTCCAGGTACCTCATATAAGTGGAGTCATACGATAGTTATCCTACTGTGTCTCTTTAATTTCACTTACTGTGATGTGTTCAGGGTTCATCCCTGTTGTAGTATATATCAGAATTTCTTTTTTAAGGGCAAATAATATTTCAGTGTATATATATACTATACTTTGTTTATCTACTTGTCTGTTGATGGTCATGTGGGTTGTTTACACCTTTTGTTTTGTCCCTTGCATCTGTTGATGAGCATTTGGGGTTCCACCTTTTAATTGTGAATAATCCTACTGTGCACATTGGTATGCAAATGTCTGTTCAGTTCTCTGCTTCCAGTTCTTCTGGATATATGCCAGAAATAGAATTGTTGGATCATATGGTAATCCTATGTTTAAATATTGAGGGGTTGTCATACCATTTTTCACATTGGCTGTACCATTTAACATTCCCACCAGAATGCCATAGGGTTTCGATTTGTACATCCTCACCAATGTTTTTTTCTGTTTTTGTTTTGGTTGTTTTTTTGCTAATAGCCATACTAATGGATTTGAAGTGATATCATTGTGGTTTTGATTTGCATTTTCCTGATGACTAGTAATGCTGAGCATCTTTTTTTTTTAAAGATTTTATTTATTTGACAGAGAATGAGCAAGGGGCAGGGGCAGTGGGAGAGGGACAAGGAGACTCCCCATTGAGCAGGGAGCCCAACGTGGGGCTTGATCCCAGGACTCTGAGATCATGACCTGAGCCAAAGGCAGACACTTAACCAACTGAGCCACCCAGCCTCTTCAGTGTCTTTTAATGTGTTTATTAGCTGTTTGTGTGTTTTCTTTGAAGAAATGTCTAGCCAAGACCTTTGCCCATATTTAAATTGGGTTGTTTGGTTTTTTTTGTTTTTGAATTGTAGCAGTCTTTTACATACTGTGACTGTTAATCCCTTATATTTATGATACGCAGATACCTTCTGTGGTGTGTCTGATGGTGCCCTTTGATGCACAGAGGTTTTAATTTTGATGGTCCATTTGTTTAATTTCCTTTTGCTGCCATCATGATTCAAGGAAAGGTTCAAGAAATCATTGCCAAATCCAGTGTCATAAAAGCTTTCCCTCTGTGTTTTCAGAGTTTTATAGTTTTACCTTTGATCCAGTTTGAGTTAAATTTTGTTATGATGTAAGGGATGGATCCAGCTTGATTCTTCTGCATGTGGATATTCACTTTAACCAGCATCACTTCTTGCAAAGACTGTCCTCTCCCCACTGAATGGTTTTGCCACCCTTGTCAAAAATCATTTCAGCATTTATATAAAGGTTTTATTTCTGGACTATTCTATTTCACTGTTTTATATGTCTGTCTTTATACTACCACCACACTGTTTTTGTATCTTTTTAGTAAGTTTTGAAATCAGCAAGTGAGTTCTCCAACTTTCTTTTTCAAGATTGTTTTGGCTATTTGGGGTCCCTTAAGGTTCTATATGATCTTTAGGATGGTTTTTTTCTATTACTACCAAAAAAAAAAAAGTTTTTTGGGATTTGGTAAGGAGTGAGTTGAATCTGTAGATCGCTTTAGGTAGTATTGACATTATAGCAGTATTAAGCCTTCCACCCCATGAAAACTGGTTGTGTTTCCATTTATTTGGGTCTTTTAAAATTTCTTGTAGTGATGTTTTATAGTTTCAGTGTACAAGTCATTAGCCTCCTTGGTTAGGTTTATTAATAAGTACTTTATTCTTTTTCATACTGTTGTAAATAGAATTGTCTTCTTAATTTCCTTTTGGTATTGTTCATTGTTTATGTATAGAAATGCAAATGGTTTTTGTGTATTGATTTTGTATCCTGCAGCTTTGCTCAATTCATTTATTAGCTCTAACAGTATTTTTGTGGAATCTTTAGGGTTTTCTACCTATAAGATTGTATCATCTGTGAACAGAGATAGTTTTACTTCTTCCTTTCCAATTTGGGTGTTTTTTTTTTCTTGCCAAATTGCTCTGACAACTGTGTTGAATGGAAGAGTTGAAGATGGACGTCTTTGTCTTGTTCCTGATCTTAGAGGAAAAACCTTCAGTCTTTTACTATTGACTATGGTGTTAGCTGTGGTTTTTTTAAATATGGTCTTTATTATAGTGAGGTTGTTTCCTTCTTACTGTAGTTTATAGAATTTTTTTTTATTATGATAGGGTGTTGAATTTTGTCAGAGGTATTTCTGCATCACTTGAGATGATCATGTGCTTTTTTCCCCCTTCATTAGATTAATGTGGTATATTATATTGATTTTTGAATGTTGAACTATCCTTGCATTCCAGGAATAAGTCCGACTTTGTCATGGTGTATAATTCTTCTAATAATGTTTGCTGTTGAATTATGTTTTGTGTTTTTTTTAAAGATTTTATTTATTTATTTGATGGTGGAGGGGGAAGAGCACCAGCAGGGGGAGTGGCAGGCAAAGGGAGAGGCTTCCAGCTGAGCAGGGAGCCCAACATGGGGCTTGATCCCAGAACCCTGGGACTATGACCTGAGCTGAAGGCAGACACTTAACCGACTGAGCCACCCAGGTGCCTGCATTATGTTTGTTAATACTTTTTGAGGATATTTGCATCAGTATTCATCAGGGATGTTAGATTATAATTTTCTTGTGTTTTTGTCTGGCTTTGGTATCAGGGTAATGCTGACCTAATAGAATGAGTTCGTAAATGTTCTCTCTTCAGTTTCTTAGAAGCATTTAAGGAAGATTGGTGTTAATTATGATATAAATGTATGGTATGGTTCACTGATAATGCCATCTGGTCTAAGGACTTTTCTTTTTTGAGGAGGTTTTTGATTATGACTTGTTTGTTTTATGGTCAGTTTTAGAACGTGCTTCATGTGCACTTGAGAAAAATGTGTTCTGATGTTGGATGTAGTGTTTTGTCTGTTTTATAGTGTTGTTCAAGTTCTCTTGTTTACCTTCTGTCTGGTTCTTCTATCCATTATTGAAAGTGGAGTATTGAAGTCTCCAACTATTATTGTAAACCGTCTATTTTCCCCCTCAATTTTGTCAGTTTGCTTCATATATTTTGGAGCTTTGGTGTTTGGTGTATATATGTATATAATTCTAATGTTTACTTCATGAATACCTTTTTATCTATATAGAATATCTTTTTTTTGTAGCAGTTTTTGACTTAAGTCTGTTTTGTCTGATAATAGTATAGCCATCTCACCTTTTTTTGGTTACTACTTGCACGGAAAATATTTTTTATCCTTTTACTTTCAACCTGTGTGTGTGTCTTCTAGGTAGCATACAATTTGATCATGTTTTTTTTTTAGTAGTTCTGGCAGTCTGCCTTTGGGGAGTTTAATCCACCTACATGTAATTACTGATAATGAAGAACTTACTTTAGTCATTTTATTATTTTCTGTATGTCTTAAGCTTTTGTATATCCATTTCCTCCTTTACTACCTTCTTTTGTGTTCAGTTGATTTTTTTGTAGTGTCACATTTTGATTCCCTTTCTCCTTTTCTTTTTCTGTATATTATTTAGATATTTTCTTTGTGGTTATAGAGATTACATATAACATCCTAAGTTATAGTAATCTAATTTGAATTTATACCAACCTAACTTTAATTGCATACATAAACTATTCATAGATAGCCCCTCCCCCACTTTTTATTATTGATGTCACAAACTGTCTTTAAACATTTTGTACTCATTAACAGATTTGTAACTATTTGTTATTCATTTGTTTTTTTAAATCTTACAGAAAATATAAAATGGAGTTAACAAACCAAAATTAAAATAATACTGATTTGTATATTTGTTCATGTATTTACCTTTACTGGAGATCTTTATATTTTCACATGGCTTTGAGTTACTGTCTAGGGTCCTTTCCTTTCTACCTGAAGTAATCCCTTCAGCATTTCTTTTTTTATAGGTTTTATTTATTTATTTGAGACAGAGAGAATGAGAGAGAGAGAGAGAGCACGTGAGAGGGGGGAGGGTCAGAGGGAGAAGCAGGCTCCCTGCTCGGCAGGGAGCCCGATGCGGGACTCGATCCAGGGACTCCAGGATCATGACCTGAGCCGAAGGCAGTCGCTCAACCAACTGAGCCACCCAGGTGCCCCTTCAGCATTTCTTATAGAGCATGTGTAGTGATAATGAATCTTCTTAGTTTTTGTTTATCTGGGAGTATTTTAATTTCTACTTCAGTTTCTAAGCACAGTTTTGCCAGATACAGAATTCTCATTTGACAGTTGTATCATCACACTGCCATCAGGCCTCCAAGTTTTCTGCTGAGAAATTGGTTGAAATCTTATTGAGGATTCCTTCTATGTGTTATGTTGCTTTTCTCTTGCTACTTTCAGAATTCTCTCTTTTCTTTGTCTTTCTTCAGTTTGTGTCTTGGTGTGGGTCACCATGGGTTTATCCTGCTAGGAGTTTGTTGAGATTCTTGGATTTTAGTTTTATGTCTTTTCATCAAATTTGGAAAAATTTTTTTCTCTTTAATCTCTTCGATCCTTTCTCATTCTTCTTTTTCTGAAACTCCCATAATGTATATACTGGTCCAGTTGCTGGTGTCCCACAAATCCCTTAGGCTGTGTTTATATTCTTTTTTCTTTCTGATCCGTAGACTCAATAATTTTAAAGGTCCTGTCCTCAAGTTTACGGATTCTTTCTTCAGCTTGCTCAGTTCTGCTGTTGAACCTCTTTGGCAAATTTCTCAATTCAATTGTATTTTTCATCTCCAGAATTTTGTTTCATTCCTTTTTACAATTTCTTGATATTCTTGTGTTACATTGTTTTCCTGATTTCCAGTACTTCTTTGTCCTTTTTTTCCTTTAGCTCTTTGAATATATTTAAGACAGGTATTTTAAAGTCCTCATCTAGGTAAATCCAATATTTGTACTGCTTCAGGGATGGTTTTTGGGAATTTGTTTTGTTCCTTTCTATGGGCTTTGTTTTCCTGTTTCTTGGCATGCTTTGTGATTTTTTTGTTGAAAAATGTGCATTTGGAAAAACAGTCACCTTTCCCATCTTTGCAGACTGCCAAATGTCAGGGCAGTCATCTGATGATTAGCTGGGTATGTTATGAGCCTAGAGATCAGCCTGCAGTGAAAGTTTGGCCTGGGTCTGTGTGTGAATTTCTCAGTTCCCCCTGTGTACATGGCTGGTTTTGAATGTCTTAATTCTCCAAAGGGTCTCACTTGAGCTTCTCCTTAGGGCCTCAGGTGTCTACGGTATATCTATCCACTCATAATTTTCTTCTCCAGGCATCTGTGGGTTTCTAGTTCCCCTTCAGCTTTCACCATTGCTGTTCAGTGCTTCTTCCACCTAAAATCCCAGTTAGACAAGGGGCGCCTGGGTGGCTCAGTCGTTAAGCATCTGCCTTTGGCTCAGGTCGTGGTCTCAGGGTCCTGGGATCAAGCCCCACATTGGGCTCTCTGCTCGGCGGGAAGCCTGCTTCTCCCTCTCCCACTCTCCCTGCTTGTGTTCCCTCTCTCGCTGTGTTTCTCCTGTCAAATAAATAAAATCTTAAAAAAAAAAAAAAAAATCCCAGTTAGACAAGACAGACCAGTCCTTCTGGCAGATCCTAGAGAAGTTAGAATGTTTTAAGTAAAGTCAGCCCTATTCCGTCTGGTTTGAGGGAAGAATATGGAACTGGGTTGCTGTCTCCTTGAGTCCCAGACATACCATATAGAGAATAGGGCAAGAACGAATGAAAATGACCTGAACTTTGTTGTGTTTTTTTTTTTTTTTTTTTAAAGATTTTATTTATTTATTTGATAGAGAGAAACACAGCGAGAGCAGGAACACAAGCAGGGGGAGTGGGAGAGGGAGAAGCAGGCTCCCCGCTGAGCAGGGAGCCCGATGCAGGGCTCGATCCCAGGACCCTGGGATCATGACCTGAGCTGAAGGCAGACGCTTAATGACTGAGCCACCCAGGCGCCCTTGAACTTTGTTGTTCATGGCGTTTTCTTGACTGGGCATTTGTTTGGTGCTGTAAATCTTTGACTTTTTCCAGAGCTCCTATAAGGTTAATTCAGCCAGTTTCTAGTCGTTTTTGATGTTTCTGTGAGGGCTTGGAACTTCTTAGTCATTTTGCTGATGTCACTCAAGAATGCTTTTTAAATTATAAAAATAAAATAAAGTTAGTGAAGGAAATTTAGAGCACACATAAATGTAGAAAGCTAAGGAAAAAAAAAATCTTACCTACAATTCTACTCTGTAGTAACCACTATTAACATTTTGATGTGTTGCCTTTCAGGCTTTTTTCCCCTTTGTCATACCTTTCATTTTGTCCTGCTTTCTCTTGTTCTTCTACCCTATACCACAAAAAAAAAAAAAAAAAAAAGTTAAATAAAATAAGGTCTCTAAACATACTTTTAGTCAGTACAGTGTTAATTTTTGAATTTAGTGTACTTTTACATTTGACATCCCAAAATACTTTTACAGATACTCAAATTTTTCATTTATGCTTCTAAATGAAAATATTGTAGATCTTTTTCTTCTCTCTCTCTCTCTCTTTTTTTTTTTTTTTAAATAAAACACAAGTCAAATTTATTAGATTTGTCCACAGTCAGCAATGGTGATCTTGCTGGTCTTGCCATTCCTGGACCCAAAGCACTCCATGGCTTCCATAGTATTCATGCCCTCTTTTACCTGGCCAAAGACCACACGCATGCTATTCAGCCACTCAGTGTTGGCAGTGTGGATGAAAAACTGGGAAGCATTTGTGTTGGTTCCAGCATTTGCCATGGACAAGACGCCAGACCCTGTGCTTCAGGATGAAATTCTCATCATCAGATATCTCCCTGTAAATGGACTTCCTGCCAGTGCTATATGGCATGTGAAGTCACCACCCTGGCACATAAATCCTGAAATAATCCTGTGAAAGCAGGGACCTTTAGAACCAAATCCTTTCTTCCCAGTGCTCAGGCCATGAAAGTTCTCTGCTGTCTTTGGAACTTTGTCTGCAAACAGCCTGGAGGAGATGCAGCCCACAACAATGTCGAAGAACATGGTGGGGTTGACCGTGGCTAGATAGCAGGGTGGGTCTAGGGCAGCAGTGTCTGCAAGGCCTAGGTATTTCTGATTATCCCCACAGGCTTGGGTTTTATTCCAGTCTTTACTCCTTTATTCAGTACATAAGAGTTAAGAAAGAAAGTAGGTATGAAGAACCTATAATTTATTTTCCTTTGTCCTAGAAATTTCTGGAATTTTTACATCTAGAAAAAAGTGACAGCCCCTCATTCAAAGGGGTAAGCCATGACAACCTAGTATGGATCTTAACTTTCTTGAGAGCCAATATAAAGAGAAAGAACTCAACCTAGACAGAAATGGTAATGTTAATATTGTGACATCAGTTATTTAGGCTAGAGGTACCTATTAAACCAACTGAACTATTAACAATAACTAGATTCTTTAATCCTGTGCTATATTAATTGATAATTATAGTTAAGATTTTTAATTTATTTAGCTTTATATTATGTATATCTTGAAGCTATTTATATTTTGGTAAAAATTATATATTTGGTATGTTGTACTAAACTTGACATAGAGGGTTAAAGAAGAGTATGTGCATCTTAGTGGAAATTGTGTTCTACCTTCTTCCATTCCTACCTCTTACCTTAATCAGAAGCACCATAAAAAGTAATTACCTCTGATGTTTTTGGAATTTGGTTTATGGAAAGGTACCCTTTATACTTAAGCTGATTGATACATGGGTGAATAAATTGGAAGTACTTTGTTTGTGGTTCACTTTTTTTTTTTAAAGATTTTATTTATTTATTTGAGAGAGAGAATGAGATAGAGACAGAGCATGAGAGGGGGGAGGGTCAGAGGGAGAAGCAGACTCCCTGCTGAGCAGGGAGCCCGATGCGGGACTCGATCCTGGGACTCCAGGATCATGACCTGAGCCGAAGGCAGTCGCTTAACCAACTGAGCCACCCAGGCGCCCTGTGGTTCACTTTTATACTGAGATGCATTGTGATTAATTTTTCTTCTTTTATCAGCAGATTTCTGCTTTTTATAGTTGCATGATTTCTTTTTTTTGGTCATTCATTAATTATTGACTATAATAAATGTTTACACCTAACTTTTATGTTTTATTTCACTGAAGTAGCAATATATAATCCAAACTTGGGTGTTTTCTTTCATAACTAACTTTGGTCTCTAGGAATACATTACTGTTAAAAATGGAGACTATTGTATTAGATTTTAGATACAATACTTTTATCTAGATGTATCTAGAATTAGATACATTACTTTTAAAGAGCACAGATTGTAGAGTTAAAAAGCTAAAAAGATTCCTTGGAAGCATGAGTCTAATTTTATAAGAAAATGAGGACAAAGAACTTACTCTTTTTTTTTTTTTTTTAAAGATTTTATTTATTTATTTGAGAGAGAGAGAATGAGAGACAGAGAGCACGAGAGGGAAGAGGGTCAGAGGGAGAAGCAGACCCCCAGCTGAGCAGGGAGCCCCATGGGACTCGATCCCAGGACTCCAGGATCCTGACCTGAGCCGAAGGCAGTCGCTTAACCAACTGAGCCACCCAGGCGCCCCAAAGAACTTATTCTAATAGGGAGTCTTTATAGTATGTTTTCTAATCTCACTTCTTTGTTCCATCAAGAATTACTTGTATAAAGCAAGTTTGATTATGGTATTGGTTGAATATTTAAGATTGATAAAGTGGCCGAGTTTAACACATTTTTCCTCCCCCATTTCTTTTAGGTGAATCTGGACTCGGGAAGTCAACATTAATCAACTCATTATTCCTCACAGATTTGTATTCTCCAGAGTATCCAGGTCCATCCCATAGAATAAAAAAGACTGTACAGGTATGTACATTAGTATTGTTAATTGATGATAAGCTGGGGTAATGTTCACACAAAACACATGCTAATACTTTTATTATGCTTCCCTGGAGATAGGTTTTGTATTTGGTCTCATCCGATATAAAATGGTAAACCTGATTGATGTTAAAAAGAGAGAGGGTGAGCACAGGTAATTAGAGGAATTATCTTGACTAGAACCTTCTAAATTTGTCCCTAGGACCCTCTTAGAGATTATATGTAATAAATAATACCCCTAGAGTTATACTGTCCAACATGGTAGCTACTTGCCATATTTAGCTATTAAGTTTGAATAAGTTAAAAGCAAATAAAATTTAAAATTTAGTTTCTCAGTTACACCAGTCACATTTCAAGTGCTCAATAGACATATGTGGCCAATGGCTACCATTTTGGGTAGTACAGATGTATTTCCACTGTTGGAGAATGCAGTAATGGACAGTGTAGAGAAAACATGATTTGCAGAAAAGCCATTAATTTAATTTATTAATTAATTTAAATACAGTGTTCTATATACTCAGTGGCATAGTCCCATATGATAGATGAATGGCAGTTGGAATTCGTTAAGGCTCCCAAGCTATATGTAGTCTAATTTAGTACTTCTCAGTCTTTAATGTGTGTTCAGATCAGCTTGTTAAATTTAGTTCCTGTTTTAGTTAGTTTAATCTGAGATGGGCTGAGATTCTGCATTCCTGAAAAATTTTAGGTGATGCTGATGCTGCTGACCCATAGACCACACTTCATATGAGCCTAGAATGCTCTAGGCTCCAGATCTGCACTGTTTAATACAGTAGCCAGTAGCCACATGTGTCTGTTAAGCTCTTAAAATGTGGGTGGTCCAAATGGAGATGTTATGCAAATATAAAATACATCCCAGATTTTGACAATTTAGTATGTAAAAAAGAATATAAAAGATCTTATTACTAATTTTTTATATTGATTACACTTCGCAGTGATAATATTTTGGTTATATTGTATTAAATAAAATACATTAATTTCACCTTTTATTACTTTTTAAAGTGGCTACTGAAAAGTTTTAAATTACTTATGTGGCTCACATTACATTTTTGTTAGACAGCACTCCTCTAAACTATTAATTGAAAAATTGTTAGTAGATTGGTGCAGTAGTAATACATAGCACATAAGCAGAGAGGAAGGGAGTGAATAGTTCTCGCTGGAGCAGGCTTTATTCAGGCTGGAGGTGGATTTGAAGGATTGGTAGTGATTATTCTAGTGCACAAGGTGGAAGGAAAGTCTGGAAATTCTGGGCAGAAACTCATATCAAACTGCAAGGTGCAGTTTAGTAATTAAATTCTTAAAGAAGTAATTTTGTCAAGTGAGTATTTTTTCTTTTTTTTAAAGTTTTTCTCTGTTTTAGGAATTTTTTTGTATCCTTCATAGAGCTTGAAATTTCAAATTACTTGCAAAAATGTATTCTAAAACCTTGACACTACATTGCTTATTTATTTCGTGATCAGTGTTGGATATTTTAACCCTAAGCAAGAAGAGGAACTTTTAATTTTTTAATTTAGGTATTTAAATTCAAGATAAGTAAACTATGTATGTAGAAATGTTAAAGAAATCCCACAGTATAGATTCCCAAGTTCAAGAATATTTAGTCTAGGGGCACCTGGGTGACTCAGTTGGTTAAGCATCTGCCTTTAGGTCAGGCCACGATCCTGGAGTCCCAGGATCGAGCCCTGTGTTGGGCTCCCTGCTCAGCGGGGAGTCTGCTTCTCCCTCTGCCCTTTACCCTACTCATGCTCTCTCTCTCAAATAAATAAAATCTAAAAAAAAAAAAGAATATTTAGTCTAAAATATGTTAGATCTTAATGGTCATGTACCTGCCAGTAGTGTTCTTGGTAATTGCTGCTGGTGAGAAAATTTTCTGAGTCCTCTTTGTAGTTCTGGCATATAGTGTAACTCCAGGCTTGCATTAGTAAGTCATTAGCATCTTCCAGGTACTATTCCAAGCAGTTTACGTGCATTAACTTATTTAATTCTTAGAACAACTTTATGAGGTAAGTGGTACTATTACCGCCATTTTACATATGTGGAAATTGAGGTACGGACACGGTCATATCCCTGAGATCACGTAGTTTGACAGAACTGGATACAAATCTAAGTGGTCTGGTTTAGTGTATATTCTATCAAATTATGCTGTCTCTATACTGTTGATATTTAATATAAGCTAGTTTCATAGGTTAACCAGTTCTTAATAGGTGGATTAGCTTTCCTTTACTGCATGTCCCTTTTTAATAATGTTTCATCCAACAGGTTTTTGGTTTTCTTTTTTTTTTTTTTAACCTTTTCCTTTAAAAATCCTACAAACGGAGATAGTTTCCCACCTAGGCAATTTAGACAAAATGAGGACAAAATGATTTGATCAGTGAAGTCATCTCTTCATCAAAATTATTAATATGTGAAAATAGTTAAAATAACATAAAAAATCCCTCTATAAGCAATAAGGGGCTGATTCAGCTGATGCTGACTAGTAAGGGATACTTACAGGAAGGGATTTTTTTTGTTTTACTTTTTAAATCTCAAATAGTACATACATGGTGTTTGCTATTGCTTGTTAGGTTTGAATTTGCAGTCTGGACTCAAGGGTAAGGACTTCCCTTTAAATATTAAACCTGAAATTCCAATAAACTACTGCTGGGTGGATGATGGAAGGAAGCAAATTAACTCATGAAAATTTTGTACCTTACCATGTTTAATTTTACTTTGCTTAATAAAGACAAAAAAACAATATTCTAGCTTTCTTAATTCATCCATGCAGTGATTTTTATCATTGCCTGAACACATGAAAGTATCAACACTTGCAATTTTAGGAATTCAACATATAGAAATCTAACCTGTCATACTCTGTAGCAAAGTATTTGCTTAAATAATGAGAGATTGCTTGTAATGTAGTTACAACAGTGTGTGTTCAGTCAGGGTCCACATGTTGTAAAAAGGATATTAAATAGGATTCATTATCATATTATCATCAGTGATTCTCCATATTGTGAGACTGAATATTTTTCCTTTTATCTTCTCAATTTTATACAGTGAACATACTTTTATAATTTTTTTAATGCCTTTCAGAAAAGAAAATATAAATACCAAAAGATAAAAAGTATTTATGAGGAATAAGATTTATATTAAGAATTGGTTCTAGGTCAGTTCAACAAAAATCTGTCCCCCAGAAGTCCTTATGCCAAAAATAAATTTGCCAAACAAATTTATTAAAAATACTGATAGACTATATGGTACTGTCTACCCTAAACCAGTTGCTCAGACCAAAAAACTTGGAGCCATCCTTAACTCCCTTTTTCTAAATCCACAGGCAGTCCATCAACAAATCCTGTTACCTCTACTTTCACAATATATCCAGAATCCTCCTTTCTTGTACTGCTCATATGCAGGACTCCCATCATCTCTCTGCCTAGATTATTACAATAACCTCCTAATTCGTCTCTCTGACATGATCCTTGGCCACCATCCCAATCTTTTTAACAAAGCAGTAAGAGTCTTCTTTTACAGTCTCAGAGCAAGGCCAAAGTCCTTATAATATCTAGGAGACCCTGTAAGACTTGCCCCCATCCCTCTCTATAAGGTGTTTCCTACGCTTTTCCGATTTTGGCTTATTCTCCTCTGACTAAACCAACTTCCTTGCTGTTCTTTGAATAGGCCAGTCCTACTTCAGGGCCTTTCCACTTCTTGTTTTTCTACCTGCAATGTTCTTCCCTGAGATTTCCTCATGGCTTGCTCCCTAATTTTCATTAATTCTCTGCTTAAAAGTTAATTTCTCAGTGAGGCCTTGCCTGGCCACCTTATAATCTCCTTCCAGTCCCTACCCTGGCTCTAAATTTGTAAGCTCTGTGAAGGCAGGAACTTCATTTTATTCACTGCTTAAACTCAGTTCTTAGAAGTGCATCTGTTACATATTAGCATCCAGTATTTGTTGAATGATTGAACAAACAGTTCTAAAAATATGTAAGACTTAGCATTTAGTTGGGATATTTTAAAATTTGATGATCTTTGAAGGTTTTTATTTTCTTTGTGAAGTTTTGTAAATCACTGTTTAGAATAAGTGAAATAATTTTAAATTTGAGATTTTTTGAAGTTTTAACTTTGACAGCTTTTTTAAAATAAGTTTTATTCTATTTTTTCTTGAGCAAAATTTTTAAATTATTTTGTAGTTTTATACTAAAAGGGCACAAATTTTAGCATAAAGCTTGATGAACTTTTGTATTCATATATCCAGGTAATTATCACACAGATTCAGATACTGTAGTACATTTCTAGCACCCTGGAAGGTTTCTTTGTGCCTCCTCTCAGTCAATATTACACCGAACTCCAAATATAAATAGCTTTCTGACTTCTGTCTCTATAGATTAATTTTGCCTTTCTTGAACTTCATTTAGATACATACTTTTTTGTGTCTGATTTCTTTCACTGAATATTATGTGGTATTTGTGCTATGTAGCTATAGTTCTTCTTCATTGTTGTATAATATTCCATGGTATGATTATATCATAAATTATATTCTGTTGTAGATAAGCATTTGGGTTTTCATTTTTTTACCACTATGAATATTTTTATACATTCTTTTAGTGGACCTGGACACTCGTTTCTGTTGTATGTCTGTGTAAATTAAGTATAAAGGTATTTTATTGTTTCAATTAATTTTCTTTGATTTCTTATGAGGTTGAACATGTCTTTTATACTCATTAACTATTCAGATTTCATTGAAGTATTTTGATCATCTTAATATTTCTTATCTTTTTCTCCTTGATTTGGAGGAATTCCTTATCTAGATAATTGCCCCTTACATTTCAGACATTGAAGATAATTTCTCTCAGGCTAGCATCTGTTAAAGACGATGGGAGAGGCTCTCAGTTTGTTAGAATTGTTTTTACATTTGCTTGTCTCCCAAATAATCTTGTTTAAACTCAACCTTCTTTTAAGGTAACATTTCAATAGTGTTCTCTTCAATTGTGAGTATCTTCCCAACTCTCCCCCCTTTTTTTTTTAAACAAAGGAGTAATTAATTAGGGCTTGATAGTATCTCTAGTAAGATTTTTAAGACAAAGGCCTGAGTTATCACTCTTAAATCTCCTCTTTTTACCAAAAGTTAAGACCTATAACATCTGAGAACCGGATTCATTCTGACTAGAATCGCAGAGAAGTACTCTTTCCTGACTGTACCATAGAGGTATTCCTTCATATACTTGAAACAAGTTGAAGAATCCTGTGTACTCTCTTCCTCACTTATCTAGGAGAGAACATAACATGTTCTGAGTCATTCTGTTTATTTAGAGAATAGAAGGTAGTTTTCTTTTACAGTTGACTGGCTCTTCACCAAGCTCAGTAATCTAGCAGATAATCTCCTCTTGGAAGCTCATAAATTCTTTCAGTGGAGGGTGGTCAGAAGTATTACATCTCATCCCAGACATATCAGACCAGGAGAAACATAAAATCCTGAGTTTCAAAAGGCAAGTGCAATTTCCCTGACCTGAAGGCTTTCTGAAACCCTTCCAAACTGTTGGAAAAAAAAAAAAAGACAAAAAGAAAAATCCTGTGATGTAGCAAGGTAGGGAGTGAGATTTTAATAAAGACCGTGATCTCATTGATCTCATAATCTCCCTGAGCATTATTTATTTATAAGAGACTGGTATCATGGGGCGCCTGGGTGGCTCAGTCGTTAAGCATCTGCCTTTGGTTCAGGTCATGATCCCAGGGCCCTGGGATTGAGCCGGCTTCCTCTTCCACTGCTCCTGCTTGTGTTCCCTCTCTTGCTGTGTCTGTCAAATAAAAAAAAAAGAGAGAGACTGGTATCATAAGAAATTCCTTCACATTTGCAGTCTTGGAAGGAAAGGGAAGGTGTCTACACTGAACAGGGAGATGGTTCTGAGGTTCCTGTATATCAGTGGTTCTGATTTGAATGAAATTTTCAGTATTAAATAGAAGTCCTTTGTGATTAATACCCAGTGTCCTGTCTTGGGCCTCAGGACTGAGTGCTACAACTCCAAATGTGAGCCAACACTGTAGTCCTAGAGTTCTTTATATAGGTGTTTCTCAAACTTGAGTGTATACCACAGTCACTTGGAACGCTTGCTAAAACAGATTGCTGAGTCCCCCTCCCCTCAGAGTTTGCTATTTAATAGGCTTGAGGCAGGGCCCAGAGAATTTATGTTTCTAATAAGTTCCCAGACTATGCATCTGCCAGTCAGGATACTATACTTTGAGAACGACTGCTCTGCAGTGTTTCTAGCCTGATAAAAACTGGTTTTATCCTGTCTCTCTGGAAAGAAGCTTAGAGAGGATACTGTTTATCCTTCATTCTTTCAGAATATTTCACAGTGAATGAAATAGTACCTGTAACTTCTGTTTTTATTCATATATTTTTTTTGTTAATAGACTGACAAAAATGAAGTGATAGAAAGAATTGAACACTTGTTGTACTTCGTGTTCCATTCTCAAAAATAGAGCCTCAGATTAACAGTTTTAAGAAAAATATTACATACAGTGTTGTATGTATAGGAGCAAATTTTATAATTTTGTTATATTTGAAAATTTTTGAATCATATTTCAAGTCCGTGAAAGGTTGCCAGCTATCTCCAAGGGAAAGACTGTCCTTTATTCTGAGACTAAATCGTTTCAGTTTCTTTTGTGAAATGAGAGTGTTAGATTTTTTTTAAAGATTTATTTATTCATCTGAGAGAGAGTGTGTGTGAGAGCGGGGGAGGGACAAAGAGAGAGGGAGAGAAAGAATCTCCAGCAGACTCCCCGCTGAGCACAGAGCCCAGTGCGGGGCTTGATCTCACGACCCCGAGATCATGACCTGAGCTGAAATCAAGTCAGACACTCAACCAACTGAGCCACCCAGGCACCCCAAGAGTGTTAGTTTTGTTTTGTTTTTTTTTAAGTTCTTAGTTGGCAACCTTATATTGTCCCATTTAAAACTTTTTTTCTTGGTTTATGAAGTCCTGCAAATCACTTTTGCAGATTAAGTGGGTGTAGAAATTTTGGAAGTGAGAAAGGGTGAAAGCAGTGAATCCTATCCCTAAGGTAATGTTTTATAGACTCCTTGAGACCTTTATATAAACCCCGGTTAGGAAACTCTCTTGTTGATATTGGTCCAATATTGATTGTTTTTTGAACCATTCATAGAACAGACATTTGAATGTTTATCTTACACCAGGTTTTGGGGCTACAGTGATGATAGACATGATCAAAGTTCTTAAGCCAATCACAAGAAGGATATAGCAAATATGATTTAGTGAGAGTATGCTGCTGTAAGGTGCTATAGATTACTTGGCAAGGTAGTTTATAGTGAAGTAGTAGGAATGGAGGGCAAGATGGTACTGGTTTGAGAAGTGAGTAGTAAATGAGGCACTGATGATGGGATGGCTATGAAGGAGGTGATGAAAGTGAATACCTAGAGGTTGAATGTAGGGTACTGAGAGAGTCGGTTGGTTTTTGTTTCCAGAAAAGACCTGAGAATGTTTATATCCTATGGGGAGTTAATCCCTAAGAGATGAGAAGTTGAAAATAAAGGGTAAATAGTCTAAACAGTTGTCAATATGACTCTAATATGGAGTAATCAGATTCCTGGTATAGATTGAGAAATTATCCTTAGGAAGAAAGGGATCTATTCCACTGAATAGAAGGAAAGACTGTTGCTTCAAACAAATTGGGGATGCTCTTGTCTTCATATAGAGATGAGGTACTTTGCTGAGCATGGTGACAGTAGGGTAGAGAAGAGCCATGAGAGAGGCATGAGAGAGGCATGAGACTAGTGAGCACATAGAAGGATTATTGGATAGCAGGGAAATTCCTGTCAAATTGAAGTTCATGAATTTTGTGGAACAGAAAGATATCTGAGCTGGAAAGGAAAAAGAAGTAAAGGGTTTAGGAGGGGGGTTGCTAATAGAACATGAAAGGGACAAGGAACTTACGATCTCAGTGTAAGGAGTCAGGGGAAATGAGGTGTAGTGATTTGTAGCGGGGGAGGGGCAGAAGGAGAAGCAGGCTCCCTATGAGCAAGGAGCCCGATTCGGGACTCGATCCCAGACCCTTGGATCATGACCTGAGCCAAAGGCAGACGCTTAACTGGCTGAACCACCCAGGCGTCCCTGGATCAGCTTTCTTAATAAACAAGGTCAGGGTCTTGATTAGAAGAAAATAATCTTTAGGCATAACGATTCTACTATTGGTCATTGCTTCTTAGTTTCTTGTGGAACATAATGAAGTATTTAAGTATTTAAGATAGATATTATATATCTTATATTTATTTAAATATCTGTCTAACTTATTTAATTATCAGGCATTAAATAATCAAAATAGTTTTTGTCTTTGAGCTAAGTGGAATATCTCAGGCTGTTTAAGTCTCTGTTGTCCCAAGTCCCTGCAGAGCTTTGGCTGTAATGCCACCTCCTGAACAAGTTTGGGTAGAGGGGTAAGCTCCTGACAGAAAACTTTAACCCTCTCCTTGAAATTTAATATAGTTAATTAAGTAACACTTTCTACTTAACAAGTAGCTCTTAAACATTAGGTTATAAAACTTCTAACGGTCTTTTGAAAATGAAAGAAATGAAGCTATAGAAACACCGAAGGTTTAATTTTTTTCTTAGATTGAAAAACGGAACAACATTAGAAAAAAGAGTGTCTTGGATTTCTGGGAACTAGGAGTCCAAAAGAGGCCTCAGTAAATTAATTATACATAAACAATATAATGGGCTTTAGTTTTATTTTTCAGAGAGAAACACGTAATTGAAAATATCCTTGATTCATTCCTTCAGTATTAAATTATGCATTTAATCTTAGAGAACTTTGAGTGATGCCATAAAATATGCTGATGTGACCTGCTTAAGTAAAGTGCATGGGAAAGTGGCCATTTGGAATAGATTTCTTAAGAAAAGTTTGAAATTCCTGGACTTGAACTAATTTGTTTTCCATGGATCCCATGAGGATACTTGCAAAACCAGATGACAGGATACAGTCAGATACTGTGAATGGCACTAGTTTACAGTTAAGTTTTCTGGATCTCTTCCATATGTTGCCTTCTTCTTTGTATTTGACCATGTATGGATACATAGAATTTCATAGGCCAGAAAAGTCCTTTTATAAACAGACTCTTTAAAGTATTTAAAATACATATCTTAATTTTTTTATGTCCGTAAACAATTACGTTGTTAAACTGATGATAAAAACAAAAACAAGGAAACAAGGATATTAAAATTTAAGATGGTATGGTGTGATTAGTATACAACCTATTATTGAAGATAGAAATGGGCTTTGCTTAGTAATAAGGAACCAGAAATGGTTTAGAGTAAAATTGGGAGATGATTCATGTAGAACAATTGTATTTTGCATCAGTTTCTAATATATAGTGCTGTGTCATTTAAAAGCATTATTAGGTACAGGGATGGAATGATTACTTTGGATATTTCTGCTTCAGTGACAGTTACCATAAATGAATAAGCTGTTTTTATGAAGGAATGGAAGCAAATTCAAAATATATTGAGATGTTGGAGATTGACCATTTTTTTAGTTGATATATAATGACAACTTGATTGTCTTTTGACTAGAGGACAACCATTTTTATAAAATACAAACTTTGTAAGTCACATGACATAATATAATTTTAAAATTTTCTTAAATAATTTTTACTTAACATAATTTTTTTAAGTTTTGAAAATCTAACACTGGTAAGTCTGATTATTTCCTCATTTTGCTTTCTCATATTATGAGAGTAACCTCGTATCAGACTAGATGTATTATCTTAGCTATGTGGTGTGAAACAGTGGTCTTCTAAGCAATGCACATCCATTATTGATACTGAAAATGGCCAGAAAATATTAAGAACCCTATTTATTGGTATTTACTTTTTTAATCTACAGAGAATTAATACTGTGTTAATACTTATTAACAGATTTCCAATTGTATATATTTGGTAGATATAAATAAATATATTTGGGATGTTCAGAATTTCCACTGGTGGTTCACACTAGGATTAAAGCAGTATAAAGACCTTTGGTCTAAAAGATAAGACCTTTGCCTCTTATTTGTCTAAAAGATTAGAAGCCCCTCCATGGACATACATGTCCAAATCTCAGGCAGTGTTTTCAATTTTAACAAGATTTTTTTTGTATTTTTTTTTTTTTTAACAAAATAACTTTTGGGGCGCCTGGGTGGCTCAGTCGTTAAGCGTCTGCCTTTGTCTCAGGTCATGATCCCAGGGTCCTGGGATCGAGCCCCGCATTGGGCTCCCCGCTCTGCGGGGAGCCTGCTTCTCCCTCTCCCACTCCCCCTGCTTGTGTTCCCTCTCTCGCTGTGTCTCTCTCTGTCAAATAAATAAAATCTTAAAAAAAAAAAAACGAAAACTTTCGGTTGCCATAGACCTGTACTGTCCAATTCAGTGTCACCAAGCCACATGTATCTATTTAAATTAAAGTTGATTCAAATTAAATAGTTAATTCAGCTCCTCTGTTGCTGTAGTCACATTTCAAGGGCTAAGTAGCCACCATGGCAAGCATCTACTATATTGGACAGTGCAGATACAGAACATTTGCATCATCTCAGAAAGTTCTGTTGGACAGTGCTACCACAGACTTTCTTGCTCAGCAATCTCAGTCTTAGTTCCTCAGTCTCTTCATGCTAGCCTCTGTAAAAATTGCCAAAGGAAAATGGAAAGACATCATATCTGTAATCCCAAAAGATACACCTAACTTTTTCTACCTAGAAATTAGTCACTTTTCCTTTCCAAAACGTAAATAGTTGAAGTTGCTTTTCACATGTTGATTTTTCCCTTAAGTCTTATAGTACTTAATTCCTTAATTCATACCATCTTATGGCAGTTAACACTCAAAATTTGAGTCTAATTCTTCTCTCTTAAATTAGCCTGTCAGTATACGTAGAGCCTGTAGTCTTAATTAGCCCTTGATATAAATGTACATTGAATGAAAACTTGTGTTTTTCTGGGGCAGTATTCCCCTTTTCTGTTTGAATCAGTGTTTACTTTATCTAGCAGGAGCATATGCCCAAGATGAATGATTTATATGTTCTGATACACAGCTTGGGGTTACAGAAAATCTTAGATTGTAGGAGGAACGGTTGGCATTGTTTAAGTCCAATACCCTTTCTCAAATAGAATATTTTTACAAATTGTAAAGAGAACCAAAGATTTTAATCAGAGTTAGTAGGAATTTTTTTTTTTTTTCAGTGCCTGCACCTTTGCTGATTGCTTTGGTCTAAATGTGCAGTATAATATTTGAGAAGAGAATTGGATCTTAGCCATATCATAAACACAAGTGTAAATAATTATGGCCATGCTGAGAGAGATTTGGGAATGGTAATAAGTTAACTTGAGTAATTGATTTGGACCAAACTAGAAGGAGATAGTCCAGGAAAACATTTACTGTAAATGGTACATTAGATATACTTGTCTGGTTAATTGCATTTGATTTCTATGAATTACCAAATCATTCAAGCACATTATTTATATTATTAGATATGCATTTAGATTATATGAATATTATATGGCTTTAGTGACTATTACTTTTTCCCAGTTCCTGTTTTCCTTCTTTATGTCAATTATAAGCCATAATCCCACTATTTATATATGTGCTTTTCTTTCAAGTAACCAGGACTTCTAGTATTCGCAGTAATTGATTCTAAAGAAAATGTGGCGGTGGGTATTTTGTCTGTAAAAATTTCCCAGTTGGTTTTGATTAATGCTCATCCCCTGCCTCTTACCTTGTAGGAAACCACAGGTGTAATGTGTGGTATTAATATCTGTACCAATGACTCTTACAGGTGGAACAATCCAAAGTTTTAATCAAAGAAGGTGGTGTTCAGTTGCTGCTCACAATAGTTGATACCCCAGGATTTGGAGATGCGGTGGATAATAGTAATTGGTAAGAAGGGTTGTTGTCACTGCTTTATATTGTATTTGGAGTATCGGTGGTTAGACTTTTTCTGCTTAAGATTTTTAAACTACTCATTTTAGCAAACGTCACTGAACTTTTGAGTGATATGACTCGAGTTCTTTTACCAACTTTGCCACTTACTTGAAAATGTTGCTTAACTTCTCGGAACTGATTTCTATAAAATGGAGATAATACCTGTCATAGAATTATTTTGAAGACAAATTCCAAAACAGTATAGATACAAGAATTCTCATTATTATAAGGAAGTTAAAACTTTCCATTGTCTACTATAATTTTATCCATTTATTGTATATATTATTTTCTATCACATCCTAATTTAAACCTAATTTAAATGTTCAGTTTTTCCAAGTCATAAGTTAAGAAAACATTCATGACATTCTATTTGGAAATAATACCTTAGTATCTTATAAACAATATTTAAATTTTTCTTTGAGTACCACATTGTTTTTGAAGTAAATTTCTGTGTCAACTTTTAAAACACCTAAATAATCATGGAACACTACATCAAAAACTAATGATGTACTGTATGGTGACTAACATAACATAATAAAAAAAAAAAAATCTAAGTTCATCATGAGGTTTTTGTATTATTTAATCTTATACTTACCAGTGCAAATAATATGATGATTTGGTTGTGCTTTGACTCTATATAATTAATTTTCTTTGATTTGGAAAGTTTAGAAATAATGGAATCAAGATTTATTCAATGTAATTAATACTTGTTTTTGAATCAGTATAGGTAGAAAAATTTGAGATCTCTTCCACTGGTTTGATTGGTTTTGCCCATTTAAAAATATTGATTACTCTACTTGAATAGTCATCAGTTGCACATTCATATGTAAATTGAAACTTAATTATTTTATTTATCTGCTTTCTATAGCTGGCAGCCTGTTATTGACTACATTGATAGTAAATTTGAGGACTACCTAAATGCAGAATCTCGAGTGAACAGACGTCAGATGCCCGATAACAGGGTGCAGTGTTGTTTATACTTCATTGCTCCTTCAGGACATGGGTCAGTACTTTGATACTTCTGATAACTTGCTTTTGCTTATTATTACTGAACTTTGGGTGCATGTTTTAGTAATCCAGATCTCTGTGGAGTACATTTAACTACACCAGTTGTGAAATCCCAAATTCTATATAAAAATGGCTTATAAAAAACACTTTTTAAGTCCTAGATGAGCTAATTTTACTTCTTAGTTCACACATAAGGCTTTTTTACCTGCTTCACTATAAGAAACAGTGTTTCCATCATGGTTTAATGTCTCAGTGTGGCTAGTTTAGCTTCCCCTTTTGACCTCTTGCCACAAATTGAATTACCAAATAATGAGGAACAGCTATAACAATTAGCTTAGACATATTCTAAGAAACTCCAAAGATGTTTTTACTATGGATCTGATGGAAAAGGTTATAAAAAAAATTAAGTACCTAAGTTCTTATGTGCCGTTTATTTCTTCACTAAGTTTCTTTGACTTTGTTTCATCTTAGCTATCACAATCATATTATTTTTCATATCATCCGTGCTAACCTTCTACTTATTAGGAGTTTAAATGTAAGTATCTGGACATTCATATGATCTGATTATTCTTTTTGTTAGTATGGCCAGCCTCTATTCCTTTTTTTATAGTTTGTACTTCCTCTGTCATTTGAGTAGATATGTGTCACTGTCAACTGCAGATGTTTGTATTTACTCTCCTTCAGTCTTTTTCTTTGGGTAGATGACTCTGCATAGCTCAGCCACCTGATGATTAGAGCTGCTATCTCTCTACCAAAAAGAACCGGAATATTATATAGCATCACACTAAATAGCATTACACCACCTCAGATTACAGTAGTATAAACCAGTTCCTTCATAACAGTACCTTTCTCTTCTATTTTCTGCTGCTTTCTCCACCGTTTCCCTAGATAAGCTAATGCTCATTATCATTATCGTGGTTGAGCAAAAAGTCTTAATTATGTAGTTTACCATTTTTGCACTGTCAGATTGTAGTGGTGCAAATGTTTCTTCTTTTGTTTCTAATATTCTTCTACAGTGTTCTTAGAAGTTTACATATTTAATGTGCAAAATTGACTCATCTACTTAAAAGGCTCAAAAAAATAATCTCAAAAACACAACACACTATATATAGCCTTTTATGAGTACTTGCTAGCTTCTTCCTGAATTTATGTACTTTTTTTTAATCATTCTATTTTATCTATTGTATCTATCTATTTTTATCATATCATTAACTTGTTAGGGCTTTTTCTTGGAAGCCAACAAGTAAAATCTTAACTACACTGTAGTCACTAGAAATTGGTCAGTTTTTATCCAGTTTTATTATTTTAGATCTTTTGGACCCTCTCCAAGATTTAGTAATTCTCATGAAATCACATTCCTTCCATCCCTGGGGGAAATTATATTTCTTAAAATTGCATGGGAAATAAGATTAAAAATTTTTTTTTTTTAATGATTCAAACAATGTGTAGTAGCTTTGGGCCATTTCTTCTTTGTCATGAGAGATGGGGGTTCAAAATTTTTATTTTCTAGGCATAAAAATGTGCTTTTGAATAGTTTCTCATCTTAACTACTTCTAGGCATGGAACAAAGTTTTGCCCATTGGTATGTGTTACTGTGGATTAAATAAAAGAATAAAACACTGAATTTATGTAGAGAGTTCTTGATCTCCTGTTCACTACAGACTGAAATTCTAGGCAGTCTAATAGATGAATCAGGGCCTTTCTGTCTTATCTGGGTAGTCCCTAGATTCCCTTTTTTGAGGGGTCCTGTTTTGGAGTAATTATAAATTGGTCCAACATTGTATTTTCAGTGTCCCCCACCTCAGCCCACCTAGTGTCATCACTAAACGCAAGACTGATTTATGATTTCGGGAATTGTTGCTTCATTTTCTGTTCAGTGATTGGTAAAGCTGTTAAAATTAAAAACTGACTTGGAACTTGAATTTTAAAATGGTATTTTTACCCTTTTGAATATTGATTGCCATTTAAAAAAAATCAGTGTCATTCACTGAGTTTTATACAGAAGATTTTTTCCCCTTAGAAATATATGTATGTGTATATATTATAAATATTTGTCATTTGCCCTGTAGTCATTTTATTTTGTTGTAGGCTTTGAGGTTAAATAAATAGTCTTTTCCCTCTAATGTGGGTTTATCTTCTAGAAATTCTATAAAGGACTTTCCATTGTTTAAAACTAAATTTCTTGGAAAAGATGACCTGAAATAAAACTAAATGGACAGAGGAAAAATTTCAACCAGAATGTAATCTACATGTGAACTAAATGTTTTCTGCTGTTGACATTTTGTAAGCTTCTGAAATTTGTATTCTAATTTAAAAGGACAGAAGGGTTTTATCGGGGCTTTTATAAAGGTTTTACCTTTTTTCCCCTAAAGTTTAATTTTTAAACTGATTTAAATGTTCTTCGGCCTTGTTGTTTTATATTTAAGAAGTTGACTTTACCCATTTCCTTCTCATTGTTGTTTTTTAGTGTCTTTTTCTTTAAAAGTTGAGATAATAAATATTCAGCAAGTGCTGTTTTACTTTTAAGTGTAAAACCTTGTTAACTTAGATTTTGATTTTAATATTTTATATTAAGTGATCTTAAGATGTATTAAAATATTAGATTAACTGAATTCTTGTCTGTTACTGGTTTAATGAGGTGGTACTGGTGGTAACTTAAATTTGTCATGAGTATAATCTGGAAAATGAACTATAAAAATTTACAGATCTGAGACTGATTGACCAGGCCATGGCTTTTATATTTAATGTTGTATGTAATGACTGATGAAAAAAAGCAAAACTTAAATTTTTTCAAAGTTGGTTATGTTCTTTCAGTTAGCACTTACGAAATAAGGGTGCTGTTTATAGATAATACAGTGTTATTCCAGCGACAATCTCTTTTCTATAGTGTTCCCTATTCTCTGAATGCCAATATCACATTTCAAAGGATTCAGGATAAGGAGAATTAGAATAGGAGGTAGGTGTCTTCTCCATACCTGCCTTCCTACTCCATATCCCTATCTTTCTGCCAGTCAGCATCACTACCACTAAGAGGTATAGTATTATTTATGATTTGTTAGTAAAAAGGAATACCTCTTTAGTCTCTGGGTCCCCGACCTCCCCGCTACTTATACATATATGTATATACTCCCACACACAATATGTTTATTTAACTATAGTACTCTAAAAGAACTCTAACAAGGGCTTTCTCTTTATTTTATATTAATAAAATTCATAATTAAACTAGATCTTTTTTCCAGTTGTTTTTAAGGTTTGTAAGTTAAGGAATAACAATTTAGAATGGTATTTCTATGAAAAATATTCCCATCTTCATTTATTTTTGTGGAATATTAATTTTTAGCCTATAATATATTCTAGATGTGAAGAATTTCTTTGGTTTTCATTTAGAGTTATTCAAGAACATAAGGAAAATCACAGCACCTTACTTTTTTGGTCAGCAAATATTTGGATACCTCAGGTGTCGAACTGTAATAGGTGTTGGAGATATAGATATGAGACAAAGCCTTGCTCTTAAGGATCTTCTAGTGAGAAGATGGGGAAAACAGATACACAATATATGACAAATTAAATGTTGTGACCGCTTAGAAGATGCCTAGCGTTAGGTTGGAGAAATATTCCCAGAGGAAATGAGAATTATAAGCCAAGTCCTAAAGGACAAAAAGGAATTAGGCAAGCCAAGTAGAAGGGGATGGGAATGGAGTGTGTTTTAGGTAGAGGCATTAGCCCATGACCAGTGGTCAAAGTATGGTGCTTTCAAGGAATCATAAGTTCAAAAAGGCTGGCACATTACAAGTAGGAGATGGCAAAAGATGGTAAGGGATGTTAGGAGATGAAGACAGCCAGAAAGCTGTGTCTTCACAGGCTTTGTAGGCCACACTATCCAAGGAATCTGGCCTTTGGTAAGGTTTTTAGTCAGGGAAATGACTCATTCAGATTGGATTTTAGAAAGACCTTTCTGATTGTAGTGTGTATAGTTTGGAGGGAAACTGGGTGCATTCTAACAATTGTCCGTACTAAAAGGTCTTAGTGGCCTGAACCGAAGTAATATATTTATTTGTTCAACAGGTTTTGGGAAATCTTTAGGAGTGAGAATCAGGAGGGAGGAACCCTCGGTTTCAGCCTTGAGTAGTTGGGTGGATTGTAGTACCATTCTCAAAAATAGCACAGAAGAGGAGGGAAAATTTGGGGGTTCAGATGAGCTTTTGATTTTGAGCTAAAATTGGATGTCTAAGTGGTATTTCTACTGGGTGAACACAGGTCTGCAACCTAAGAATGAGATCTGGGCAGGATGTGAAGATTGAGACTCCTAGAGGATGATAGAAGTCACTGTGGTCAATGCTAAGACTACAGAATGCAGAGTAAAGAGAGAATGTAGTGTAGAGTACTCTGAGGAAGGTAACTCTTAAGGGACTAACTTACAGAGACGATCCTAATAAGTACCCTAAGGAAACAGCTTATGAGAGAGTAATGTCAAGTGCTGCATAATGGGTAAATATAAAAAGTAATGGTAAACACCACAATATCTATGAGTTACTGATGCTAATTATATTAGGAGCATGGCAGTATATGGTGACCTTCTTGAAAGTATAACAACAAAGTGAAGGCAGCAGCCAGATTGTAATGGGTAAGAGGGATAGTGAAGAAAATTTTCTTTTGAGTCTTTTATCTGACATCAAGAATGGAATGTGGGGTTCAAAAGAGGACTATCATTTTTTATTTAAAAACAAAACAGATTTCCCAAATTTTGAGTAGTAAGTACAGAGGCTGTTCTAGGAAAGCCTATTAGGAGCTTCTCTGGTTTTTCTAATTCCTCTTTAGGGCCA
This sequence comes from Halichoerus grypus, assembly GCF_964656455.1. NCBI lineage: Eukaryota > Metazoa > Chordata > Mammalia > Carnivora > Phocidae > Halichoerus > Halichoerus grypus. The sequence continues at coordinate 65,775,011 of NC_135723.1, forward strand.
AAACCCTATGACCAGGGTGTTCGGGGAGGAGTCAAAGCCTTCTTAGCCACTCCAATGCTTATTGAGGTCCTGTTCTACCTAACTGTTGCTGGCCCAATACATCTTCAGAGAGTGGTTCTGATAAGTAAGTAGTCCCAGTGTATTTAATTGAGCACTGGGGATGTGAATGATCTATTCCACCAAATTGATCATTCAGTCATATTAAATATTGTGTATTTCAGACTTAAACCATTGGATATTGAGTTTATGAAGCGTTTGCATGAAAAAGTGAATATCATTCCACTTATTGCCAAAGCAGACACACTCACTCCAGAGGAGTGCCAACAGTTTAAAAAACAGGTGAGAAAAGGAGCTTGAATTCTTGGGTTTCTTATACCACTCATGTAATTTGCAGTTTTTGTATTTTCAGTTTAATGTGTTACAATGTATTTCTCCTGCTACTTTACTATATGGTCATTTATACTGTATTAAAAATAACTCTTGAAAATCATCTGCCTATTTTCTCCTCAGAGCTCTTATCCATTATCAGTAGTGCCCTTATCCTTTGTCAATTTAAATGACTCTTTTAGATGTTACTGTTACATCACTCCTCTCCACACCCTTTAGAATTATATTTTTTTAAATATTTTATTTACTTGAGAGAGAGAGAGCGCACACGTGGGTGGGGGTGGGGGGAGGGGCAGAGGGACAAGCCGACTCCCCGCTGAGCAGGGAGCATGACAAGGGGCTTGATCCCAGGACCCTGGGTTCATGACCTGAGCCGAAGGCAGACGCCCAACCAACTGAGCCACCCAGGTGTCCCTAGAATTATTTTTTTAGACTGAATTCCCGGGAAGAGGATTACTTTTTGAAAGGGTATGATTATTTTATAGTTCTTTTTTTTCCCCCATGTTGTCATGGTGCTTTCGCACTAAAACAGATTTTTTTATAATGAGTATATTTTTTCAATGCCTTGCCAACATTGTCATTTTATTTTTAAAACTTTTTTTGGAATTAAGTGGCACTTAATTATTTCTTTAACTTTTAATTTCCCAGAAAGGCTGAACACTTTTTAAAGCAGGGGTTTACTTTTTCCTCATTGTGTTTGATTTGTTATATATAACATTTTTTGAAATGTAGTGTGAATTTCTGGAGCTATGCTTCTATACCAGTAGTCTATTTTTTATTTTATGCCAGTTACAGTTTTTAAACTGCAGCTACTTTAAGTAGACTCCACTCACAGCCTGGAGCCCTGTGTGCAGGACTTGAACTCAGGATCCTGAGATCAAGACCTGAGACAAGATCAGGAGTCCAGTGTTTAACCAACTGAGACACCCAGGTGCCCCATACTGTAGCTACCTTGTATAATACTTAAAAATAGGTCTTAGAGTTAGTTATCTCTTACTGTCTTTATAAGTCCCCTTTGTAACAAGATACTTTGTTTTTCCACTTTTTTCAATATGAATTTTAGAATACCTTGAAACCTACTACAAAAACAAAAATCTGGGGGCACCTGGGTGGCTCAGTTGGTTAAGCAGTTGACTCTTGATTACGGCTCAGGTCATGATCCTGGGGTCCTGGGATCAAACCTCGCATCGGGTTCTGCACTTGGCAAGGAGTCTACTTGAGGATTCTCTCCCTCTCCCTCTGCCCCTTCCCCTGCTTGCTCATGCTGTCTCTCTCTCAAATAAATAAATCTTTAAAAAAAAAAAAACCCAAATCTGTTGAGATTTGCTTTGAGATTATGCTATATCTGTATATTTTGGGAATGTTTTAATTCATCATTTTTATTGTATTTGTATTTCTACTAGGAGTATATATTTATTTATTTTACATTTATTCACTCCCATTTTTATTTTGTAATGTGCTTTTTTTCTAAGTTCAAATACTAATTGTTTCCCAAATCCAATTACTTCAGATAATGAGAAGGGAGAGGATTTTTTCCTAAGTACTGCTATGCATAATCTTTAAGAGCCAGACAAAAATATGTTTTCTTTTGTCTTTTTATAAAATACAACCAAAACCTATACCAACATAACTCCTCTTGGTTTGTGTGTATCTTGATATGGAATTGTACTAAGAACTTAGGGATAAAAAAGATGAATAAACAATAAAGTCTGCTTCCAAATTCATCACTTTGTAGTAGTTGTACAATATTTTTTTTTAATATTCTTTAAAAGTGGTTTTAACTACAGGGTGCCTATCAAAATCATCTGGAGAACTTTTTTAGAATGAGCTATTGGGGGGCGCCTGGGTGGTTCAGTTGGTTGAGTGCCCAACTCTTAATTTTGACTCAGGCCATGATCTCAGGGTTGGAAGATGGAGCCTACTTAGGATTTCCACACACAACCCTCTCCCCCCCCCCCCCACTTGCTTGCTCTCTCTAAAAAAGAAAACAACAGAGAAAGAAAATGAGGTTTGGACTGTATCCTTACCAATTGGTTTTATAGATTAAGGTAGAGCTTTCGCATTTTTAATGTACAACCTCTAAGAACCACTGCTCTTAGAGCAAGCCACTAGTGTTTCTTTTTTTTCTCCTAGTCATATATTTGACATTTCATCATTTATTCTCATGTTTTTCTCTATATAGATACATACCCCAATTGTAAAAGATATGTGGTCCTTCTCTGTGGCAGTTTTACCTCTACCTACTTTGTTTAGGGCCCCTTTATGCTGCTGGGGCCCCCTACAGTGATGGTTGGCTGAAATACCCATATAGGCAAGGACTTAGTTCTGGGTATATTGGCCATTGGTTATTGTGAGTTTGAGTAGGGTAGGTAGTTGAACATTATTTGGGTGTCTATGTTCTGTTTAGAATTTGGAGTGATTTGGAATTAGTTTGAAGTAGGTAATTTCTGATGTTATTAATAAGTAGCCTTTTATCCCCCCTGCATTTTCCTTATTGACTCCTTAGCTTCTTAATTTCCAGGGTGTGTTTTTTCTCTGTGTACTTGCCTGATCTTATATCTGTTGCTCCTTGATTTGTGTGTACACATATGTACATGCAAGGATATTTTCTGGTCAGCATGCAGATTTTTCTCCTGGAGCCAGGGCTGTACTTAGTTTCACTTACCTTTACCAAATTTTACTAAAAATTTAGGTGAGTTGAAGCTGTGTTGACTCAGCTGAATAAAACAGTTTGAGGGTTCTATCTAGAGAAATAAGGTCAGTCAAATTATAAATGAATGATGTAAAACCATTATAGTAGAAATCAACTAGAGAAAGCCCTTTCTGGAATCTTACATCATTTTTAGAACTCTTTTGGTATTATAACCATATAACTTTAATACTTCTGAAGAAATCAGATTTGGGGAATAGTATTTATATATCAACGTCATAGTTTAAAAAAAGATCAGCATAGTTCTTTGCTTTTAGATTATAGTTTTGCATCACTGAAAAATAGTAAAGGAATTGGAGCTGAGGAATCAGGAATTTAAGAAGAGTATAATACAAATAAAGCTAGTCTACTAATTATGTGTGGTGCACTTTTGCTAACTTCCTCTTTCATTTTAGATAATGAAAGAAATCCAAGAACATAAAATTAAAATATATGAATTTCCAGAGACAGATGATGAAGAAGAAAATAAGCTTGTTAAAAAGATAAAGGTAGGTTTATTCCCATATATACACTAAAATGTTTTAGGGCCTTAAAACCACTGAAATATCCACTGAAAAGATAAAAAGTACCAGTTGTTTTATTTAAGTAGTTGGCTTACAAAATGAATAGGGAGATTATTCACTGTTGAATTCAACTTTGCAATTAACTTTGTTGAGTGGCTGTTATATGTAATAAGACATTGTGTGGAATAGAGAGATGAATGGCATAATCTCTGTTTTATAATCTTTGTCTTCGATTTTCAGTTAACTGGTTTTATATTATGTAATTTTCCTCCTTAAAAAACAGGTAATGAGAAGGGAGAGGATTTGTTCCTAAGTACTGCTATGCATAGTCTTTAAGAACCAGACAAAAATGTTTTCTTTTGTCTTTTTATAAAAAAAAACCCAAAACCTATACCAACATAATTTTCTGTTTTTTAATTTATAGTCATTCCTAAGTACCCTGAACCTTAAAATGATGTATTAGTTAATGGCATTATCTAAGCAAATAATTATCTTGGAATAAGGAAATACATATACCTGACCAATGAAAAATTTCTGCGGTTTTATAAAATAGTCATGTATTTTATATATTGTTAAATATTTCTGGAAGCTACAAGAATTTTGAAAGATTGTAGTGTGAGTTAGTCTGGATGAATACAGATCCAGTCCCCCAGAGCCGGCATTCCACAGATTGAGTTTAGCACATGTAATATTCCCTGCTTCCAGGGCTTTTAGGGTTAGTTTGTGATCAAATAGGCAGGCTAGTCACAAGCCTCATTTTTTCCAACTGCCAATTTGTTTTTTACCCTTTTTAAATTTTTCAATATGGGACAGTTTCATTTGGAGATTATTTTTTTAACAGGTACTTTGATGAGTGAAGTATATATGCCTTAGTATTCTTAAATTTTCAGAGAAAATATAATTTTATTCATTGTTTACATTGATGAGAATACCATGTAATGACAGTTTTAATAATAAATAGTAATTGTGAATGGCCTATAAAAGTAAATACAGTAACTGTCAAAGTAATTTCTTTTTTTGGTAATGTGTTGAGTAATGTAAACTTTTTTATTCTTGAATTTGTGAGGACTACAGAGATATATTTGAACAAGAATACTTTGTTTTATAGGACCGTTTACCTCTCGCTGTGGTAGGTAGTAATACTATCATTGAAGTTAATGGCAAAAGGGTCAGAGGAAGGCAGTATCCTTGGGGTGTTGCTGAAGGTAAGGTTTTCTTCAGTGAATGGCTTTCTATAAGATCTCACAAATGTGATCAAAAATTTGTATTTCACCTTGATATATTCTAGATTTTCAGATAGTTCTGAATTCAGTTGCATTTAGCCTCATATGCTCCTAAGTACATTCCATTTTTCAGACCTTGTGTTCTACCAAGTCAGGCAAGTAAGTATGTGTTAATTTTGTAATACTTTCCAAGTTACTTGTCAGTATCCTCCGTCCCATCATTAAATCTACTCCTGTTTTCTTGTTTGAAAACATACTTACAGTGCAAGAATTCTTTAGCTGGGGCCCAAAGGTTGCTGCCAAGGGATCTAATAAATCTTCTAAAGTTGAAAATAAATCTTCTAAAGTTGAAAATACTTTCGGAGAAAAGGACTCTCACTTTTATCTGAGTCTCAGATGGGTCTGGGACCCTCAAGAATGATTGAGAACAACTTTCATTTTAAGCTGAATTAAAACATTCATAATATCCTTTCCTTGGGATAAAAGTCATCTTTTCTTGGCATCACATCTTTAGAGTAAAAAAAAAAAAAAATCACTGTTAAGAGATACTGTACTAATTTTTTAAAGAGTTTCAAATACCAGTAAAATCTTAGTTTATAGCACCAAACCTCAGAAGTCTTCTTGGCAATAGACATGTTTCCCCAAATTTGTGTTTATTGTATTGGGTTTGACCTAATATTTAATCTTCTGTGTTATGGTAACTTGGAATCAAGATTGAATCATGATTGTTTTATCTACTTGTTATTAGTTTGAAAAATTCTATAATTTTTAGCAGATTGTTCCAAGTTACTGTCCTTATCAGCAGTTTTCCCTATCAGTGAGAGACTGTACTCGTTCCCAGCTCTCTGTCATCCCCTGGTCACCTTCAGTTGCTGAGCTGAGGCTTTAGAACTTTTACATTCCTTGGAAATATGTGATGAAATTGCTTTGTTTCTCTAGTTTTAGTACCCCCCCCAAACCAGAATGTTCTTATTAGTGATTCATTTTTTAAAAATAAAGAACCTTTAAAGTTCTTGACTCATGTTTTTATTTTGGCCACCTTAAGGAGGCTTTTCTGAAGTGATTCCCCCTCACCCCAGCACTAAGCTTTTAAAATACATTTTATTAGGGAATAAATATAGTGTCTTACAAATGAATACACAGTCTCCCCTTTCAGAATTTCAAAATTGTTTGTTTCTGGAGAGCTCATTTATTAGGTTTATATATTTTATCATTGAGGATTATACTACAATAAATAATACTATAGTACACTTGTTTGGCATGCCCTTAAATTAAGTACTGTGTTAGTGTTTAAACTGTAATGAAAAGTTTTGATCTAATGAAAAGTAGTGAAAAGTTAATGAAATTTTGCATATTCTCTCATTGTTACCCCCCCCCCCAATATTCCATGAAATTTCCTTTGAAAAGACTTGGCTTAGTAGAAATAATGTATGTGTGTGTTTTTTTTTTAAATAGTTGAAAATGGTGAACATTGTGATTTTACAATTCTAAGAAATATGTTGATAAGGTAAGTTTGAGCAATGATGAAAATAAGTGTTTTTCTTTCTCAGAATAAAGTTAGAATTAGATTTAGTTTTTGACTTCTATAAATATAGTTAATTTAAATTGATATTTTCATTCTAGCACTAAGTAAGCACTGCTTGGAAACAACTTGGATTATTTTGCCAAGGTTTTAAACTTGTTAGCAAAAATACAAAATAAGCTGTGTTGCTAGACATGTATGGGAAAATGAGTCTCTTTATTGTTAATAGTAAACGAGATAAGGAAAGGAAGAGGCTTTTGCTCTTTCATGTGAAAAACTTGGGAAAACTGTGGAAGGGAAGGCTAGGTTTTGAGTCAAAAGCTAGACTTTGAATGTTAAAAGGTACACAGCCTGGCAGCTGGTGAGTGGGGCATTTTTTGTACTGGAACACAGTGAACAAAACTGATCTTCCTCCTAGGTGAGAAAACATTACTCCTAAATTGTACCTTGTGCAGCTGATGAAAGAGAAGTAAAGCCTGTGAGAGTAGGACATTGAGCTAATCCTGATTAGAGGACTGGGACTTGAATTAAAAAAGAAACAGCAAAGAGGAAGCCAGAGACATTACTGGGCAGGAAACAGGGCATCAAAATGAGCTTCAGTGTTTTCATGTTGAGATAAATTCCATCCTCTTGCCACCTCATAACCGTTTCCCCACTTCTCTCCACCTCCATCTTGCTTGCTTCTCCAGGCCCTCACCGCATATTCCCTTCAACCTCCAGTTTCCCAATACACAGGAGTATCTTTATCTACATAGAACTATTAACATGCATATTGATGATAATTGGAAGTCATGGAACAATAAGGTTATTCTTACGAGTGAGGGGGGAAATTTAAGTGAGTCAGACTGCTACATCAAGAAGTACACTAAATATCAGAGTAAATTTTGAAATCAAAGAGATTGCCATGTTATTAGTCTTTCTTAGAGAAGCTTATAACTGGGTGTTTTTGGTAGGAAGGAGATGATAGGGTTGATTCAGCAGTTGGGGTTGCCAGGCCTCACACCATGAGAGAACAGATGCATATGAGAGTGGGGGGTCATTTGTCTCAGCTTTGAGAATATAGCATTTCAGTTTCTCTTATGAACTGTTCCCTTTCTCTTCCATTCTTAAGATGTGACTTCAAAAGAACTAATAATTGCTTACAACAGTATATATGTAGGGAATGTTTTTATAAATATTGTCAGTGCATTCTCTCTGATTTTATTCTTTTCCTCAATTTTAAATCCCCTATGCAACTTGCCCAGTGCTTGACACAGTGGTATTCTATAACTTCATCTTGTGTATTTTTTAAATATGCAATCAATAACTGCCTGCATAGCTAAAATACTGTAGAAGGGAAGGCTAGTTACTGAGCCAGAAGCTAGACTTTGAACATTTGAAGGTGCATAGCCTGGCAGCTGGTGAGTAGGACTCACTAGTATAAAAGGATTACAGAACAAATGGACCATTCCTGCAGGAAGATTAAGCATAGGAAAGCTGCAAGACAGTCATACATGTATGAAAATACAAAAAAAATTCTGAAGTTACATAATATAAAGCAGATATGTGCCACGAAACGAATACGTAGATGTATTAAAGGAATTCAGAGTAAGTGGTATATTTCATGGAGTGGGTCAGGTAAGAAAGGATTCATAGAAATAGATGTCTTAACATAGATTAGGATAAATACAGTCATTCAGTGATGATTGTGAGATTGGGAGTGGTCCTGTTTAATATTTTTATCAATGAGTAGGATGAAGACCTTGCTTTTCAGCTCCTGAAGGTAGATGGTTAGGTGATTTTACTTAATGAGAAATTTATTTGTTCAATTTGCTGCAGCACATTTGTTTTTCTTTCCTAAAGCATAAATGTTCACTTTTGCGAGATGGTTTTACTTTGCTTCTTCTCACAAGTTTTCATTTACAGTTTTTACATTTAAGTGTGTAAAACATCCTTGAAGAGTATTATAGTCTGAAAATGAAAAGCTTGGGGCACCTAGGTGGCTCAGTTGGTTGGGCGTCTGCCTTTGGCTCAGGTTATGATCCCAGGGTCCTGGGATATAGTCCCACATCGGGCTCCCTGCTCGGTGGGGAGTCTGCTTCTCCCTCTCCCCCTCCTCCCCCTTTCTCTCTATCTCTCACTCTCTCTCAGATAAATAAATAAAATCTTAAAAAAAATGAAAAGCTTAAGAATATTTTATTACTTTTCCTTGTAACTTTGGAGTAGAGGTAAGAAAGATATATATTTAATGTAGTTCATGTCTTTAAAGGCACCTAGTAGATATTTAATAAATACTGAAAGGAAGGAAATAGCAACACCAATATTCCAGATGTCTATAAATTCTAAGTAATTGAAATCTTGCAGATTAAAGTTAGGAATATTGTTGCTTCTATGAAAGACCCAAGTTCAAAGAAGTGTCATTTTGCTCATTAAGAGAACTGGCTGTTGCAGACAAACCAAGGAAGACAATGGAAAGGAAGAAAACTTGATACAGATATTTTCAAGGTGTGGTGATGGACAGTGTAGAAATCAAATAGAGAAAGAAAACAAAAGGAGAGAAGAGAGGGCTGTGATATCAACAGGGGGAAGTGGAAAAGATGAGTAAGTTCCTGAACCTGGAGAAAATTGTTGCTAATTATTGATTTTAAGAGTGGAGGATTGAGTCAAATCTTAAAAAAAATAAAGTGAACATGTTTAAATAAGTGGAAATAGAGCCTTTTATATCCTGGAAAAAAAAAAAATCAGAAATAGGTAATTATAAAGAAGGTCATTTTAGTAAAAGGAAAAAATCTTTCATTGTCTGAAATGTTAGATGGCATTAACAAAAGTTGCTTAAACAATGAGTAAGTCTGGCTTATTTTTATTTCATGCATCTTTTATTTCAACTATTAAGTGCTCCATCCACCTCAGGTCCTTTAGTGATTTTTCAGTGATTCAGTGTTGAGGTCATCTATATGTAAAATTATAAAACACTTACTTTACATTGGCACAGTTACTTGTTTTTATTCTCTACTTAGAGAAAGTGGTAACAGTAGTTTATTCCAGAAAATCAAGTGTTTACCTTACCTCAGCTTTAATATTTAGTTACTCATTAAGGGCCTATTTTTTTTTTTTTAAGATTTTTAAAAAATTTATTTGACAGGGCACAAGTAGGCAGAGCGGCAGGGAGAGGGAGAAGCAGGCTCCCCACTGAGCAGGGAGCCCGATGTGGGGCTCCATCCCAGGACCCTGGGATCATGACTTGAGCTGAAGGCAGACGCTTAACGACTGAGCCCCCCAGGCGCCCCTTAAGGGCCTGTTACGTGCTGTCTGTATCAAGAGTACAAGAAGTGATGGCAGAAGTGTTTCTTACAAAGGGGAGCTTACAGTAGAACTGAAGAGGTTGTATGGTGTTATCCATAACATACACTGGTACCAAAAAATGAATGACAAGCAAGGAGAAAATTGTCACGGGTTAGAGTGACTTGATTTCAAGGCTGGAAAGAGAGCTTTCAGAGCAGTGGGACTCTTAAGTTTGAAGAGTCAGTGACAAATTAGCATGAGCTATTCAGTCTCAGCCAGTTAGGATATGTTAGGAATAAGGAGCTGCCTGACTTGACTGAAGTGGAAAGGGATGGTGATGGCCACGGAGAAGATAAATGCATCAAGGAATAGAGCATAAAGGAACCATGAGACTTGGGGAAAACCCAGACTTAAAGTACTCCTTAGGATGAGTAAACTATCAGAGAACTGCATGAAAATGTCCATTAGTAGGAGATAAATTAGAGTAATTGAAAATCACATTATGTTCACAAAGGGAAAGTAATAGTAAACGTTTTCTGGATATCAGGAAGAGTGAAAACACAGTACACCTCGGGGCGCCTGGGTGGCTCAGTCAGGTAAGTGTTGGACTTGATCTTAGCTCAGGTCTTGATCTCAGGGTCATGAGTTCAAGCCCTGTGTTGGGCTCCACATTGGGCGTACAGCCTTTAAGTACTTAAAAAAAACCAAAAACCAAAAAACACCGACAGTACACCTTCTTGTTTGTTTCCTGGAAGGGAGGTGGAGGATGGCAGAGGCAGGCATGGATGATATGAGGAAAGGGAGAATCAGACGATACAGAGTACTGCCCCTCCAGGTGTGTCCTTTCCCTGATTTGGTAAAGGATATCATTGAGCCGCTCAGAGTGTCCTTAGCTTCTAGAGTCATCAAGGAGTGAGGAAATTGTCTCATGTATAGTTTATTTCATATATGTATTGATTTTATATATGATAGAAATACTATGAGCAAAATTCATTTAACCAAAATACCACATTCACTGAACAGTTTGAAGAAACAGAAATTTACTGTAAATTATTTTCCTCAGTTTGAATCCAACTTGATATGTGATCTAAAGTGTTCATATGTATTACTTTAGTAAAAACTCAAATAATAATAAAAACAACCAGTTTCTTTTAGGTTTTATGAGTTTCAGCAAGAGCTAATCTCCTTTCTCTAATAAAATAAAATATATACTATGTACTATGAATACTTTTCTGAGGAAATGCCATCATTTAGTAACTGCTTTGAGAAGATTTATAACTCTTAAACTCATTTGGAACCTAAATATCCACTGGTTTCAAGTTTAGTATGTTGTATCTTGCTCTGCCTTGAGTGTAAATGAAGACAGAGGAATGCTCTTCCTTAAGAATATTTTGCTTGTTTTAAGTCTAGAAATTTTTGTTTTGGTAAAATTTTGAATTTACATCAAAGCTTTCTTCATAGAAGCAAACTGTTGATATGATATTTATTTATGACAGAACACACATGCAGGACTTGAAAGATGTCACTAATAATGTACACTATGAGAACTACCGAAGCAGAAAACTGGCAGCTGTGACTTATAATGGAGTTGATAATAACAAGAATAAAGGGCAGCTTACCAAGTAAGTATACCTTGTTTCCTCCAGAAAGGGTATTATTTATGTAGTAAATAATCATATTGTTTCATCTTCATCAAATTCTTCATGGCTACTCAATAGAAAATTGGGATAATATTCTTTATGCACAATAGCAGAAATTTATTATTGTTAAGCTTTGTTTTGGCAGTTTTATATTTTACTGTTTGTCACAGGAAGTATTTTATTACCTTGTTCCTTAAGTGAAAGAGCCATACATTCTCTTCTGGTCATTTGCCGTCGTGTTTGTAGTCCATACACCACTCACTTAATAGATCCCCAATTAGAAATCAGATGGCTCCTTTTGCAAATACAGTTTTAAAAGTTTTTATTTTAATTCCAGTTAGTTAACATACAGTGTTATATTCATGTCAGGTGTACAATATAGTGATTCAACAATTCCATACATCATCCGGTGCTTACCATGACAAGTGCACTCCTTAATCCCCATCACCAATTTCACCCATCCCCCCACTCACCTCCCCTCTGGTAACCATCAGTTTGTTCTCTGTAGTTAAGAGTTTGTTTCTTGGTTTGTCTCCCTCAATCTCTCTCTTTCTCTTTTTCCCTTTTCTCATTTGTTTCTTAAATTCCACATGTGAGTGACATCATGTGGTATTTGTCTTTCTCTGACTGACTTATTTTGCTTAGCATTACACTCTCTAGCTCCATCTCTATTGTTGCAAATGGCAAAAATTTCATTCTTTTTTTATGGCCGAATAATATACTCCCGTATCTTTTTTATCCATTCATCTGTGGATGGACACTTGGGCTGCTTCCATATCTTGGCTATTGTAAATAATGCTGGTATAAATGTAGGGGTGCATGAAACTGAATACATTCTTTTAAGGGAAGAGGACAGTTACGACCAAGATCTCTTAACCCATTTTACTTTTAAGATAAACATTCTGTACTCTCTTTAAGGAGACTAAATACAGAGCTTCTACCTTTTATTATGTCTGTTTTGAATAAACCATTTTAGTAGCAGAGTTTTCACTAACATTGTACAGAAACAAGGGAAAGGACCAAACAAAAGGAATATTTAGGTGAGCGTAGTCTTGGTTACCTTCTCCATCCCTATTCTGTATTTCTAGAGAGTAAATTAGCTTGAGTTTGGGTTTCTTCTCTTGGTTGTTAAAGTAGTGTGCGTGACTGACAAGTGTGTAGCTTATATACTACTAAGCTAGTATATATCTCAAGCTGTGGTGGTTTATGATGGGGTAGGAAAATGAGATGTGTAAGGAGGGCTGTGAGTTAGCTGGTATAATTCTTGGTAGCAGTACCTGTGCCCCATTTTTCCTTTATTTGGGACTGTTGAAAATCATAAGTATTTTACAAACCATTTTAACAATGTGTGTACATTTGTAGCCAGATGTTATCTACTGTTAGAGGATAATCCTGAAGGATCATCTGTACAAATAATGAAAAAGGCAAGTTTTGCAAAGTAGCAGTATAGTACTGTGTTTTATAGTGGTCAGCATTCCTTATAATGGAAAAGAAGAGTGTTCCTTTTTTCTTTTTTAGTTATGTCTCCATAATGGCCCTAAATTCCAGAAGGAAGCAAAGCATTAACAGTCACTGGCAGCTCTCTTTTAAAACTGATCTTAGATCTAATTCTATGTTTATTTCCTTCTATGTTTTTCTAATGATGTTGGAGTCATAGACCCTTTGAATTAGATTTCTTCTTATATTGTTACTTAACTTTGAACTTCTCCGTATGCTGTTAACATGTTTGTATTTGAGGAACTTTACTGATCAATTCCTAGGTTTTCTGGTTTTAGTGGTCTGCTGAGAGTGATTGTTAAAAAGGTAAATTTCTAGGTTTAATCATTGGCAAGAGATTCTGATTCAGTAGATGTGGGATGGACCTGAGAGCTTGTATTTTTAATAAGCACCTTGTATGGTTTTGATACAGGGTCCTTATTCAGTGTCTGCTTTGCAAAACACTGACTTTTAGGAATTTATTACTGCTGTTTTAAAAGTTGATTTGGTTAATATTTCAACAATGTGTTTATATTTAATGTACAAGATTCTATTTGAGGTAAGGTTCAGTGCATGAGAAAAAGACTTTTATCTATTTCTTTTTAAAAGCAAAATTTGTATCGGGCAACTTTAGCGGAAAAACATAAGGATCCATCGTAGTAAATATTGTTGATAATTTCCTAATCCATTTTAAATGCATTTCACTAGCTTATGGACTTTTTAACTGTTTAAAAGAAAAATGTGAGTAGTTAAAGCCACTGATAATTTTATATGTGAAAAGAAAATGTACTGTCAGTACCTATTATTCATTAAATATATGCAGTTAATGTTTGATTTTTTTCTTCTACACATTTTTTCATGTCCTACAAATAAAGAATTGTTTCCACATTTCAAATATAAGGCTTTTAAAATAGTGCTATTGTGATATTTCTCCTGTTGGATTCAGGTAAGACAATTCAGAGAAAAATCGTAAACCTTATAGTGCTGTTAAAAATTCTTTTGCATAAATAGAATTCAGTGTGGATTACTTGAGTTAAACTATATAACCCAGGCAAAAACATAAAAAGTAGAATACTGCTGGAAATCTGTTTCTTAATGAAATGAATCATGTCCAGACTTTTATCTATGAAAATGATAAAAATGTACTCCTAAAAAAGCAAATTGCCCTAGGAGTTAGTATATTATTTTATATTAATAGTAAGTAGAAAAGTATCTTTTTAAAGATTGAACCAAATGGAGAGTGGCATGATTAGAATAGATATTGGTATAATTTATTACATTAGGTTTTTACTACTTTATTGAATAATATACTGAATCTGAAAGAAGTCACTTGGAAGTTTTATCCATTGATTATATATTATATTATCTTGAAAATGTTAGCAATTTCAGAAAGCATTTCAGCTGAATTTTTTGTTGTTGTTTAAATCAGTATCAATAACTTATGGTGCTTTAGCTGATGTTAAGTGCTATAAGCTAAGGATTCATCCCTGAGTAACTGAAAAGAATGGCAATTATTTAAATATGTGATACAAGCAAATATGAGTTTAGGCTTCTTAGTGATGTTCTAGTTGTATTGCTCTCAAGGGACTCTTCCCTCCATAGCAGTGTATCCTTTGATGATATTGACAGGGAGAGGTTAAGGTTGTGGGGGTTTGGAATGGAAGAGGCAGAGTCATTAAACAAAAATTGGCACTTCTCCAGCCACCTCCCTCTACTATGAATCTGAACTCAGCATCCCTGCATGGACCCAAATATTGCATTTCTAACACCTAACATCACAGTTAGCCCTTAATAGAAGCATGTTTAATACTGGGAGATACAGATACATAATCTGTGGGATTATGTTATAGTACTTTGATTAATCACTGAAAGAGATTGCTCTCCTGTCACCTGGGGGTTTTCAGACTTCCAGATACACCTGGCACAGTGTACTTCAGGTAAGGTCTGGTTAAGAGGGAGTAGGTCTTTCTTCTGTAAAGTGAGAAATGGGCTATCTATAACTTGGAAATTTTCAGTCAGATCACTTTAGGCAAGACTTTGTGTGGAAGTTGAGTATCTGGAAATTGATTCTTTTAAAACTATACAGGCTCAAGTAACTCTTGGAAGACTTGATATAGTTTAAGGCCACTGAACTGGACAATCTCTTTGGTCCTTAAAAAAAGAAAGGTGGTCATTTTATCACTTTATCACTTTGCATGGTCTCTAAATAGCATCTGCAGGCAATTTGAGGAAGAAATAAAATTGATAATAAGGTCATTTATTTATCTACTGATTGCTAATGGACCTATGTTTTTTTTCATTGCCCTCATACAGTATTTATACATACACAAATTATTAAAAATATACAGTTATATTAACCTTTGTATGGCAGTGTATACTCCACAAAGTGCTAATCACAGTTCTAGAATATAAGCTATTTTTTTAAGCATTAGGTAGTAAACTAGGTTAACGAATCTTTTTTTTTTAAGATTTTATTTATTTATTAGAGAGATTGAGAGAACTAGTGGGAGGAGGTGGAGAGGGAGAAGCAGACTCCCTGCAGAGCAGGGAGCCTGATGCAGGACTCGATCCCAGGACCCTGGGATCATGACCTGAGCTGAAGTCAGACACTTAAACAACTGAGCCACCCAGGCACCCCATTAATGAATGTTACATTTAATTTTCTGAGGCAGTTTTGGATGGACTGTAGAATATACTGAATAGTAGTTAAAAATATTTGGTTTTGTATTTCAGTTATTTGTATATCTGAAAATGTGCCTTTCTGTTAGGTTAGTAGTTCTAGAATAATTATATTTTGGAAAGATCCTAAAACAAGATTTAGACATCACATTGTACATCTTAAATTTATACAGTATTATATGTCAGTTATATCTCAGTAAAGCTGGGAAGAAACCAAGGTTTAGATTATGTGGTTAAAATCTGAAAAGGAGCTGAGCTTATCTCATCAAATACTAATTTGCTTCAAGGCCAAAGTCTGGGAAAGTGGGCACTATTCCTAGCAGCTATTCAGGTATTGCCTGTATCTGGCAAAGAACGTATCAAGTCACCAGTTTAAATACTTCCTAAATCCTTAGGGAGTGTATATCTTGTTCACCCCTGACTGGAGAGTGTGGAGGGTGGTAGGCAATTGAAAGTAACAGAAAGGGAGGTCAAGTTCCAGATCAAAGAAGATTCAACAAGGGGTTGTAAAGGAAAAGGAAGAAGAATTAGCAATATCCAAATGGTAGATCTCTTAAAGAAAGGTGATTCCCAATAAGGGGAAGGTTAACTTTCTTGCTTCCTATTTATTATTATTATTATTTTTAAAGATTTTATTTATTTATTTGACAGAGAGAGAGCGAGAGAGGGAACACAAGCAGGGGGAGTGGGAGAGGGAGAAGCAGGCTCCTGGCTGAGCAGGAAGCCCAATACGGGGCTCGATCCCAGGACCCCGGGATCATGACCTGAGCCAAAGGCAGACGCTTAACAACTGAGCCACCCAGGCGCCCCTATTACTATTTTTGATAAACCTGCTTTTTCAAGTTCTTCCTTGGTTGTCTTTTGTATGTTTTACTTAAAATCACATTTGATTGGTGACTCTTTTATGAACTGTTGTCTATCATTGGCACCAGTTATGACAGTTGGTATCTTGTTCCAAGTTGGGCATACCCTGTTACCTCTTTCCCATATGTTATTTTTCTGTTTTGAACAGCTTTCTCCATCTGTAAGCTTGGGAAAACTTTATGGATAACAAATGCCTAGAAATGACTAAAAATACAGGTTTCCAAAAGCTGATTCTCAGCATTCTTTTGGTACATAAAAGTTTTCATTGAACGAGAAATAAAGACAATTTTCTGAAATCTTCCGAAGTTTTTAAAAAAAATTATTTATTCAGTTGTATCTTTTACTCTTTGTTAAAATGTCCTTTCCTGAAAATATAATGATAATGAGTATTGTTTTATATTTGGCTATGATGCTGTCACTTGGCAAAATGAAATGTTGGTATTGTTTCCTGAAATTTTGGAAATTTTTATTGCTCTTTGAAATCCATCTAAATGAAATTCCTTTGAAAATTTTTGTATGAAAGTTGCTACATGTCTGTGTACATAGTGGCCTACTGACCATTGGAGCAAAAGTATGTGAATGTATTTGTTTAATGTGTTCTTCAGGAAATGGTAATTTAAATGAAATGTGGTTGTCTTCTGTTATACTCAAAATACGGGTTGTGTAACACAACCACAGTTAGAACTTACTAGGTCAGCCTTGTGTGGTCCTTGCTGTGATTTTGCTGTTTGTGACATGAAAGGGTGAGTCATCTGGTGGTTTTCAGGAACTATAACCCTTTAAAGAGATGCCTAGAAGGAGTTACGTTAAATCTTTGTGTATTTAGCATATATGCAGGTTATGTTATACCTTTTCATTTCTTTTTATTCTTTCACCAGGCCTTTTCATTTCTTTGGCTGAGTTGCTTTAAATTTCTCTGAGAAGTTTAAGTGTATAAGCTTTAGCATATCTATGTGTGTAAAGAAGAGTTTCCATTAAAAAGCAGTTAGGCTATAATTAAATGCTTTTTCCAGCCATCTAGTAAAAAGGTTTTATTTGGAAAAAAATGTTTAATGTGATGAAAAAATGACCCTTCTTCCTGCGTTTTCTACATTGTAAGATAATTTTGTATTACAGATTTTTAAATATCACTTTAATAAAGATGACTAGCAATGAGGTGCTAATTTAAAAATAAAAGAGATTTGAAAGATCATTTTTACTGGTAAGAGGCTTCAGAAAATCCATTTATGACCATTTTTGTTAAACACTGGAGTATCATTTCATTTGGTCAGGAGTCCAGTATTTTGACAAGACTGAAAAACTTAAAAGTATCTCAATATGAAATACTGCAAAAATTTTTTTTGAAAGTACACATACTTAAATAGGTCTAGAAATTTGAGCAGGCTGTCAGAAGATAATTGCACAGTGTGTTTATTTTCATAATTTGGTATAGTAATTACTAACGGAATTTTTGGAAAGAAATTAACTAGCTTTAACAAATTTTGCCATAAACTTATGTTTTAGGGCACATACCTTAATTACTTAATTGTGAAATCTTTGAATTTGCCTTTAATTGTTGCTTTTAGTATGGTTTACTCTAAGTGTTCAAGTCTCTGTTTTTTGTTCTTTTAGATATGACACAGTTGAAGGCATGTAAGTGGTTATTTGTTTTTCCAAAGACAAGCAGTTTTAGGATGTAGAGATTTTTAATATTTAAAATTTGAATTTAAAAGCAAATTTCAAAACATAGCCTGTTGGTCTGGAGTCTTCTATTTTCCCCCTCGAGTTATTTAAATAAAAATCGAGATGACAGTGTTTACTTTTGGTTAGTTGGTAGCCTGTTCATGTGCAAATTATATGATAAATTCTTTAAATTTACATGAATTGCCTTCTTCCTCCCAAGGATAAAATTAAATGAGCATTTTATAGATAGGTTATTGTAAGAAAGAATATATATTAAATTTTAAAATTACTCTTAGTTTCTAATTTATTTAATATATTTAGAGTTTCGAGCTATGTTTTCAAATTGCAACAATATTGTTGGATAATCTCTCTTGCTTAAACATACATATTCAGTTAACACTGTCAACTAAAAAAATAGTTATTAGATTATTTCTTTTCTAGAGTCTTAAGACATGTTGGGGGGTGGGAGAAGTGAGGTTTATAGACCCTTTCAAAATCTAACAAAAGCTTTGGACCTTCTCACCAGAAAAATGCTTACATGGACACACAGATTTGGTATGTCATTTCAGGGGATTCATTGGCATCAGCCCAGGAGATCTGAAGCCCCTTTATTAAAAACACCTGCCATATCAGGGAACTCCAAATCAAAACCTCAATGAGATACCACCTCACACCAGTCAGAATGTCTAAAATTAACAAGTCAGGAAACAACAGATGTTGGTGGGGATGCGGAGAAAGGGGAACCCTCCTACACTGTTGGTGGGAATGCAAGCTGGTGCAGCCACTCTGGAAAACAGTATGGAGGTTCCTCAAAAAGTGGAAAATAGAGCTACCATACGACCCAGCAATTGCACTACTGGGTATTTACCCCAAAGATACAAATGTAGGGATCCGAAGGGGTACATGCACCCCAATGTTTATAGCAGCAATGTCCACAATAGCCAAACTATGGAAAGAGCCAAGATGTCCATCAACAGATGAATGGATAAAGAAGATGTGGTGTATATATATATATATATATATATATATATATATAATGGATTATTATGCAGCCATCAAAAGGAATGAGATCTTGCCATTTGCAACGACGTAGATGGAACTGGAGGGTATTATGCTGAGCGAAGTAAGTCAATCAGAGAAAGACATGTATCATATGACCTCACTGATACGAGGAATTCTTAATCTCTGGAAACAAACTGAGGGTTGCTGGAGTGGGGTTTGGGGTGGGAGGGATGGGGTGGCTGGGTGATAGACACTGGGGAGGATATGTGCTATGGTGAGTGCTGTGAATTGTGCAAGACTGTTGAATCACAGATCTGTACTTCTGAAACAAATAATGCAATGTATGTTAAGAAAAGAAAAAAAAAAGATAGCAGGAGGGGAAGAATGAAGGGGGGGATATCGGAGGGGGAGACGAACAATGAGAGACGATGGACTCTGAAAAACAAACTGAGGGTTCTAGAGGGGAGGGGGTGGGAGGATGGGTTAGCCTGGTGATGGGTATTAAAGGGCACGTTCTGCATGGAGCACTGGGTGTTACACACAAACAATGAATCATGGAACACTACCTCAAAAACTAATGATGTAATGTGTGGTGATTAACATAACAATAAAAAATCTCAGTGGGGAAAAAAAAAACACCTGCCATAAAGATGAGACCTATGTTATCAGGAAGGGCCTTAACTTTTAATGAAATAATGATATTTATATATATATATATATTTTTTTTTTTTTTTTTAAAGATTTTATTTATTTGAGAGAATGAGAGAGAGAGCACATGAGAGGGGGGAGGGTCAGAGGGAGAAGCGCACTCCCTGCTGAGCAGGGAGCCTGACGCAGGACTCGATCCCGGGACTCCAGGATCATGACCTGAGCCGAAGGCAGTCGCTTAACCAACTGAGCCACCCAGGCGCCCATGGTATTTATATTTAAAAGCTTATTTCAGTTGACCTCACTTTTTGAATGCAGGTTTTTGTTCTAAGTTAATGTTTGGTTTAGTTTCATTTTCAGAACTTCTGATTAATTGCTTAATTGTTAAAATATACTGCAGGTTTGTAAGTTTACTTTTGGTGAAGAAATATCCTTTAGTTAACATTTTATTCGAATTTACACTAATTGCAAAAACAGATCTTGATCACAGCAATACTTCATGTCTTCGTCCTCCCTTTTTGCTAAGAAAAATCAGTAGTCAATGTTCTGTCCTGTTGCTCTTATTTAATATAGTCCATCTGGCTCTCTAGTCCTCCTCCTTGACAGGGAAGAAGAGTGCTGTAAAAATACTTAGCCACAATTTAAAAAAAAAAAACTACTCGGACTCATAAGGAGAGAAGTCTCCCATAATCAAAGTGTGTCACATCAGGATTAAAATGACTAACCCTAGAAGTTATAGGTGAAATCCAAGACCTGATTTTGTTTTTGTTTGTAAGCCATGATTTAATTTCTTAAAGTGCATTACTGAGATAAAATTCACCAATTTAAAATGTGCCATTCAGTGGTCAAAGCCTGCTGATATGGAGGCAAAATAAACATGTTTTATCAACAAAGTCAGAAGAGGACATGTCTCTCTTAAGTTGTCCTGTGTACTGGATAGTTTTCAGAGGTGGAAATGGTAATTTAAATGAAATGTGGTTGTCTTCTGTTATACTCAAAATATGGGTTGTGTAACATTTACACTAATTGCAAAGGTTTGTCAGTCACGAAGCAAAGGGTTCTTTCCTCCCTGGGACTGTAGTGAGTTACTGATACTTTGGCATTCACTTGTGTCTCTTTAAGTATACTAGCCTTAAGATAAAGCTTGTTTGCAGTATTTTTAACATGAAAATTTTGATCAAAATTGTGCAGAGATTTGAGCCTGTGGACTTTAATGTCAGTAGAGTAAAATACTTGCATTTAACTATGCTTGTGTCTGTTTTCTGGCATTTCAAAAATAATTATCAGGATATTTATTTGCTTCTGATTCTCCCATGTATCATCTGTGTATGTGTTTTATCACCAAACATCTTTCTAAAATAAGACAAAAAATTAAGACAGTTAAATATTTGAGTTAGGTGGAATGTATTTCATGAGTAGTGAAATTACCGTAAATGGCCTAGAAATATTCTGCAAACCTAAATGAAAAACTTTCTAGGGATTCACTGGTAGTAATTTCGAACATGGTAATTCAGTTACTAAAATAAATTTGAATTAATGTTAATTAACTTATAATTGTGATGTCAGTAGTTGTCATAGAAGAGATTGTAACACTTAGAAATTTGTAGAGCTAAAAATATTCTACATATATTAACTTCATTAGGTCTGTTCCTTTTTTCACATTAAAATTTTGTTTGAAGTACAAAATTAAATTTCTTCTCATTTTCCATTCTGTTAGTATAATTTGGGAATGTTTCCTTTCCATTTTCCTCCTACAGTTTATTTTATGTGTCATCTTTAGATTTGATATGCACTAGGTTAAGAGAAACATCCTCCTAACAGTTTGTTTTTTATATCTATTTTCATAGTAATTATTCGTTAGAGATTCAGGTTTAAATATAAAACTTTATGGAAGGAAATTCTATTATAAATATTTATGAATTGTAAAGCTTCTAAAGAATTTTTAATGCGTTTATACATAAAACTTTAAATCTGTGTTCTGTGTCATTGAAGATGGTGTCAGAAGAATTGAAAAATTATTTTCAAACTTATTTTCAAGAAACAATTTAGTAATTGGATTCAGCTTATCATTTGTTTTCATCACTGTTTCAAGGTTTTGTCTTGAATTCATATTTAGACTTTTGATGTTTATCCTTAATGTTCACAACAGGAGCCCTCTTGCACAAATGGAAGAAGAAAGAAGGGAGCATGTAGCTAAGATGAAGAAGATGGAGATGGAGATGGAGCAGGTGTTTGAGATGAAGGTCAAAGAAAAAGTTCAAAAACTGAAGGATTCAGAAGCTGAGGTAGTCAGCCTAACATTTTCACATCCTAAAGACACATCATTTCTTTTTAAAATAATAATATCTCTAATAGTATAGATAATAAAACCTTTCTACACATATTTTTTCAAATTTAATATAATGCCCTAAGGTAATAAAATGGAGAAATAAAAGGAAGCATTTTGTTTATAATAATATTATATACCTCAATATGTAAGTGTTTGGCCATACATGTACTTGGGAGGAAGATATAATAGAATACTTATAATGAATTAATCAGTTTTAATGAGCAAACTGTGAGAAATGAAATTATAAGCTATTTCATATATTCAAGGTAAGAAGAGTAAAGATCAAGAGTTTTGGGTGGATGTAAGAATAAAAACTAGTATTAGAATAATAATAATAAACCAGAGTTATTTGCGTATGAATGAGAGAACAAAAGAAAGAACTTTAACTGAACTAAGGGCTTGCCAGGATAAATTACAGACAGCCAAAGGGAAGAAAACAAAAGGAATGTGATTTTGTTGTAAATGAGTTGGGCATATTTGTAATATAGTGTCAGAGTAATTGCCAGTGTTAGCAAATTGGTAAAGTAGTGACAAAGCATCCCAGCAAGCTTATCTACTACCTTGGATGTTGAGGCATACATTTAGTTTCTATAAATCAAAAAGACCTTGAAGACATTTCCTTACATTTCCTTCAAGAGGTGAAAGATGGAGGAAAAAAACATTAACATGAGAATCAAGTAATAGTTGGTTTGATAGATATTAATATGAAATATTTTTAAAATGACCTTTAATGTTAAAATTCAGTGAGACCCCTGTGTTTATATGTGGCTCCACTAATATTTGTATCTAAATATATTAAAAGGGGATTCACGGGGTGCCTGGGTGGCTCATTTGTTAAGCCTCTGCCTTTGGCTCAGGTCATAATCCCAGGGTCCTGGGATCAGGCCCTGCATCAGGCTCCCCACTTGGTGGGAAGCCTGCTCCTCCCTCTCCCACTCCCCCTGCTTGTGTTCCCTCTCTCTCTGTCTGTCTCTCTCTGTCAAATAAATAAAATCTTTAATAAATAAAAGGGGATTCAGATCTATTTTGTTTACATTCTTATGGTAGATCTCATTGCTTTTGTAATTACTGCATAAAATACTGAAACCCTCTTTGACTAAATAATCAAAAGTATTTTAATCCACTAAATAGAATGCATGGAATAAGTAAAATATTGAGTAATTTCGAGGAAATGTTTATATTCCACATTAGATTACTCTTAAATTACAAGGCTTTACATGTGATCTCTTACTTTAAAAAAAAAAAAAAAACCAGGGGCGCCTTGGTGGCTCAGCCGTTGAGCATTTGCCTTTGGCTCAGGTCATGATCCCAGGGTCCTGGGATCGAGCCCCATATCGGGCTCCCTGCTCGGCGGGAAGCCTGCTTCTCCCTCTCCCACTCCCCCTGCTTCTGTTCCTGCTCTCGCTAACTCTCTCTCTGTCAAATAAATAAATAAAATCTTTAAAAAAAAAAAAACCACTTTGACCATTGTTACATTTGTCATAAACTTAATGCAGCAAAGATATGGAATAGTTCCTTCTGTTTTGAGACTGCAAAGCACTGCAGGAATAGCATCTCTAGCATCTGTCATTAATAAGACGACATTTTGGAGATTAAGTTTAGTCTTTTTTTATCAGCCTTTTATTAACTGTCCATTTGAGTTTTTACCCTTTCACTAACTAGTGAATAATCTGAAAAATCTGTAACAGAGGGGAATAAAAACAAGAATAATCAAGAGTCTGTATTACCTCTCCACTTAGATTTCATTGAAAATCTAAAAGTAGTTGAATTTACATTTGCTATAGACATATTTTAGTAACTGCTCCTAGGAGTAAATGTTATAAACAAATAATAATGAAACTGTAGCTGAAAAACCCTTCAAGAGTTTTTATGATTTCTATGAGTGGTGAAAACAGAGTTTTGAGAAACTGTACTCTTTGAAGGATGAAATCTTTCTTAGCATTGGAAGAACCTATAAAAATCTGCCAAGTTTCTCCTGATACTGTAAGCCATATAAGTATATAAATATATAGGTGAAGAGACCTACTTAACCTTGTTTAATACAGTTTTTTCTCAAGTTCATTAGTGCTAGAAATGTTTGTTTAGGGCACAGCTGCTAATATCCAGCAGCACAGTGCATCAGGCACAGTACTAAGCATCCTTATTGTGTCATTAAATCCACACCATAACCCTATGAGGTAGATATTATTGTCCATCTCCCTTTTTATACATGAGAGGAAGGATAAATTAGCTTGGTCAGTGCTGCATATTGTTGTAAGTTGAAACCATTAGCTCTTTAAGTTTGCTCTTAATCACTAGGCAAGTCCACAATCATGTATCCACAGATTCAAATCCTAAATCCTAACAAGCTCTGAAAACTGCAAAACCAGACATAGAACTAATTGTTTTATTCCACTTGATGTGAATATTTATAAAATTTACTGCAAAAAATAGTAATGTGTTTGATGCTAAGGTAGGTGCTACCCTAGACAGCCCAGGAGGTGTTTTGTAAATGTAATATATACACCTTTCTAAGTAATACTGTCTTTCTAAAATCTGAAAAAGTCAGAATTTTGGAAGACATCTAACCCCAACGGTCCCTTGAGAGGGCTTGTAACCAGTACTTTTTACCTACATGCAATTAACACAAAAGATATTATATGTAACAGAAATGTACAGATAAAGAATGATGAATACCTGCAAACTCCTACCCAGCTTAAAAACTAAGACCTCATTAGTTCATTTAAGCCCCTGTGTACCTCCCTATGGTAGTTCTCTTTCTCAACTTCTCTGAAGTAACTATTGTGAATTGTGTTTATGATTCCCTTGCATTTTTTTTTTTTTTAATAATTAGAGGCATTTTCCTGTGTTCCTATTTTCTGATACTTTCTTAGTAACTTGTTTGCTACACTCAGGAAGATGACATCTCAAATTGACTCATGTTTGCTTAAGTTTATCTTAGATGGTTTTGTTTTGTAGGAATTGCATGAAATATTTGCAGTAGGAATAAATATGAAGTCATACTTTGTGGTTTACAAAATAATTGAGAAAACAAGTTATATACAAAATTTTACTATAATCCAAATTCAAGATGTTAACTCACTGATGTAATATGATCATTAATAGAACATGATTTTTGGACATCTGAAGGTTTTGAATACTTTTTAGATATTAAGTGTATTTAGATTCAACCTGATTTTTTTTATTGGTGTGACTGTTTTCTTCAGGAATAGATTGACTAGCGCCTAAATGAAATTATTTAAAGAACCATTAGATAAGCTCTTTGTTTCTGCAATTACTTTGCAAGAGTGTTTCTACTTCTCAGCCAGCATTCTTTACAGCATTAATTCGCAATGTAGGAAAAATACCTGCATTGAAATCACTAGGGCTTGTTGAAAAATGCAGATTTCTAGTCTTAACACTCAAAGATTCTAATTCAATATGTCTGGGTGAGATCCAGTATTCTATATTTTGAGCAAGCACTCTTGGTGATTTGCACGAAGCTAACATTTGAGAAACCACTGCTTTATAGGAATCAGGGAAGCTTACTGTGATCTTGAAGCTCTTTAAGTCCTTATCTACCTGCTTTCTTTCCACTTGTCTCAGCTTTCTGAACTTGGAATTAGGAGACCGGTTCAATCCTGGTTCTTCCAATTTTCTGGCTAATGATCTTGGGCAAGTGACTTAAACTCTGCAGCTGTTTGCTCATCTATACAATGAGGACAGTGATGTCTTCTTTGCCTTGTTTCTGCATGCTTATGAGTAATGCAAAATGAGATGATAAATAAGATAGGGTATGTCCATTGTAAGTGCAACACAACTATAAACTTGTTGCACTTTTTTTCCCCATTTCCCAAAATTATTCTCTTGGGTCACTGGCCTTTTGGGTGGCAAGTCCTACAGAAGGAGAAATCCTAGACAGTGCTTTTCAGGTGGTATTCTGAATTTACAGCACAAGAACTCAGTGCTTATACTTATAACATTAGGATGTCTGGGTGAAACATACTTCTGCTCCTGATTTATTAAACAGTTTTATTTTATGTATCGTGCTGTGATTTAGCTCCAAAGGCGCCATGAGCAAATGAAAAAGAATTTGGAAGCACAGCACAAAGAATTAGAGGAAAAACGTCGTCAGTTTGAAGATGAGAAAGCAAACTGGGAAGCCCAACAACGTATTTTAGAACAACAGAACTCTTCCAGGTAATTAATATCAGATTCCTAAGAAATGTGTGTATTAATGTTTTAAGGAATTATTGTCTAACTTATTTTAAAAGACCTTACCCAGGGTGCCTGGGTGATTCAGTCGGTTAAGCATCTGCCTTCAGCTCAGGTCATGATCCCAGGGTCCTGGGATCCAGTCCTGCATTGGTACTCCCTGCTCAGTGAGGAGTCTGCTGCTCCCTCTCCCTCTTCCCCTCCCCTGGCTCCTGAGCACTTGCGCTCTCTCATATAAATAAATAAAATCTTTAAAAAAAATAAATAAAAGACCTTACCCATTATCACCCAAGCACAGTTAATTTCATGGATGAATATTTTTATATAGATGGATGCAATCTGTCTACTCTAACAGCATTTCTTTTCATTACAAACATTTTCCATGACTTAACAGTCTTCCTAATTATAATTTCATAGCTTCATAGCATTCTCCCTAGTTGACTTACCATAATCAATCTCTTATCTCCTCCCTTCAATTGTTGGACAGAATAGTTGTGTTCAATCATTGGCAAACTTAGAAAACACTGCTACAAAGATCTTTTATACATTTAGGGGTATGTTTTAGTTGTGTTGAATTATTTCTTTAGAATAAAAATTATTTCTTGGGGTGCCTGGGTGGCTCAGTCATTAAGCATCTGCCTTCGGCTCGGGTCATGGTCCCAGGGTCCTGGGATCGAGCCCCACATCAGGCTCTCTGCTCGGCGGGAAGCCTGCTTCTCCCTCTCCCACTTCCCCTGCTTGTGTTCCCTCTCTCGCTATGTCTCTCTCTGTCAAATAAATAAAATCTTAAAAAAAAAAAATTATTTCTTAAGATAAAATTTTGGATATCTGATTCCAAATACAACTGATCAGTTACTTGTTCTTAGTTTACACAAAACTCAGTAATATTTGTACCTTGACTTTGTTCTTTTTCTTTTTAGTCCCATTAAAAACTGAAAAGTTATATCCCTGTAAAAATTCTACAGTCTACCCTCACTGCTAAATATTTTCAAGGTTAGATGTTTGTTCTATAACACTGTCCTTCTATTAACTTTTCCTTAGCAAAGAGGAAAATCTATTGGTAAAAGCAAATGTAATTCAGAATTCAAATGACCGTAAAAGGATACTGTATTTATGTCAGTTGATATTTTTCAGTTTGCACTATTTCATTTGGAAAGAATTGTTCTCATACATTAAAAATGGGTTTTTATTCTATTTTTATTATTTATCCTGAAATTTGGTCAAATATTCAGTTGTCTATTACAGATTTGCATTGTCCTCATTATCCACTTCTAAACCTTATTTTTTTAAATTTATTTATTTACTTTTGAGAAAGCAGGGGTGAGGGGGTGGACAGAGGGAGAGGGAGAGAGGGAATCCTAAGCAGGCTCCACAGCCAGCACAGAGCCCGACACGGGGCTCGATCTCACAACCCTGAGATCATGACCTGCGCCGAAATCAAGAGTCCGATGACGCTTAACTGACTGAGCCACCCAGGCACCCCTTTTATTTTTTTAAATAAAAAAGTAGTGTTGGAAAATCTAACACAGTTGTAGCTGGATTAGCCAGTACTACTATCATGTATTGGCTGTAATGTTTATAACATGGCTACTCATTTTGACTATTTTCCTTTAACCATTTAGAACCTTGGAAAAGAACAAGAAGAAAG
Organism: Halichoerus grypus; assembly: GCF_964656455.1. Taxonomy (NCBI): domain Eukaryota; kingdom Metazoa; phylum Chordata; class Mammalia; order Carnivora; family Phocidae; genus Halichoerus; species Halichoerus grypus. Next base: position 65,802,759 of record NC_135723.1, read on the forward strand.
GGAAGATCTTTTAAACCCTCTATTGACCACCAGTTACATATTAGTTGCCAATATGCCAGCTTGGACATCAGTGTTTGTTGGATCCGTTTGACCAATTTGCACCAGTTTTATCCTTAATGATGGATTTAACAGCATGACAAAAATTATTATTATTTTTTTGTTCTTGATGGAGATTAAGATGCCTTGAATTGTCTAGGGTGTGTGTACTTAGAAACTAACAGCTCTAAGTACCTTTCCTACTTTTTTTTTATTAAACAGATGTCTTCAATTTAATGCAAGAAAACATTTTACTGTTGTACAATCATGTTCTGGTGGTTTGATTGTTTACAGGATATTCCAAAATAAAAGGACTCTGGAAGGTTTTCATTGAGGATAAATTGCCATAATATGATGCAAACTATGCTTCTCTATGATAATTATAATACAAAGGTTCCATTCAGTGCAGCGTATACAATAATGTAATTTAGTCTAACACAGTTGACCCTATTTTTTGACACTTCCATTGTTTAAAAATACACATGGAAAAAAAATCCTATATGCTTACAATGCACCTAGAGCTTTTTTATAACAACCTTCTTTTGTTTATTTGTTTGTTTTGGATTCTTTAAATATATGTTATTCTCATTTAGTGCCCTCTTTAGCCGGAATCTCATTACTGCTTCATTTTTGTAATAACATTTTATTTAGGTATTTTCCATATATTGGTCCTGCTAAAATAGAATATAGCATCTTTCATATGGTAGGAACCAACAAGGAAACTTTCCTTTAATTCCCTTTTTACACTTTATGGTAAGTAGCAGGGGGAAAAATGCATTTATAGATCATTTCTAGGCAAAATTGTGAAGCTAACGACCAACCTATTTCTACCTATGTGCCGTCTCTTTATTTTATTAGAAATGGGAATCATGGCCTCTTGAAAAGAAAAAAAGTCACCGTTCTGCATTTAGCTGTATTCATATATTGCATTTCTGTATTTTTTTTTTGTTTGTATTGTAAAAAAATTCACATAATAAACAATGTTGTGATGTAATAGAGTGTGGGCTCTTAAATACTCTACAGCTGATAGACAAGACTAGAATATGTTTGGGAAGAAACTTTTCAACTTGAATTTGCTCCCTCCACAATTGTATCTCATCTTTTGCATGTTTATTTCATTTGGAATGGTTATGTATTGGTTTTCTAATTTATGAGATATACAGTATCTCTACTCATTACTATCTCATTAATATGTTATTCTTCTCAGAAAAATCCCAACTCATTCACGTTAGGTAAACTCTCATGTCCCTGGAAACAAACTTTTTAACTGGAAAGAAAGTGGTATAATTTCACTAGGTCAAATGATATAGATTTTAACATAATGCTTTATGGCATTTTAAGTATAATTAATGCAACCCAGTTCATTACCTTAAAAAGTTTCACCATGTTTGTTACTTTTTAAAATTGATGATCCAAGCAGAAGGAAGTAACTGCTAATACTTATTTTTGTTGGCTTCACAGGCTGAAGGATTTAAATAAGTCAGTATGCTTGAAAGATTCTTACTGCTTTTCAAAGATACATAAATCCAAAATGTAAAACATAGATTATTCATGTTACAGTATCTTGACTTTACATGTAAGTTCACCCCAGAGTTGCTATATTTAAAGTAGATCTCATGAGGCATTAAAAACATGATTTAGGAATACCATAGTAAATATTTATTTTTATTTGATGGCTATCACTAGTTAAAAATTGTCTTGGAAAAGTTTTGTTAATCCTAAAATGCCTTCTGCTGTTGGGAGAACATAACATGGTATGAGTGGCTTTTTAAAAATAAATTGCCTGTTAGTCCAAGACTAGAATCAGGTGTTCCAGAATAATAGGAGTTTTTTATTTGTTTTGGTTCCTGTGTTAAGAGAGATTGGGTTAACACCTGTAACCAGAAAGTTTTGGTTTTAGGGAGTTAACAAACTATTGAATTTGGAGACTGCAAAATGGAAAACTTTGTATAGACCACCTGCCTAACTAGTGAAGTATTACTCCTAGAAACAGGTCCTCATAGTTACCATTTAAAAATTCTGTATATTGTGTTAAATTTGTAAGTTACCTTTATTCTACTACCCTAGTAAAAATTTGCACAAATCCTTATCCTTGTCATACCTAAAGTTTTACCTGAGTCTGATATGGGACCTGTACAACCTTACTGGGTCTTTTGATTGTTGACTCCAGGCTTTTCAAGCATATTGGGGGCTATTTTTGCTATATGGCCTCTGGATTTCTGAGAACTGCTATATGATCACTCATAATACGTGTAACATTGAGGAAGGCATAAGGAAAGGCCAGCTTGTAAACAACAAAACAATAATGCCTACTCTCCATTGTCTAGAGACATATGATTGAACTAACTTGGTAACCACAATCTTTCTAAATATGCAGGATTAGTCAATCCTAGTCCCAGTGGCTTGATTTGGGCACCGCAATGATAGGGTTTTACTGCCACCTAGTGGGATGAATTCTACTTGTCTCGTTATCACGTTCACAAGTAACCAGGGAAGTTGATAAATGAATTGATTGGACATATGGCTTATTTCTGTGTAGCTTAGGTCATACTCTTGAAAGCTGAAGAGATACATACAGGCTCCTGCCTCTCAGACTCATCAGTTTGGTCTCGCTCTACCACCTGCACATTCTGAGGACCCTCCCTTCCCCGCCACCACCTTTCGTGCCTTTTACCCTCTTGGAGAAACTGACCTAGTGATGTGGAGGTAGGTGTATAGTAGGTGAGGAAAAAGCAAGAAGAAAGCATATAAGATGGCCTGATAATGCAGCAAGAGGAGAATGTTGACTTAGCAAATCATCTAGATCACTATCTCCAAACATTATCCTGTTTCCTTATTAAATATTTTTCAGCATGTATCCATAATTACAATTGTATAATAAATTGTATGCATGTACTACTATGTTACTGTGAACATTATGAAACAGAATTTTAAAGTGGGGGAAAAAAGTTTAGTACTCAAGCCCCAGTGAATCATCTAGCTCATTCCACTTTGGAAGCCATTGATCTAGGTAGTATGTAGATCATTAATAATTTTGTTGACTCCCCAAGGATGTCCTAGTGAAGACTGCTGTGGTATCCTATTTGATGTGAAAGGAAAAATTACTGTCTCCCACTCCAGCAAATTGAAGTCTTTTCTAATAAAAAACTCGCGAATATAAACAAAAGTCCCTGTGTTTCATTCAGGATATTTTCCCTATCCCTGTGTAATAATGACAATTATCCATGTATTGAACACTTACTATGTTCCAGATGGTAAGTTAACTAGTTTTTGTGCATTTTCTTCATTTAAACCTTAATAGATACCAGTATCATCCTTTCACAGACTGGAATCAGGCTTGGAGATGTTCAGTGACTTACCTAGGAGACAAGTGGTGACTGGCAGAGCTGGAGTTTGAGCCAGTCTTGGTGATGACATCAGGGCCTATGTGCTTCAGTCTTAGGCCATGCGACCACCTGGTGTGTGCTAGACACTAATCATCTATGTTCAAATCCCATCTCTGTGTGAACTGGGCATGTTACTTTCTGAACATTTGTTTCTCCAGCTATAAAGTAGGGCCCATATTTCCCTTGCTGGTTCAGAGTAAAGATTACATTCTGACTGCTCATGTGAGGGTATCTGGACCCTGAGAGATTATCCTTGGATGTTGATGGAAGCAGTGATGCTGGGCCCATGACAAAGAGTATTGTTTTTCCCCAACTTTAAGTGATGGTGCATTTTTAGTAAGTTTGCATGGTGCTTTGATAAGTCTCTAGACCTGCTTCTTTGTAGACAAAGCCTTTTGGAGTTACTAAGTGAAGTATGTTTTGACAGTAGGGCACACCATGGAAATAAGGTTATTTTGGTGAAAAGTGGGTTTTTTACAGTGCCAATAATGGGGGTTATAAAATACATCATTCTTTGCAAGTAATGCTGAGATTGTTTATCGGAGTATCTAATCTCTGACATGGTTAAAAAAAAATTGCTTCTTTTCAAGCAAATTGGTCTCCATGATTTCGGATTAATCCATAGAATATTCAAAGTTTAGTGTCAGCCGTTTTCAACAGAAAATAAGGGTTGACAATTTCCTGTGTTCTTTAGAAGCCTTTCAAAGCTTCACAGGAAGAATGAAGACTATTCTTGGCCTGAACATTTGCCCCATGGAGTGCTGGGCCCGGCCAAACAGCTTTGTGTTAGCAAAAGAGGGTCAAGTGAAAGGGGACCTTGTTCTGTGCCAGGCTCTCAAAGGATAGGCTGAAACACCCTTGGCCACACAGAGCCACTGTTCAAGGTGCAGTATTTGGACCTGCCGAAATCTAAAGCCATTTAGGCTTTCTGAAATCCTTTGGGATGGAGAAAGGCAGTAGTGGACACTTGAGAATAGGTCTGTGAAGACGTGGCATAAGATGGGGAGTTAATGTGGGGATAGTAAGACACTGCCAAGAAATGTCTATTTGTTCTCACTCTCTTCAAAGTAGTCCTGCTTAGCTTCCTAGCTTTTAGGTGTGTTGCAAGGCACAACAGTTCACCCTGGATATTAACAAGGAAACGGACCCCAGAATCCCCCCGGGGTGGGGGGTGGGACGAGGGGCTGGTACTCACCAAAGTGTGGAGTACTGAACTGACTTGGTCTAGCAAGGGTTTACAACTTTTCTTTTCCTCATTTAATTCCAGTGTCTTTGAATTTCGCTGGTCTCTTTCATATTTAAATATACGCTCCACTAGATTTGCAGGCACAGAAAAGTTCCCTGTATTTTGGATAAACCAGTAATTTAAGCAACTTGGCAAGTGGTGGGTGAAGTGATGGGTGCCCTGGCAGTCCTTGGTGTTAATGTGAACTTTCCCCCCTGCTTTTCAGAAGTCAAGGAATCTATATTTTGTCCAGTAGTAGTGGAGGGAGCTGTCCATTTTATTTCTAGGGATAAATCTCATGTGATTAAATAAATCTATGGCTTAGCATGGTTACTTAAAAAAAAAGTTCTTTCACCCAGACACCAAAATAAAATCTTCCTGAGACCTTAGGGTTGCTGGGTAGAAGTGCCAGGAACTCAGGTTGGCATTTCCTTTCCCTAAGTTCCACTTCATTAGTGCCTAGTTAGACCCCACCCTTCAGAGTGAGGTGCTTGGAAGATGGGGTAGAAGTCACCGAGGCAAGCTTACCTTCTGTGATCTCTGCATTCAGATGGGGTTGGCCCAATTATATATATATACCTCATGTCCTGAAGAGGAGATGGGCTTTTTCTCCAGCTTGTACTGTGAGAACAGATGGACTCATCCTACCAAATAATGAGAATATTGTGACAATATTCAAACTAGGAAGAATACCTGTTTATCAAATGAGGGGAAATTCAGCTGGGAATCCGAGGGAAGGAAACAAAACCAGAGGAGAGTGCAGCAACAGCACACTGAGTGCCTACTATGTGCCAAACACATCAAGTTCACACAGAGTCTCAGTTAAAGCTCAGAATTCTATGATGTGCCTATTGAACCCCTTTTTTAAAAACAAGCAGACTAGGGGTGCCTGGCTGGATCAGTCAGTAGAGCATGCAACTCTGGATCTCAGTGTTGTGAGTTGGAGCTCCATGTTGCGTGTAGAGATTACTTATAAAAAAATAAAATGTTTAAAAAATATGGGGCGCCTGAGTGGTGCAGTTGGTTGAGTGACTCTGTGTTTTGGCTCAGGTCATGATCTCTGGGTAGTGGGATCAAGCTTCGCGCTCAGCGGGGAGTCGGCTTGAGGTTCTCGCCCTCCCCCGCCCTTTGCCCCCCCCCCCCGCTCGCTGTCTCTCAAATATTTAATAATAAAATAAAAAATAAAAAGCAGATTAGAATTTCAATGTATGATTATATAACATGTGTATTAGCTATTGCTACATGTGAAGCAACAAATGCCCCCTAATAAATGCCTTAGTAACAACTATATTTAAATTGTAATAACATTTATTATCTTAGTTTTTGTAGGCCAGAAATTAGCAGGGTGGTTCTGGCTGGAGAGTAGCATTAAAGATGTTGACTTTGGGCTATAGTCATCTGAGGGCTTGCCTGGGGCTGGAGGGCCTACTTCCAAGATGGCTCACTCAGATCATTGGCAAGCTGATGTCAGGAGGCCTCAGTCCCTTGCTCCATGGACGTCTCCAGGGGGCTGCCTGAGTGTCCTTGTGACATGGTGGCTGGCTTTCTCCCAGAACAAGTGATCCAAGAGAGAGCAAGGTACAGGCCCCCAATGTCTTTTATCACCTGGCCTTGGAAGTCACATAATGTCATTTCCACAATATATTTTTGCAGCTCAGCCCTGTTCAATGTGGGAGGCAGCTGTACAAGAGCTAGATTATGAGGAGGCTGCTACCACATTTTATCCATTTTCTGGTTAACAGATGATTTTTACAAATAATGCTGCAGTGAACATTTTGTATACATCTTCTTGCCTAAATATGCAAGAGTTTCTACAGGCTTGTGTATCAATATGAATAAAGCCAGCAAATCTGTGGCTTTGAGCTTCCTAAGCCTCTGTCAAGGTTTCTGGAAGGCATCATGTAGAATGGTTTATCCCCTGCCCCCTTCTCACTCAGACCAGATGTCCCCGCGGGCCCAACCCATAGCCTTCGGTAAGTCCAGGCTTAACTCTTTACAGTCTCTTCTTGACCAGAGAAGAGAGGAGAATCTCTCCCCCTGCCTTAGAGTTTTCAAACCTCAGAGAACTGCAACAGGCCCAATATGGTGACTGGTACAGATGTGGTCCCTGAGAGGACCACTGTGAGCCAGAGAGCACCTCTGCTCCCTCCACACCTTGTCTCCCCCTAGGGATTATGGGTAAATGAGGTGCCAAGTCTGCAGCCAGCCTGGGCCTTTGAACCAGTTCAATTCACCCCCACCCCACACTCCAGCTCTGGGCCCATCTGGGGCTTTGCCTACCCTACAACCTTCTTTCCCACACCCGGGCAGCCTCTAAACCTGGCCCTCATGAGACTGCACCTCTCTCCCTTCCCCCTGGCAGCCTGTCCTGGATGTAGGTTTCCACTAGCCTCTACTCCATGGGTCATGGATGCACCCAAACCCCATCTCACAGCAACCCCATCCCCCTCATGCTCCCCCAGTCCCCCAACCAGGGCTGGATTCCTACTGGTACCCCCAACTGACTGTCAAATAGCCCCTCCCTATTGATTTATTTTTTTTCATGAACTTTTTTCTTCTAATTTATAATTTTTGCAAAAGTACTTTTTTCTGAACTATTTCTGAGTCATTTGTAGCTCCATGCCCCTTATATTAAATACTTAGGTGTGTATTTTTAGAAACAAGGAAATTCCCTTATAGTAACAGTACAATAATAAAAATTTGGTGAAATTTAATGAGCTTTTAATAAGATGAAAAACATTTAAATATCCTTTTTGCTACCTCATCTTCCAATATATATTTATGTATTCATATTTACACACACTGCATTTTGCATTATGGCCCAACGCCCCCAATTCTGGCTATTGTGCTTGCATTTTCCTTAAAATAAATTTAAAGGGGATCACTTCAGCATCCATGGGACTGGACCCCTTGGGCACCAGTAAACCCCGTGGGTTGATCTCATGAAATCAGTGGCAGTGTTGACATCAGAGTCCAGGGGCCAGGCTCCCAGTTCATTTCTCTCTACACCATGTGGGGACAGAGTCATTCTTTCCCATTCATTCATTCCATCATTCATTCCATCCAACCTTCTCTGAGCGCCAAGTCCTATGCGTGGGACAGCTGGGGGACACGGGGTGCATGTGCTGGCTCTGCGCGGGACTGAGGCGCCTGATGCTCCTGCCCTCTAGGAACACGTGGCCTCTGATAGAAACAGGTACGAAGCACGATGGGGGGACGTTCTTAGCGTAGGGCCACAGGGACAGCTGGGTGTGGTCAACATTTGTTCCTGTCTGAGGGTCCGCTAATGGCCGAGACCCTCCGGCTCCCTTCCCCAGGCCTCAGGCGGCGCTGGGCCCGGCCTTGGCCGCAGGTGTCCCCAGACCCGCGCTGAGACCTCTGCTTGCGGCTGGGGGACCCGGAATCCCGCCGCCACCTCCGGCGGGGCAGGGTGGGGGTGGTGGGAGGTCCATCGGAGGATTAGAGGAGCGGCTGCGCGCTTGCCGAAGGCGGCCCCCTGCGCCCCCTGGCGGTCGTGGACGCCTGCGCAGGGCCGGGCTTCCCACCGCGCGTGCCCCGGAGCCTCCACCCTCCGCGCGCGTCCAGTCCCGGTCCCTCCCGGCCTCTGTCTCTTGGGGTGAAGTGGGGCTGGGGTCTGTGCGGACAGCCCCTGCTTTGCTCCCACGGGCCGCCATTCCAGCGTCAGCGGCAGGTGGGGGCCGCTGGGACAGAAGGAGTTAGCATCGCCACGCAGGCTGGCACCGGCGCCGGAAGGAGACTTTCCCAGGGGCCTGCCTGAGTGAGGGCCGCCCCTAGACGCCGCACCGCTCCACAGTCGGATTTTGTTTTGCTTCAGAAATACTTCAGGACCTTCTGTTACTTTTATGTATTTGGGGAAGGGTTTTAAGAACGTCGCCAAAGTAACTAACTCTTGAAACAGAACATGACAACCAAACGAAAACGTTAATGGCGTAGCCATTCTTCAAAAAGTTAAGCATAAAATTACTATGCGACCCAGCCTCTGGGTCATATACCTAAAAGACTTCCACTTCTGGGCATATACTCAAAAGAAGTGAAAGCAAGTCTCAAGCAGATACTCGCACACCCATGTTCACAGCAGAGTTATTCACAACCACCCAAAGTGGAAGCTTCCCAAGCAGTCATGGACACCCGCGTGGATAAACAAAATGTGGCAATATTGCCCAGCCTTAAAGAGAGAGGAAATTCTGACACATGCTACAACACGAGTGAATTAACACTGAGGGACATTATGCCAAGTGAAAAAAGCCAGACAGCAGACACCAAAGGACAAATGTTGTATGATTACACTTTGACGAACCATCTAGCATAGGCAAATGCAGAGGGACAGAAAGTAGACGAGAGGCCACTAGGTTCTGCATGGGGGCACTGGGGAGTTATTGCTTAACGGGTACAGAGTTTCTGTTTGGGGTGTTGAAATTTTTTGAAAATAGCGGTGATGGCTGCACAACATGGGGGGTGTCGTTAATGTCACCGACTAGTACAACTTTGGGTTTGCCTCCCCTCCTCCCCGCGGCCAGGGCCAGTGACTGAGCCAGAGCCTGGAGTCATGTAAGTGGAAGGGGCGGGCTGCCAAGCACGCAAGGTCAGTGTGGGCAGCCCCCGTGCAAGCGGCCCGCAGCGGTGGAGAAGCTCTCTCCTAGCCTCACATCTCCCGGGAGTGCCACTAGGTGAGTCCGCATTGTTTGCTTTCCTGTGGGGAGCTGGCCTTGGCCCGGGCCTGCTCCGGGCTTTAGTACGCTGGCCCCAAGCTTTCCCAGGACAGAGAGTGACAGCGACTGGTGTTGAACCCAGCGTGGCCGGCCCACAGCCCAGGTTAGCACAATGGGGAGGAGGCTCTGGTGGCTTTGCAGGGGCCCCTCTCTCCTACTGAGGTATGGCCAGGGCCGCGGTGGCCACCTCATCTCCATGGACCTTCACCCCTGCGGCAGCCCCTCCCTTGCCCTGCCCCTCTGCGAGCTCAATCTCCCTCTCCCCCTCCCGTGTCTGTCTCCACCCAGGCCCGTTCTTTCCTCAGAGGCTCCGGGACCCCTGGGCCCCAGTGCTCTGCCTCACCTCCCTGCCTCCCCAGTCCGGTGTACATTGCCCAACAGGCACATCAAACTTCTGCTTATTTCTCCAAAAACTGGGGAGGGAAGAGTTTGAAATTTGAAATTTTAAAAAAGGGCATCAAATTACTTATTATGGGAAACCAGGATTTGTTGGAACCCTGGATTTTGTTGTACCTGTTTGCGGTTTTAAGTTGCTTTTATTTTGAGCTGCATGGGTGGGTGGTAGGAGGCGCTAGTCTTTGAGGGTTTATATCCTGTCGGGCATCTTGAGCTGGCCCTGCCCAGCCTGCCCCGGAGGTGGGTCTTCTCCCTCCGGCTTCTCGCTTACCCTCATGGAGGCCTGCCATCACATCGCAGGGGAGGCCAGGCCAAGGAAGAGCGGGGAGAACAGGAGGTGGAAGGAGCCTTCAGCCTGCCCCAGGGGAGTTTGCTGTCCGTGCAGTGTGGTGTGGGGTGGTCCAGCTGCCCGGTGGAAATGCTTAGGAGAGATGAGACTGAAGGAGGGAGTGAGGGAGGAGCTGGGGTTGAGGCCAGCATACAGAGGAGGACAAGCACCCTCGTGGTGCCCATTTGGGGCTCTGACCAAGGACAAGAGGGCATCTGCTTCCGGATGGCTGGGGAGGGGCAGACACCACCCGGGGTCTCCTGGGAGTATCAGCTTGGCCAGGAGGAAGCAGGGCACTGGGATTAGGAATCCCCAGTGACCTCACCATGTCCTCAGTGGATGAGGGGACCTCTCTGGAAAAAGCGTTTGATGGACACTCACGTGCTCCTTCTGGAGTTGTGACAGCACACAGTGGGCCTGTTACAGGGTTACTTTGTGTTGGACACTTGAGAAGCCTGTTGGCATTGCCTGGCAGGTGGCCCGGTTATGGGAACAGGTACGTCGGTGGAGGCCCCTACCTGTGCCCTGCCCGCTTCTCTGAAGAAGGTAGAAGGAGAGGGGGCAAGTCTATGCCCCCCCACCTTGGGAGAATTGGGAACACCACTCCCAGAGGGCACGGGGGAGGCGCTGGCCCAGCAGCAGGCCCCCCCTGCAGACTAACCTCTGGCTTCAGCAGCTGCAGCCGCACCAAATTCCTGGGACTATATTGACACTTTTGGATTTTAAGAAGTAAAAGGGCCTTAGTTTCTTCCTGTGTCAGACCACAGCCGTTGCTTTCTGACCTGCGGCTTAAGGAACTCTCGTGCCGAAAGGGGCAGTGGATGCGAAACGCTTTCCCTGGGTCCGAGGCTGCTGGCCCACAGTCATGGGCATTCCCACGGTGAGGAAACATGCCCACGTTGCCTCTTGACAAGTGGATTCATAAGTCTGTCCTTTGGAATTAATCTCCCGTAGATGGAAACGTGCAGCAGATGAGCGATGCTTCCTGCTTTTGCAAGTCAACACAGCCAAGGGGCCCCGGACGGCAGAGCAACCAACTAGTATGGCCTCAAAAGAAGTGAGAACCCGGAGCCAGTCAAACCTGGCCAGTGGACGACCTCAGGGCATCTGGGAGTCTCTCTGGGTGTGTGTGTGTGTGCACGCACATGTGTGTAAGGGGGCAGTTTGTGATACACTTCGCTTCACTACTGGTTCTATCACTAAAGAGAAAGGACCCCCTGAAAGGAAAGGAAGAAGAAGTAGGAGACGGGTTTTCTTGTGGCTGAACTTTCGTCAGCCTTTTGTGAAAGAGCACAGCCCTGTTCATCCCCAGGAAAGCAGTGAGGCCAGCACCGCACAAGACACGACAGGATGAATTTCTGGAGTTTTGGCAGAGCCAGGTTTGGAACGCATCCCTTAGGAGGGGCAGGCAGAAGGTGCTAGAAGAATCCAGCAAGGCCTAGCTTGCATACAGAGTCGTCCTTAGCTTTAACGAGAGGAAGGCTTTGCAGATGGGATGCAGTTTTCCAAAAGGCATCAGGTTATAAAAGTCCATTCAGCCCAGAGTATTTACACCGATGTCAACCCCGTGCATCAGGCGGGGGGGCCGGTTCTGGCTCCGCAGCTCGGCCCTGAGCAAGTTCCCTTCTGCAGTCCTGCATACCTTCTGTGGAGAATGGAGACTCCTGGCCGTCCCTTGCAGCATCCTTGTGAAGATCAAATGCTCCTATCAAGTGCCTGGCAAAGCATCTAGGACGCCGTAAGTGCTCAATAGATATCAGTGTGGCGGGCTGCTAGCTGAAAGATTGAGAAATTTGGGTTGTTTAGTTTTGTGGGTGTTCTATTTAAGTAATTCTGTTCGTCCTTGAGCGGTGGGGGCAGAGTGGGCCCATGGCTGGTGAGGAGACAATGAAAGGTATTTTTCTCCTTCCAGGAAGAGAACCAACTTTACTATTCTTAGGATCTTGACCTCCTTTACATCTGGAAAAACTTTGTAGTTTTAAGGCTGATGCCCTGTCATGGCACAAAGAAGCAGAATGAACGTGTTGCGTTTTGGAGGCTTGGAAAGGGTACAGTAGGCTGAGGCTGCCATTTAGCCCCCGGGGACTGGGAAGAACAATCTATGAGCTCACCTGTGGGAGGGGAGAGGGCTGCAGGGATCCTGCGTGGAGAGCCCTGGGCAGGCCCAGTGGGGAGGGTGACGGCATCCTCCTCGGCAGGGCCCTGCCAGACAGAGGGAGGAGGCCAGTGAATGTGTGCTGTGGGGTGAGACCACAGCATTGTCCAGGTGGGGGGAGCCACTGTGACCTGCACACCTGGAGGACCTTTGCAGGGCGATGGGACCCCCACCCCCAGATGTTGTGGGATCCAAAGGAGGAGTCCTAAAAGGACGGGAGTCAGATGTTAAACACCTCCCGGTCTTAGTGGGTGGTTCCTAATAAATCAGAGGGGAAACATCTAACATTATTTGCATCTTGAGGTGAATAATTCCTTGTGAATGAGACACAAAGATAACGTGGGTAACATGTGCTTGGAATCTCAGCAAACCAGTGCCAGACAAAACTGCCCAGGTGTCTTTTTCACCTGGTGGTTTGGGTTCTCTTGACATAAACTGATAGAGGCCTGAGGATCAACAAACCATACCCACCCAGCAACAACACAGGACTGAGGGGTAGCAAGGAAGAAGAAGAACCCAATACCATTCATATTAATGAAAATACATGTGAACCCACGATACATATTTATAAGGACACTCACCCATTCAAGGATGTGGTCTCACACTGGTGAAGGAGATGGGTGTGGGGACAGAGAGAGTCCATGGGTAAAGAGAGTGTCAGGAGAGGGCCGCCTGGCCTGGCAGGGATGCCTGGGTCCTGAGGCCGGAAGGATGACCAGAGCAGCTCTCTGCAGAGGCTGCTCAAAGAGGTGAGAGGCAGGAAAAATGCTGGGCATTAACCATGAAGGCTCTGTCACAGATGCCATCAAATCTTCAGGCCATGCATGAGGCTCCAAGGAATTGGCTGGATGCATAGAGAGCTTTCCAGGCTGTCTGCCCTTCTGTTCATTTTGAGTGTCCAGTGTTGACTCGTTCGGATCCTGGCACTTGGGAGGATTCATATGTGCTCCCCTGGCAATTTCTCAGGTTCTGATAAGCACAAATGGCTTGTGTCTGATGGGGATTTCTTCTTTGATTTCTTTCAGGAATGACATTGAAAGTAAATTGTTCTACTTAAAGTGTTGGATCCTAATACATCCCACTGGAGAAACTCTCTTTCTCTGTGCTGCCAGAATTCTCCTTCACCATCAGGCTTTGTGGATTTTCCAGAAGAACCAGAACTGAGGGCCAGGCTGCCCCCTGGGGCCATGTCCCGGCTGCTGACCCTTCAGTGACGGGATTTCTGTGGATTGTCCTTCTTGGGAAGATGGGGGGTGACTGTCGTCCTGGTCACTGATGCTGGTGACACATATCTGTATCCAAAGAGATACATTAGAAACTTAGTGCTCTGTCCTCCAAAGAGATCCCAATCTTTTTGGAAGAAATGACTAAGTCAATTATGATATAGGCAGATAATTTAATATTTTGCACCCATGAAAAATCCTACTTTTGAAGCATCATTATGGACTTGGGGAAAGGTTCATATTACATCCATTCTGCTAACCCTTACCAGTGCCTCTTCCCCACAACACCAGCTGATGAGAGAAGAGCAGAAGCACAAACAGGCCACACCCGAATCTACTGGAAATTACTCTTTGGCTGGTTTCCATCCTATAGCTAATTGGTCTGCTTTTCAGACCTTGTGAGCCAGAAGAAATGGCCCCAGGATCACAGACTTTGCAATTCCCGGAGCTCAGCAGATCCCGGGACAGCAGGAAAGGCTTGGCTCCACAAGCCTTGGCTCATTCCTACTGGGGGTGGGGGGGCAAGGTCGCAGTCAGGGCTCAGGGTCGGGGTTCAGGGGCTGGGGGCCCGGCGGTTCCAGGCCAAGCTGCACATGAGGGCCGTGCCTTCCCCCTTCTCACAGCAGGTCCTACAGTCATGCCCCAAGCACAGTCTCTGGACCCTGGCCTACAGGTTAAAGAGTTCCGGGAAAACTAGACATTTAGGGATATTTGGAATCTGAAAAAGCCCAAGAAAACGAGGCGGCCCCTGCGACCCCCATTTCTACCCTGGGGAGAAGGGCATCGGGAAGGTTGGGCCCCAGGACCCTGCAGGCTTCCTTAGGTGGAGGGCTCCTCTGTTCTTGTCCCCTCTGAAGGTCTCCCCTGTCGATCTCAGCAACTCGAACTCCAAGTGGGAGGCATCGCCGCATAGAACCTGAAAGAGGTGTTACTGGTGACGTTACTGAGCAAGCGCAAGAAAGAAGCTTTCTAAACTCCTTGAGATTCAGCCAGGAGGATCCTCCCGCAGCAAGTGTCCCGCAGAAATAAAGGAAGGTGGTAACAAAAAAGGAGAGAGAGAGAGAAGCGGTGGTGTGTGGGGCAGGGGCGGGGGGGCAGAGTGGTACGGGCATGAGGATGGCCTGATAGATCACTGAGGTAGAACTGAGAATCCAGAAATAAACCCTCACATTTACAGTCAATTGAATTTCAAGAGTGATAAAGCAATTCACAGGGGAAGGGATAGTCTTCTCAAACAATGGTGCTGCAGCAAGGATATCCACACACAAAAGGAAGAGCTTGAACCTCTAACCCAAAATGGATTAAGCACCTAAATTTGAGAGCTAGAACTAGAAAACCCTTAGAAGAAAACATAGGGATAAATCTCCATGACCTTTTATTTGGCAGTGATTTCTTAGATATGATGCCAAAGCATGAGCAACAATAACAAAAAATAAATAAATTAGACTGTCAAAATTTAAAACTTTTCTGCCTCAAAGGACACTATCCAGAGAGAAAAAAGACAACCCATAGAATGGGAGGAAATATTGGCAAATCATGTATCTGGTGAGGGACCTGTACCTAGAATATATAAAGAACTCTTACAACTTAATAATAAAAATACAACGCAATTTAAAAAACAGGCCAAGTATCTTAATAGACCCTTGTCCAAAGAAGATATACGAAGTCACAGGAAAAGATGTTCAACATCACAAGCCATCAGGGGAATGCAAATCAAAACCACAACCAGATACCAATTCACACCCAGTAGGATGGCTATTATTAAAAATCAGATAATAACAAGTGTTGGTGAGGAGATGGAAAAGGTAAAAGCCTCACACACTGCCATGGGAATGGAAAATGGTGCATTCACTTGGAAAACAGTCTGGCGGTCCCTCCAAAAGTTCAACATAGAATTACCATTTGAGCCAGTGAACCCACTCCCAGGTATATCCCTGAAAGAACTGAAAACATATGTGACACAAAAACCTGACCATGAATGTTCATAGCAGCATTATTCATAATAGCCAAATGTCCACCAACTGGCAGATAACAAATTGTGCTATATCCATACAATGAAATATCACTTGACATAAAAAAGGAATGGAGTACTGATAAGGTGCTATCTCAGGGATGAACCTTGAAAACATTATGCTAAATGAAGCCAGTCACAAGAGACCACATATTGTATGATTCTATTCACATGAAGTGCCCAGGAGAGGCGAATCTATAGAGACAGAAAGTAGATAGGTGGGGGGTTGGGGTTGCCCAGGACTGGGAGGTGAATGGGGAATGGGGTGACGGATGGGGGTGGGGATGATAACTAAAGTGTACAGGTTTCTTTTTTTTTTTTTTAAGATTTTATTTATTTATTTGACAGAGAGAGACACAGTGAGAGAGGGAACACGCAGGGGGAATGGGAGAGGGAGAAGCAGGCTTCCCCCCGATGGGGGGCTTGATCCCAGGACCCTGGGATCATGACCTGAGCCGAAGGCAGATGCTTGACTGAGCCACCCAGGGGCCCCTATTAGGAAGTTTCTTTTTTTTTTTTTTTAAGATTTTATTTATTTATTTGACAGAGAGAGACAGCGAGAGAGGGAACACAAGCAGGGGGAGTGTGAGAGGGAGAAGCAGGCTTCCCGCTGAGCAGGGAGCCCGATGCGGGGCTCGATCCCAGGACCCCGGGATCATGACCTGAGCTGAAGGCAGACGCTTAACGACTGAGCCACCCAGGCACCCCAAAGTGTACAGGTTTCTTTTTGAAGTGATGAAAATGTTCTAAAATGAATTGTAGTGATGGTAGCCCAACTCTGAAGATAATACGAACCACTGTATTATACATTTTAAATGGGTGAGTGGCAAGGTGTGTGAATTATATCTCATTAAAGTTGTTACCAAAAAAATCTTAGGGACTGATTAAAGAGTCTTTACTTAAAAGAATAGTTCACCTGGGCGCCTGGGTGGCTCAGCTGGTTAAGCGACTGCCTTCAGCTCAGGTCATGATCCCAGAGTCCCGGGATCGAGTCCCACATCGGGCTCCCTGCTCGGCGGGGAGTCTGCTTCTCCCTCTAACCCTACCCCCTCTTGCGCTCTCTCTCTCACTCTCTCTCTCTCTCAAATAAATAAATAAAATCTTTAAAAAAAAAAAAAATAGTTCACCACAGAATTTCTAATAGGTGCATTTAAAAATATGGTTCAATTCCCGCATATGTAAGGCATGAATTGCTCTAAGAAGCAAGAGATGCACGTGTAGATTAAAGTCACTTGTCTGTATTCATAGCACGCGTGAAAAGGGGTTGATTCTTGAATTTAGTCAACTCCCATGTATGAAAACAAAGCAAAAAAGGTGTAGTCATATATTCTGTCATAAATGTCATCTCCAAGAAGAATGCCACGTCCTCTAGGAAGAGGCTTGCAGGGGTCAGTACGTATGTAAAGAAACCTATTTCTAGTGACTTCTTCAGTGTGGCTCCTCCAGGGGGAGCCATAGCTTGGGGCACACTTCCACTCTGCCAACCCTGAGCGGCCACAGGGCAGGGAGAGTGGACTGGGAACCCAGGCCTGGGGACAGGTGACATTAGACAAAGGACCTGGCCTGAGGGTTCCCCGAACATTCGTTCCCCTCCCAGGCCACCTGATGTCTCCCCTAGAGGTTGACTGGCAGTTGCTAGGTCTAAGTAAACAATGAACCAAATCTATTTGTACAGAAATGTAGGGAAGAGGTGAAGCATGGGGCTGGGCCTGCCTGCGCGTCCAACACAACAAATTCATGGCCTGAGAGTGTTTTGTAAGGAAGAAGTAGATCAGATATTGTGTTTGATGGTCCCGAGTGGCAGGGCAGGGCGAGGGGGGGACAGATAAGCCATTCAAACCTGTAAGTAATCACTGTTCCCCAGCTTATCAGCATATCCGCTCTGGAACACAGGGTTCCTCCAGGACATAGTTTTAGTTCCAAATAACAGGGGTCAAAGGGCATACCTTTACTATGGGGAGACTTGCTGGGACCCCCCATAGGACCTGAGTGGGTTTTGTGTATTTGTTTGTATTTTAGGAAAAGGAACATAATTGCTCATATCTCCTTAAATTTAACTTTATTTTTTTTTTAAAAAGATTTTATTTATTTATTTGACAGAGACACAGCAAGAGAGGGAACACAAGCAGGGGGAGTGGGAGAGGGAGAAGCAGGCTTCCCGCCGAGCAGGGAGCCGGATGTGGGGACTCGATCCCAGGATCCTGGGATCATGACCTGAGCCGAAGGCAGACGCCTAACGACTGAGCCACCCAGGCGCCCTTAAATTTAACTTTAAATCTCTTCTTTAATCCTGGCTCATTGGCCGATGCTTTTTCACCAGACTGTTTTATATATTCACACGTAGCACACATAACTGCTATTCCATCCACAGGGTGACTTTTCCATCAGGGCCTCTGCTGGGTACCGATGAATTCAGAAGTGTACTCTAGAGAACAAATGAACTTCTGAATTCCAGATGGATCTGAATTCAGATTAAGGTTCCTGTGGTCAGCCCCAGGGGTCATTGACTTCCTGTCTGTGGTGCCATCTGGGCTCCCTCTCCCATTAGTTAGTCAGTGACCCCGCCTCTTGTGGAGGGCTGCTCTGGGCATCAGGCCCTCACACGTGGTCTAACGCCTTGACTATGCATGCATTTGTTTATTTTATTTATTTATTTTTTAAGTAACTTCAGCCTCCCCTTCTTTTTAATTTTTAAAAAATTTATTTTAGAAAGAGAGAGAGGCATAAGCAGGGGGAGAGGCAGAGGGAGGAGAAGCAGGCTCCCCGCTGAGCAAGGAGCCCAATACGGGGCTCGATCCCAGGACCCTGGGATCATGACCTGAGCCGAAGGCAGACACTTAACTGACTGAGCCCCCCAGGCACCCCTATGTATTTGTTTTTAAAACAGGTATTTTTTTTTAAAGATTATATTTATTTACTTGAGAGAGAGAGAGAGAGAACACAAGTGGGCGGAGGGGCAGAGGGAGAGGGAGAAGCAGACTTCCCGCTGAGCAAGGAGGCCAATGAGGGGCTCTATCCCAGGACCCTGGGGTCATGACCTGAACTGAAAGCAGACACTTAACCGACTGAGCCACACAGGCACCTCTAAAACCATTTTATAAATCAATGATTATTATTGTGGAATAGTCCTCAAATTACAAAGAAGAAAATAAAAACAGTAATTCCATTTTTTAGAACTAATTACGGTCTTTTTACATCTGTATAGGTTTTTTCTATTATTATTAAGACCATATTTTTTGAGTAGTTTGAGGTTCACAGCAAAATTGAGGGGAAGGTCCAGATTTCCCCTATACCCCCTACCCCCGTCCCCACACATGCACAGCCTCCTGAGAGGGGGACATTTGTTACAACTGACACATCATTATCACCCAAAGTCCATAGCTCACATTACAGTTCCCTGTTGGTGTTATTCCTTCTGTGAGTTTGGACAAATGTAGAGTAACATGTAGCCATCATTATGAGACCATTTAGAGTATTTTCACTGCCCTAAAAATCCTCTGGGCTCTGCCTATTTCTTCCTTCCCCAACCCCCCAAATCCTGGCAATCACTGCTTTTTTTTACTGTTTTCATAGTTTTGCCTTTCCCAGAAGGTCATAGAGTTGGAATCACACAGTATGCAGTCTTTTCAGATTGGCTTCTTTCACTTAGTAACATGCATTTAAATTCTTCCATGTCTTTTCATGACTTGATAGCTCATGACTTGTTGGCACTGAATATAGTCCATTATCTTGATGTTTTAGTTTATTTATCTATTTATCCTCCTGAATCTTGGTTGCTTCCAAGTTTGAGCAACTACGAATAAAGATGCAATAAACATATAGTTTTTTTTATTTTAAAGATTTTTATTTATTTATTTGTCAGAGAGAGAGAGAGCACGCACAAGCAGGGGGAGTGGGAGAGGGAGAAGCAGGCTTCCCGCTGAGCAGGGAGCCAGATGTGGGGTTCAATCCCAGGACCCTGGGATCATGACCTGAGCCAAAGGCAGACACTTAACAGACTGAGCCACCCAGGCGTCCCAAACATACAGTTTTTAAACAGAATTTTATAATATGCTTTCTTTATTCAACAATAGATCATGAACATTTTCTCAAGTCATAAATATTCCTATGCAATTTTATTTTAAGGGTCACACTGTAATCCATCACATGGATTAAACGAGTTAATACAAGTAAAGCCCTTAAAATGAAGAGTGACACATGGTAAGAACTCAATATACCTTAGCAATTATTACAGTATGATTGTGTATATAAACTATATGTATAATTTAATCAGCCCTTTATAAGAGGATATGAGGGTGGTCTTCACTTTTTCACTAATATAAATAATTACTCAGTGAGCATCCTTGTGGACAAATAACCAACATTTACAATAGTTTCATTCATTTTTTTTCTCTTTAAGCTTCCTACATGTGTCTTTAGGGTCTCACTTTCTAACGCCAAACAGAGACAGCTTTTCTGTGGGGAAGCACAGCACTGAAGGGAGCTGAATTGTTTGGGTTCCAATCCTTCTACCACTTTGCCCTACGTGTATGACTCTGGATAAGTCACTTCAGCTCTCTGTGCCTCAATTTCCTGTTCTGTAAAAAACAAAAAAGTCCTTATAGAGCATAAAGCATAGACTTAGTGAATCACTAGTTGTATACCTGAAATTAATGTAACATTGTGTCAACCATACTTCAATTAAAAAACAACAGGAAAAAAGTCCTCATAGGATTGTAAAGAAGATTAAATGACTTATAATATATGGGCCATCAGTGGATGAATGGATAAGCAAATAGGGTACATCCATACACTGGAATATTATTCAGCCATAAAAAAGGAATGTAGGCATGGTAAGCATAGTTAATAATACCTGATACATACATATATATATTGTATGTTTGGAATTGCTAAGAAAGTAGATCTTAAAAGCTCTAATCACAAGAAAAAGACTTGGTAACTATGTGTGATAATGGATGTTACCCAGAAATCATAGGGATCATTTTGCAAAATACACATATATTGAATGAGTATATCCTACATCTGAAACTATTATAATGTTATGTATCAATTATATCTCAAAAAAAAAAAAAAAAAGGACGCAGCCTGATACCTGCTACAATTTGGATAACCTCAAAAACATTACACTAAGTGAAAGAAGCCAGACCCAAAAGGCCACATATTGTGTGATACTTTTGTTAAGATATATCCAGAATAGACAAACCCATAGAGACAAGAAAGATTAATGGTTACCAGGGCATAGAGAGAGGGGCAGTGGGCAGTAACGACTTAATGGTCTGGGGTGTTCTTCTGGGGTGATGAAAAAGTTTTGAAACTAGAGAAAGGTGGTGGTCGCACACCATTGTGAATGCACTAAATGCCACTGAACTGTACATTTTTAAATGGTTAATTGTCTGCTATGTGAATTTCACCTTTAAAAAGAGTAAGCATTTTATAGTTCCTGGCATATAGTAAACAACTAAAATATTATTAGTACTTGTCACCCCCTCCAGCCAGCAGAGACTGTTAATCTCAACTGTTTTCAAAACAAGGAGAGAAGGCATTAAATAGGCAGTATGAGGGGTCCCAGGCCCCATGGAAAGGATTTTCCTGAGGCCTGCCCATTATACAACTGCTAAGATAATAACATTTTCCTCTTGCTGCAAGGACAACAAATGGGAAACTGGGTCATAGCTCTTAGAGAGTTTCTAGTTTCATTAATGTGGCTCTGGGAGTTGAAATTTGGAAAACTATTCCACTGTTTAAATATCTCTGGCAGCTACACCCTTCTTTCCATCCTCATCATCACTCTCTGTGTGTAGGCTCTCTCACTGTCTTTTTTTTCCTAAGATATAATTCACATGCCCTAGACTGACCCCTTTAAAGTGTCCAATTCAGGTGTTTCATATATTCACAAAGTCGTTGTCTTTTGCTTGGATGGTAGCAAGTAGTCTCATAGAGAACCTTTCTGGTGCTCTGTGTACTTCCTGGTGTACTCTTCTGGGTTGTGCTTCCAACTTCAGCCGGTCTGATCTTTCTAAAACTCAAATCTGATCGTGCTCCTTTTCTCCTTTACCTACCTCATTTAAAATACCTCACAAGCATCCCACCCCACAGTATAATGTCTGAATTCCCAGCATGCTCAGTATCTGCCTACTTTCCAACATATCCTCTCCCACTGCCCCGCTTTCACTATTATAAATCACTTCAATAAAAAAATCCTTGCACACACATCTCAGTGAACTCGTCTGCAAACTTTTGTAGTATATATTCCTAGAAGCAAGGCTTCTAGATCCAAGAATGGGCACATTTTAGGATATTGCCAAATTACCCATCAGTGGTACATGAGTGGACAGGCTTGCCCACACCCTCAACAACATCAGGTATTAATCATTCTAAAAATCTTTACAATTCTTATAGATTAAAATAATGTCATTGTTTTAATTGGAACTTCTTAACGAAGTTGTACATATTTTCATAATGTAGACTATATTTCCTATTCCATGAAATGCTTGTTTATGTCCTTATCACTCTTAGGTTGTTCATTTTCTTTCTCATTGATTTGCAAGAACTTCTTATTTATTTAGGATATTAGGACTTGTAACATATGATGCAAGTTTTCTCGGTTGTGGTTAGTTCTTTGCCTTTGTTTTTGGTGTTCTACTGTTGACAGAGAATTTCAAACTTTTGTGTAGCCAAATTTATCAGTCTTTTCCTTTGGATTTTTAGCTTTCACATCATACTTGCAAGGTCTTTCCCACTCAAAGGTTAAAAAAATATTCACCTATGTTTTCCTCTGAAATGTAAATGGGTTAACTTTCTTCATTAAAACCTTCTCTCCTTGGGGGTGTTTATGCCGTTGTGAGGAGGGAGGTAAGATTCCAGCCATATTCTGTAACATGGCCAAGAGCCTTGCTTTGAGAACCTAAGGACAACGGATTGTGGATCCAAACCGATGACTTCGGCAAGTCACACTCTCGGTGTCCCTGTTCCCTCTTCTGTGAAATGGGAAAAACCACAGAATGTGTTTGTAAGTGTGTGGTGAGAAGTCAGCAAGACGATGTGATGATGTGCGTAGAGCAAAGAACACGGTGGCGGGGGTAACCCCTCAGTCTGGGTTAGCTATTTTTCTTTCTTCAGAGCCAGTCTTCATTCTAGCATCACTGCTGGTGGAAGCCACCTTCTTCCCACAGCTGTGAAATGCCACCTGTTAAAGGCAGCCGTACCCTAGCTTCCCGGGTGCGCTGTGTTCGCTTCTGGACTCACTCTCCTGTCAGTCTCTTCCAGGCAGGTGCCTCATCCGGGCCCCTAAGCTTTGCTCTCTTCTGGCCAGTGAGGTCTTTCCCCCCCTTGGCTGCCCAAGCCGTCTGCCCTCAGTAACTCCCTGCTCTTGTCTTGCACCCCCGCCCTCCCAGGGCCGGTAGCCACAGCCAGCGCCATCCACCCTCCATCTCGCGTATCCTCATAAGTTTTCTTTGAATTTACCAAGAAAGGCGGGACCTTTGGTTATACCCACTTTACAGATTCAAGAAATAGAGAGTTGGAGAGTTGCAGTTAGAACTTTAGTTTGGGTGTTTTGTTTTGTTTTGTTTTAAGATTTTATTTATTTATTTGAGAGAGTGAGTGAGAGAGCGGGCACAAGCCGGGCGGAGCGGCAGAGGGAGAGGGAGAGGCGGGGCTCGATCCCTGGACCCTGAGTTCATGACCCACGCTGGAGGCAGACGCTTCACCGACCGAGCCCCCAGGCGCCCCGCAGTCAGAACTCTCAAGTAAGACTGCCTTCTCTCGGCTCTGCCACACGCCAGGCAACTGACCCTCTCTGAGCCCCACTTCCCATCTGAGGAACAGGGACAAGCATCCCTGCCTTTCGGGGTCGTTTCAAGAACCCGGTGGGGGAGTGCTGGCCGTGGTGTAGAGCCTCACCTGTGGGAGAGCCTCAGTTTCCCCGTGACGAGGCCTGCCTGTCAGAACGTCTGGTTCTAAACCACACAGGCTTGCTCCGCCGTGCTGCCTCCCCCGAATCGGGACTGCTCAAGACCGAATAACACCACCGGGAGGCCTTCAGGCCTCAGCACGAGCTCGTCCAGGCCCCTCTCCGGGACCTGCGTCTCCTTCAGGATGCTCACGGCAGCCAGGAATGTGCCCCACCGAATGCAACTGCAGCCTTTCTCACTGCCGTTGCTAAATATATAGGACACCCTGTGCTGTACAAGTAGTGCGTCTTCATCACCATGGTGATCAGCACGCTTCAGGCTCCAAACGCATTCCTCTGCAGCCTGCGTCCCAGGGACAGAGGAGCCAGCGAAGCTGAGTCTGCTAAAGGAGGGTGGCCCGTCCCCCAGTCTCTGCGAATTGAGTGACCAGGGCGCTGCCTCTTGCCCGCAGGAAGGCCAGCCTTTGGAGACTTTCCTTGTCAGCCTCCAAAGCACACATTTCCATCACCTAAAACTGATTCAGGAACTCAAGCTGCCAAGAGAAGGAGACTCTACAGATGCCACCTGGAAATCTGGGCTGAATCAGAGGCTGCAGGATTCACCGGGGGCATCCAGAAGGCGCAGGCTTGCTGGTGACAGAAAACATCCCAGAAACACCCACAGGAATCCTCTTTTGGAAGGTTCTCCGAAGGATGGAGCAAAAAACAAAATGTAGGGGCCTCCAGAGAGCCTCTTGCTTCTAAGGAAATTGTGAGACCAACAGTTCCTCCTTAAGGCTCTTGGGCTCCTCGGGCCCAATTGAATCAGAATCTTGGGGGTGGCCGGTGGGCTGTGATGGGAGTTTTTTCCAGGTGACAGTCCACAGCCCTGATGGAAACTCCAGGTGAGGCTCTGAGGATTATCACGTGCTTGAAGGAAGCTACCAGAATTGGGAGTTTTCTTGAAGGGCCAGCAAGGAGGCGCTGACCTCGAGTGGGGCAGGATCGTTTGTGAACGTGCTCCTGATATTGAGAAGGCCTGTAGGGCCACAGTCCCTGCGAATGAGAGGGGAGTTAGGATTTGGGGGTGGGGGGTGAAGTTCTGGTAGGACAGCGATGGTCTCGGGCAGTCGCGCCCTTGCCTGGGGCTCGGCGCTTTAGGGGACCCTGCTCTGGCCCCAGGAGTCCTCCGGAGCTGAGAAGACCTACTTGCCCAGAGTCTGCACACTCTTTCTGAAACCATGCCCTGGTTCCCTGGGATTCTGGAATACCCACCCAAGTGCCCCGAGCCTACTTCCGGACGCGTGAGACCTCCGCCCTGGGTTCACCTTCCCCAGGGAACGTGGTGCATCAAGTCGTGCTCCCAAGGGGCAGCCAGGGGGTGGCTGGCTGCCAGCTGCTGTGGAGAGCCTGGGCTGAGCCGTCCAGACACCCACAACTCACAAGGCCACTTGCGGTAAGAGACGGGCGGTGTGTGGTTGAGATGGGCCAGGGGCCCGGGACCTGCATTTGTGTTCACGCTCCACAGCTGCCGAGGGCAGGGCTGGCGCGTGCCCCTGATCTTAGAGAACCAAGAACTCAGCTTCTCTCTCGAATGCGTTAACTGTGTTCTCCAAATCACCCCCTGTATGCCCCCTGCTCTCTGCCGGTGGTGCTCCCTCTTTGTCTGCCTCCCGCTCTCCTGCCCAGCCTTCCAGGCTCAGCCCAGGGGTGGGCCCCTCAGCAAAATGTCCTTGGCCTCCCCAGGTGGAGTCCCCCCAACCCCTGCCCCAGTGCTCCCAGTACTCCCAGTACTATTGCTTGTCTGCTGCCCCCATTCTGGGCACAGTCACTCTAACCTGCACATGGGGGCAGAGGGCTGCTTCTCTCCTCTAACACTGCACCCGATTTTCCTGTGGGTCCCAGCCCCTGGCCACCACACCTGGCATGGGAACACCACTTAAGGCCTGGCTCATGAACTGGATTCAGTCATTTTGGTAATTATGGGAGGAAGGCTTTGGAGGCCTCCTCTGATATTTACCCCAAACTCTGGTTTCGTTTGGAAAATACAGTGCTTGTTCTGAAGGGTCAGTTTCTTCTGTTGAAGTAAAGCCTGGGTGTGGTACTGATCTGCCCTGGCATTTCCAACCTCTGAGCCGCCCTCATGTGTGTGGAGACTCCCCCACCCCGTGACCCGCCACCAACTACATGGAGAAGGCTGGACAAGCAGGTGCGTCCCTGCTGCCAAAAATCCAGGGAGCTCGGCTGCCTGGGGAGGAGGTGAGCGCGTGCCCTGGTTTGCCCAGGATAAGCTGTGTGTACATCTGCTGTTCTGGAATGATTATTAATAGGGCTCCTTTCACTCTCAAAAGTGTCCCATCACTTGATAAGATAAATGATGGGGCCTCTGAGCAGCAGAATCCGTGTCACACTGCCAAGCTCAGCAGCCTGAACATTTGCACTGTTTTACTTGAGTTCTGGGAATTCTTAGATTTACTGTATTCTCAGAACGGTTGCAGGAAGCAGGAGGGATTTTCATGGCCTCATTAGGAATCCTAACTGGTTCTCTTTAAAATCCAAGAAAATGGTTATAAATATCCTGTGCAATCCAGTGGCTCTCAGGCTGTGTTTCCAGAGGACACCGATGAAGGAGTCCTAAGTCTGTCAAATAAGGATGGCTGTGTCCCATGTCACAGGGAAATTATGAGTCAGTGGACAGAATGGACTCAGATTCAGTTTCTTCTCCAAGTTTTTGTATGCCTTCAGGAACTGCTCCTGCTTGCCAGCTGGTGGATAAATACACAAATGCTAAGTGAATATGAATTTTTAAAAATTCAAGAACATGTTTAATAACTTACATATTTTTAATGAGGTGAGAATTGCGGCCTACCTGGAATATGGTCCTGTTTTCTTTTGGTAAAATTAGTTGTAGCTTATGCGACAGAATTTAGCATATCAACATGTCCTAGTGCTTCAGTATGAAATTAGCATCGAATATTTGTGAGTCCTGATCAGGGGCAGGCAAGAGCTGAACGAAGCCTATACATAAATGTTTCATCCTCAACCCATGAGGGAGGGGCTATGGCCACCCCATTCCATGGAAGAGAAAACGGGGGCTTTGGGAAGGAAGAAAGCTTACTTCGGGTCTTATAACTTCCAGGTGCTCTGCCACCTAAACTCCTCTAACATCCTCCTTGAAACGTCCTCAATACTCAGTACAGAAAAAAAAAAAAATTCTGTCATTTGACTTTTGCCCTTTGGCCATGTTCCATAGCAATTAGAGAAGGCTCCTGAAGCTTCAGTGGTATCATCTGAATTTTCCTTTCGACTCTGAAACAACCTCTTGTTTTGCTAGAGTTTTTCTGTTTTGTTTTTCTTTTAAGGGGTGAGGTTAATGAATCTGGAGAAACCGAGGCCATCTCCCATTAACTAAGCTGCTCATCGGTTCAGGGACCTCTCCAAGCAGAGAGCTCAACAGACTTTGTCCTGGCCTGCTCCTCAGAGCTCTGTTTCTTTCTTTTTTTTTAAATTTAATTTAATTTTATTATGTTAATCACCATACAATACATCATTAGTTTTTGATGTAGTGTTCCATGATTCCTTGCTTGTGTGTATAACACCCAGTGCTCTATGCAGAACATGCCTCTTTAATACCCATCACCAGGCTAACCCATCCCCCCACCCCTTCCCCTCTAGAACCCTCAGTTTGTTTCTCAGAGTCCATCATCCCTCATGGTTCGTCTCCCCATCCGATTTCCCCCTCTTCATTTTTCCCTTCCTTCTCCTAATGTCCCTCATGCTATTCCTTATGTTCCACAAATAAGTGAAACCATATGATAATTGACTTATTTCACTTAGCATAATCTCCTCCAGTCCCATCCATGTTGATGTAAAAGTTGGATGTTCATCCTTTCTGATGGCTGAGTAATATTCCATTATATATATAGACCACATCTTCTTTATCCATTCCTCTGTTTCTTCCAGACCCCCCACTTCAGTCTGCTTCCTCCTTTTCTTAGCTTGCCTGAGAGGGCGCTCCGGGATGCTTGTAATCAGGTACATAAAAGGTGCTCAATAAACACCGGTTTTAAGGATGAATGGGTTAAATGAGGGAAGCCATGACTCAACATCACTTTCACCAAGACTGAACTGTTGCATTTTGCCCAATCCGCTTGCTGTGGGTTTCTGAATGACTGCCAGGAAATCGAATCTCTGTGTTCTCTGGCTGATGACAGGGAGGAGATCCACGGGTCGTATAAAGCTTCCCCTTGGTCCTATGACCTCGTCCAGACCATTGGAAGGTGGAGGAGGGAAAGTTACCTGTCTGTACTCAGCCTACTGAATCTGCCTTTCACAGCCAGGCTGCTTTTAACTCCCCACCGAGCCTGTCCCTGCTTCCTACATTTGCCGCTGTGGCACCGCGCGCTAACGCTCCTTACGGGACCTGGCGGGTCCGCGACCCCAGGAGGCGCAGAGCCGTCTGCCCCGCCCCCTTCCCATTTGCCTCACACTGAGCATGCTCTGCCGGTCTCGTTTCTGTGATTGGCAACAGGCCACCTGCGCCTGGAAGACTTGTCCTGCCTCCCGGCTCTTGGGGGGAGGACACAGAGAGGTGGCTGACCCCACCGAGATGCTTTTCTTGTTCACACAGAGAGTGCACTTACTGCCAAAACTTCTGAAGGCCTTTGTGTCCTCCTGTGGTGTCAGAGCGTGAACACACTTTGCATTCCAACGCCGCGCTTTTCCTGGAAAGCTCTGGGCTTTCTCTCCAGTGCTGGTCTCGTTTCCTTTCAGCTCCAGGCAGGATTACAATGGATGGTATCTTCTGGCCCCAAGGCTTTCTCCCATCCAAAACCAGAGCCTAGGTCACTTCCCCCCCCCCAACCCCCCCCCCCCCCCCCCCGCATGATTTTTAAGTAAGCTCTATGCCCAGTGTGGGGCTTGAACTCACCACCCCTGAGATCAAGAGTCACATTCTCTACCGGCTAAGCCACTCAGGCACCCCTCCCAAATGATTTTTAAAATAATGTTTACTTTTTAAAACAATGAGAACAAATTTATATAGGGACGCCTGGGTGGCTCATTCAGTTAAGCATCTGCCTTTGGCTCAGGTCATGATCCTGGAGTCCTGGGATGGAGCCGCCCATCAGGCTCCTTGCTCGGTGGCGAGTCTGCTTCTCCCTCTCCCTCTGCACGTCCCCACACTTGTGCTCTCTCTGTCTCTGTCTCTCTCTCAAATAAATAAATAAAATCTTTAAAAAAAAGAAAAATTTATGCACACACACACATATATACATACATATTCATGGAAGGAAATTTAGAAATCCTGGAAACAAAAAGTCTACCACTACCTTACACTAATATCCAATGGCATTTTGCTCCAGATGTGTCTAGTCTTTTTTTGTTCAATCTGACTGCTTTATTGATTATTAGAAAAAAATACTCCCGATAGCCTTATAATAACTATACTATTAACTATTGATTCATTTTTTATGCATTCTCACCATCAAAAAATTTTAAATTTTGTAGTAATTTTAGATTTATAGAAAAGTTGCAAAAATATTTCAGAGTTCCCACATACACTTCACCCAACTGCCCGTGTTAATGTCCTACATAACCGTGGTACATTTGTCAAAATTAAGACATTCACGCTAATGCCATTCTACTAACTAAACCACAGATCTTATTTGGATTTTTACCAGTTTGCCCCCTAATGTTCTCCTTTCTTTTTTTTTTTTAAGATTTTTATCTATTTATCTTAGAGAGCACAGGTGGTGGGGAGGGAGGGGGACAAGCAGACTCGGTGAGGAGCTCTGGAGCTCGGAGCCCAACTTGGGACTGAATCTCAAGACCCTGAGATCACAACCTGAGCTGAAATCAAGAGTCAGAAGCTCAACCGACTGAGCCACTCAGGTGCCCCCCTCCCCCACGTTAATGTTCATTTTCTGCTCTAGGACCACATCAGAACACCATGTTTATGTTTCTGTAATCTTCTCGACTCTGTGAAAATATCTGTCTTTCCTTATTTTTCATGATCTTGGCACTTGTGATAAGTACTGATCAGGTGTTTTGTAGGATGTCCCTCAATTTGAGTTTGTCTCACGATTTTCTCATGATTAGATTCGGGCTCTAGATTTGGGAAAATACCACAGGACTGAAGTCCCCTTCTTACTGCATCACATTAAAGGGTCTTTTTGTCTTCGTTAATGTGTATATTCATCTAATTTTGATAAAAACAGACCATCTTTCCATATCATTATGGGTTCTACCACAGGGATGGAAAGTAACCCATCAATTACGACAGTGCTCCAACCCAGATAAGACCTCAGAGTCCCTCCCAACACAGCCGTCTCGGCAGCCTACTTCAGAAGCCTATACTATACTGAAACATTTTGCCAGTTCTGTTCACATCATTTTTTAAAGGCTGCAAAAGTTTAGAGAATGGTTGTATCCTGATGTGTTTTACTAATCCCATATTGGGTCACTATCGTTTTGTTTTTTTTTTCTCTTTCCTTTCTCTAATTCTTAAAGGAAAGAATCCTAGTACTATTTATTATTGGATCAAAATGAATAGATATTTTTTAAGACTTCTGATGTATGTTTTCAAATTGGCTCCAGAATATTTTCATGGATATATATCCCCAACAGCAATGAAAATGTTTTCCTAAAACTTTGTCAAAATTCACTATTATAACATAAAACAATAAATAGAAAACTATCATTTGACAGTTAATATCTTTTTATTGTTTTTATGTGTATTTCCTCAATTACTGTAGAGATTGAGCTTTCTTTTATAGGTTTACTGGCTATTTATATTTAATATTTTTTAGACTATGTACAGATGTCCTTTGTCCATTGGGAGATGTTAGCATTTCCTAACTGATTTTTAAAGAACCCATTATAAATCAAAACTATCCATCACGTATCATATTTCTTGCAAAATTCTCCCAATCTGAAAGTTGTCTTTAAATTTTGTTTGTCGTGTTTTTAATGTACAGAT
The DNA here is from genome assembly GCF_964656455.1 of Halichoerus grypus. NCBI lineage: Eukaryota > Metazoa > Chordata > Mammalia > Carnivora > Phocidae > Halichoerus > Halichoerus grypus. Next base: position 65,833,119 of record NC_135723.1, read on the forward strand.
GTTTTAAAGTTTTGTTTAGTGAGGACCTAAGTTCAATTTCCCCCTGAAATGAACTGATCATCCCAGCCTACTTTATTAAACGAACTTCTCATTCTTCACTAATTTAAGTGCCATGTTGTCAAATATTTAATTCTCCTATAACTCGAGTTTTCTTTCACTGGTATCTATTTCATTCCATGGAGTTATGCACAAAATTCTGCACCTCTACTGATGAACATCTTTTGCATAGCTTTATAATACTGTTTAATGTTACGTAAAACAAGATCCTTTCGTTATCCTAAAAATTCTAGCTATTTCAATGATGCTTTTTTTCTGATAAATTTTAGGATTATTTAGACATGTTTTTGAATTTCCACAGGAATATTTATTATTACAGTAAGTGTATGCTATGGATTAACTGGGGGGGAAATTGCTAGCCTTACCATATTCAACCTTTAATTCAGTTAGCTGGTCTTCCACTTTGTTCACATCTTTTACATCCTTTTGAGAATAATTTTGCTTTTTTCTGAGTTTTCTGTCTTGGATTCATTAGTCAAATGTTAATTTCTCAACTGAAACAGTAACAAGAAGTAAACTTTCCAGCAGAATGTTTTTTTAACTTTGTCAGTGTGGGCTGGAGATAAGGAGGAAAATGACCAAAAGTCCTTGTCAAAGGAGAGGTAATTTGCAATAATTTGCAATTTGACAGAGTGTGGCCGATGGAGCCAGACAGGCTTAGGGTCAGCTCCCAGCTTCACATTCACCAGCCTAGGGTTTACTCCTATGGGCCTTGCACCTTGTCTGTGAGATGGGGTAGTGACCCTGCAGGAATGTTAAGACTGGAGCTTGTGAGGGCAAAGTATCCAGTAGAGTACCTGGCACATTCAAGTGCTCAATAAAGGGTTTATTTTAAAAAGTCATTCCTCATTTTCCCTCTCCCCCACCCCCAGCTCTAGGCAACCACAAATCTATTCTCTCTTCCTGAATTTGCCTATTCTGGACATTTGTTTAAATGGAACCATACAATTTATGGTGCTTTGTGTCTGGCTTCTTTAGCTCAACGTTCTATTTCCAGGGTTCATCCTTGTGGCACCATGTATCTGTATGTCATTCCTTTTTACGAACAAATTTTTCTGTATAGATACACAACATTTTATTTATTTATCAGTTGATGGACTTCTGTGTTGTTTCTACTCTTTGGTTATCATGAATAATGCTGCTGTGAACATTTGTGGACAAGTTTTTATGAGGGTATAGGTTTCAGTTGGTTCAAATGGTAACTTTAGGTTTAACTTAAGCCAGACTGTTTTCCAAAGTGGTTGCAACATTTTATATTCCTACCATTGGTGTATGAGGTCCCCATTGCTCCACATCCTTGCCAACAATTGTTGTCTTTTTATTTTAGCCACTCTAGTGGGTCTGAAGTGGTATTACATTGTAGTTTTGGTTTGCATTTCCTTGGTGGCTAATGATGTGGAGCATCTTTTCATGTGCTTGTTGACCATTTGCATATTTTCTTTGGAGAAATGTCTATTCAGATCCTTTGCTCATTTTTTAAATTGAGTCACTTAGTTTTTTTTTTTAATTATTGAGTTGTAAGTGTTCTTTATATAGTCTAGATACAAGTCCCTTATCAGATACATAATTTGCAAATATTTTCTCCTATTCTGTGGATTGTCTTTTTACTTTCTTATGGTGTCAAACTAGCTTTAGCCAAAGTTGACTTTTATTGGAAAAGCAATTTCACACACAGATGTCTTTATTGGTCCCCTTTCATTTCTCCATTCTTTCCTTCTCTCTCTACAGACAGACTTCACTGCTTTGTCTGAGCTAACCTGCCCAGGCTAAGACCAAATGCATTAATCCCAATCTCAAGCTCCAAAAAGAGAGAATCTGATTGTTTTCATTTAGATGAACTGTGGCCAGGGAAGTCACTGTCAGGTAATGGGAGGACAGCTCTAGGGGATGATTGAGGGCTGAAAATATACCCCTAAAGTTTTCTATTATCAAATTGAGCATGTCCCTCCACATTTTTGCACCTTTCTACAACAGCTTTCTTTGTTTTGGCATCACTGTGTCTGTGATGATGGGATGGCTCAGACAAGAAAGCCATTAAAGCTTTCCTCCTCCCCTCCCCCCACCACCTGTGTGCAGGCAGTCATTCCAACCACCAGTTGAAATCTGTAGTGTGTCAGATATTATACTCGGTGCTGAAGATCTGGGTATAACCCCAATACATTTTGGGGCTCTATATGGCTCAGGTTATGTACTGAGACATTTTAAAACACACAGTTTATAATTAAACTTAATTAAAAACAAATTGTGATTTTTAAAAAGGATTTTATTTATTTATTTGACAGGGAAAGAGACAGCAAGAGAGGGAACACAAGCAGGGGGAGTGGGAGAGGGAGAAGCAGGCTTCCCGCCGAGCAGGGAACCCGATGTGGGGCTCGATCCCAGGACCCTGGGATCATGATCTGAGCCGAAGGCAGATGCTTAAAGACTGAGCCACCCAGGCGCCCCAAATAGTGATTTTTACCTGCAAAAAGAATTAAGAAATATTGATGGGGAACAAATCCATAACTCTTCAAACCCTTTCAAAATCTCTTTTCTTTCTTTTCTAGCAGATAGTAGATGCCCCAGAACATCTCACTTGTCAAATTCTGTCTGAACTTTTCCCGATGCCTAGTTTCCTTCTGTAGCTCAGGGCCTGTTTCTCTCTACCCATGTTTCCAGTGGTATTGCAAACATTTTATAACTTGGTCAGTAAAGACTAAACACTTTTCAGGGGGTGGGGAAAAGGGAAAATATGAGTAAGCAAAGTGAAATTCTCTTCAGCTGGTTAAGGGTGGGAAGAGAGAAAGAACATAACTCTATCATACAGAGGTGAGTGGGACCAGGTACTTACCCTGTTTGGTAAAGTAGCCTGACAGGAACACAGATTAAAAGCCAGCAAACCTCTTCTTGGTATGGGGGAATATATCAGGGAAAGCCACACAGAGCTTTGAGGGGTATGTCAAAAAGAGTAGCGGTCTCAAGGGGGTAGAATCCATCACATGGTCAAAGCATGACTTGGAGAGGAAGTTTTATTGCTTCTGATTTACAAATGGGAAACATTAGGTCACGGGTAAACTGCAACTTGCGTGTCTATTACCACCCAACTAATAAATGGCAGAAGTAGAACTAGAATCCTCCGCTGACTTAAAGACCACGTTTTTAACCACCGAACCACACTACTGCTCTTAACAGAAACATCACTTTCTCCAAATCTTACTAGCTGTGTGCAGATCATGGGTCTCAACCCACAGAATACATTGGACGTCACAATGACTGTGGTGAAGGAGGACTGGACTCTAATTTCAACACATTGTTATTTTCCATCTTACCTCTGGAACGGACAAAATAGCACAGAAGTTTGGCTTTTTTCGCAAAGAACTAAACTGGAATTTGAAAGAGATTTATGGTGGCCTGACAAGGAAGCCTGGCTCTTTCCTCACGGGACACTGTCTGCCTCCCGCACAGAAGCAGCCTGCCTGGCGACTGTTTGTAGCCTGCCCACCCTCCGTGACTGCCAGGAGAGAGCACTTCTCGGACTTGAGCTGCTGAGCATTTCAGACTGCTCCTGGGAAAAGTGTGCTCTGATGAATGGAGCAAGAGTAGCACAAACCTCATTTGAAGGATAGCTGTCAAAAGGCCATCCATCCATCTATATGTTTAGTCGTGATCTTTTTGGATTTTCTAATCAACCAAACTTGGAAGCTTGCCTGTCAATGCTGCCCTGGAGACTCTACTCAGTCTCCGACCCAGGAATCAAAGCAGAGCTCCGTTCCCTGCCAATGCACCGTCTGGGATGCCGGCTGGATGCCCGGGGCTGGGAATGTTATTAGATGCTTGATAAATATTTGTTGAATCTTGCATAAATTCACTTCCTGAAACCTGCTCAGAGATGGTGAATGGGCAGAGGGAAATGAGAAAAAGTGCCCTTCTTTCCTCCTAGGAGATTGATTTAGTTATTGTATTAGAAATAGACATGCAAATTTGCATGTGCTCAGAGCTGGATAGAAATCCATCCATTAACCCAGATAAAATTTAACATATTCCATAACTCTTCTTGCTATCATTGGGTTAGGTTTTTAGGGATTCAAAAGTGACATATTTATAAAACTGATAGCTAGAAAAACTCCAAAGTGGTCTAAGATCTATCTGAACAAGGAGAAGATACGGTCTTGACCCCCAAGGGGTGCACGTGAGAAATGCCAAATCATCCCCCCTATATATACTATCATGAAGAACAGCGGTCCTATGGGAGTTTGGAGGAATTAAGAAGTTGGGAGGGGGGCACCTGGGTGGCTCAGTCGGTTAAGCATCTGCCTTTGGCTCAGGTCATGACACTGGGGTCCTGGGATCAAGGCCTGCATTGGGCTCCCTGCTCAGCCGCGAGTCTGCTTCTCCGTCTGCCCCCCAGCTTGTGCTCTCTAGCTCACTCTCTCTCTCTCAAATAAATAAAATCCTTAAAAAGAAGAAGAAGTAGAAGTAGAAGTAGTAGAAGTTGGGAGGAATGAGATCATTTGGGCTGAGGGTGGCCAGGGAAATTGTTCATGCAGGGGACCCAACTGAGCTAGCTAGGCTCTAAGGGAGGCTTTCTGGAGGAAGTGTCTCTGGAACTAAATCTTGAAGAATGAGACAAAGACAATGAAGGATAATTCCAGGCAGAAGGAACAGCATGAAAGGGTTTCGGGAAGAGAAAGAGGCTGGGTTTTGCCCCGGTACGAGCTCTTGGGGATGAGGCCATGACAGCGCGAAGGGCAGATCACAAAGTGTTCTGTAGACTTGGTTGCCAGAAGCACCAAGCAGAGGCTGGAGGTGGGGGCCGTGCAGTTCCCTGATGCGAGTAAATAGCGATGAGGGGCTCTTCAGCTTTGAGAGTGGAAAGAAATGAGACAGATGGAGAGACCTGTGGATACTTCGGGTGTCGGTAAGAGTCCGGGGTAAAAATGGTCTATGTGTTTGTGGGCTCAGTCAGCTGGCTGTGGCAGCTGGAAGTGGTAGTGACTAATGCCAGATGCCAAGGGCTGTGACGGGGCTGAGATTTCCCCAAGCTGCAAGGTCATAAATTAGCCTGCCACCATGTAGATCCTGACAGAAGACCCAAGACTCCTGAGTCAGGGACCAGAGACCTTATTACTCATGGCAACAGCAGGATCCAGAGTGTCAGCTGTCATAGCTGCTTCCTGAGCCCCAAGGCCCACAGGGGCTGTGCAGAAACTCCCACACACAGTGGGTTGCCCACAGGAAAGGAATGGTGGGCCTGGGGAGCCCACCACCTTAGAGCAGGCCGACCTTTGTCTAGAAGGAAGACATGACCTCATCCCTCAGGTGCTTGCTGCAAACACAATGTGGGGAAACAGCCTGGGACCAGCTAAAGAAAGCTCAAGGCCCCTGGCGAGATGTGTAGGAGTGCCAGCTAAGAGGAACGAGGATCTGAGTTCAGTTCCCCGCTCTGGCTCTAGTGAACGTAGGCAGCTGACTTAACCTCTCTGAGCCTTGGTTTCCTCATAGACAAACTGAATACTAGAGTTTGGGGGAGGGTTAAGTGGGGTCGTGTGTATACAGTATGACACGAGAGCTGGTATACAGTGAGAGCTCAGTAAACCGTATCTGCTGGAGTTCTCATTCTCTCACACACACTCCAACATTTCAGGGCCTCTCTTTTGCAATTCTGAAACCTTCTATATTCAGTTTCCATGTGGTTGTCCCCACCAGGTTCTGCCTTTGCCCAGCCTCCTCAGGCTGAAACCTCTAACTGGACAGTGCAAAGGCCCAGAGCAGCTATCCTCCAGAAGCTGCAGCCGTGAGCTGCCCCCTTCCCTCCAGAATCATCCTTAGCCCAGCAGGAACCACCTCAGCCAGGGGCACCCAGCCCCTCTTCAAAACCCAGCTAATGACTGACAGACTCTGAGTACAAAAGTCGGGCCTCCTTGTCTCATTGTGGAGTCAACTCCATGTGACAATTCTTCTTCCAGAGCTCCCTGTGGGAAGGCCGAAGCTAGACACCAGCTGAGACCACATCCCTGCCTTACCCTTCCTCCCTCACTCCCCTTGTCTTGAGAGCACCCGCTCAATAAATCAAGTGCACTGAATCCCTGCCTCAGGCTCGTGGCAGCTCCTTGGGAACACGGCTCAGTCCTGACAGTCTGCTTAGTTCTTGATGTGGGCTTCACCTCAGACACCGTCTTTCAGGACTTGGCTCCATGCTGTGGAGCCCTCGAGGGCAACTCTTGCTCCCAACCCCAGCCCCCAGGTCTCTGGCACAGGGAGAAGAACCAGAGTCCTGCTGGAACAGGAGAGGAGTTGAGATAATACTCAAGTCATGAAGCGTCCAACCCCTCCTCTGACTTCTCCAGGCCGTATTTGCACCCATTCTGCCTGCGAAGTTGCTGCTCTGTGTTTGACTTCTTTTTCTGCCTTCTCATTTGGCTATGAGCACCAAGGGGGCAGGAAGTACAACTGAGGGGTGGCCGCATCCTCAGCATTCAACCAGGGCCTGCGCACAGTGGGTGTTCAGCAAACATTTGAGGAACTGCCTTTACCCAGAGCGAAAATCCGTGATAGCCAGGACCACCAAATAAAGTAGAGGGCAGATGGCCAAAGTGATGGGTCTGGGAGGGACCCACCAAGAGACGGGCTCCCCTGGGAGGACGGAAGATCCCAAAGAGAAGCAGTTGCCAATTCCTGGGCGTAACGTGTGCCAGGCATGCTGCTGTGGGTGCTCTGTAGATGCTCATTTAGTTCTCAAAATTTTCCTTGGTACATGCTCTTCTCCCCATTTTATTGAGGAGGTCATCCACGCTCAGCAAAAGTAAGTAACCTGACCAGGATGAAGCGTGAGAAAGTGGCAGAGCCCGATTTCGAGCCCTGGTCTGGCTGTTCTCTTTCCCCTCGGACAGGGTCTTAAATAACCTCTGGGAGAGTGTGGACTTGCTCTTCCAGGAATCTGAGTCCCTACGGATGCTGGCGCTGGGACGGGCTGGCTGGCGGCGGAGTGGCAGGCCAGCTGCACGGGCAGCCGGATGGAGGTAGACAGGAAGTTGGGGAATAAATCTCTTTTTTTACTGGAGCCGACAGTCAGGAGCATCTCAGCTGCCACGAGGAGCCAGCAACAGAGGCTGAGCTGATGCAGCAGACTGTCCAGCGTGACGCAGAGAGGCCAGGTTGGGGGCCCCGATCTGCTCCGGCCTTCTGGCTCTGGGCGGGCGGGAGCCCTGGGCGCTGAGCAGTGTGAGTCCCGCTGGGCTCCATTTCTCATCAGCTGACGGACCGGGCTGGCTGTGAAGCTTTCTTCCAGCTCTGAGTCCCTGGTTCTCAATCAGTGAAAGGTCTGATGCTTCCCATCCCTCTTTGCTCCTCTCTGTAAATCCTGGGCTGCCGACCAGAGATCCAAGTCCCTCAGCCCAGCCAAGGCGACAGAAAGCCTGACTTTCTCAGCCTTGAAAAGAGCTGACAGGCTGTTCTCTGGGCTCCCCTCTGCAGGCGGCATTGACAAGGGCTGGAAGACGGGGACTTTGGCACGGGAGCCTTCTCGAGTTGTTCCACAGAGGACCTCTTCTCTTTCCCAGGCATGGTGACAAATACTGCTGCTCCCTCTGGCTGGAAGGGCCAAGGGGGTGTGGACAAGGTTCCCATGCCTGGGCTCTTAGGAAAATTGCAAGCGAAGGAAAAAATGCACATGGGCTTTTGGCTCTGCTTCTTGACCTGACGCCAGATGGCCACTAGGTTCAAAATTACATCACTATTGACTATCTGAGTAATTTCTCTGTTTGACCGTCTTGAAAGAATAGCTACCTTGGCAACAGATTGTTATCAGTTCCTTAATGATTTGGGCTGAGGAACAAGTTTCCTTTATGCTGAAAACCAGTGCCCCGAGTGCTGGATCTGCTCCCCACCCCCCATCACTGAGCGGAGGCTACAATGTTAAGAAACGGAGCTGGGTTTGACAGCCAGACTTGTCTGCTGGGCAGCAAGGGCCAGGTCCTCAGAGCTGGGGTTCCCGGCGTCACCTGCCCTCCCAGCATGGGCTGCTCAGCGCTGCAGGAAGATTTGATGTAACTCATCCAAGCATTGCCCCAAGTGCAATCACCTGCGAGTCCTGCCAAGGCCACTGGGGGTCTGGTTTCTGATGCTTCTGCTCTCCCTAGTTTCTTGCTACATCCCTCTCTCACTCACTGGATGCCATGCATTATCCTCTGAGCTTCAGATGAATTTAAAAAGCAGGATGGATTATCCAGGAAGTATCTTTAAAAAAAAAAAACTAGGAGATTCACAGCAAAACAGTTGGCAGAGAAAGGTGCGGCGTGGTTTCTAAGGGCCATGTGGAGTTTAGAAGGTGGGAGGGAAGTTGAAGGTGAGGAAATGATGCTCAGAAAGTTGAGGGGGTTTGCCCAAAGCAGCACAGCTGCCAAATGGTGAGGCTGGGATTTGAAGTGTGCCTCACTGCCCTGCAGGGGGTAAAATAATGGGCTACATCAGTGAGAGTTAGTGGAACCCTGAATGTGCCTTTAAAAAAACAACTCTGCATAATAGCAACTATCTCCACGCCTTTGATCATGCAGGGGATCACGAATGCTGGTGAATGAATGAGTCATTCTGGCTCTGAGGGACAGAGCTACCCTGCCTTCTGACTTTTGATCTCGGGCTTCAGGGAGAGAAAAGCTTCCAAGCTCCGGCAAACCTCCCTAAAGCCTCCCAAAGGCTTCCTGCAGGTAGCAGAAAGGCTGCCCAGGCCAGCTTTTCCAGCTTTGGCTGAAAAAAGGAGGTTACATTCAATCCTCTGAATCCAGGGAAGAAAAGGCAAGGGGGACTAGAATGATTAAAGGCCAACTATTTTGGGAGCTATGCTTTACATATGTAATCTCATTTCTAATTTACCATGAGCCTACAGGTAGTTATTATTGTGCCCGTTTTACGGATCAGAACACGAAGGTCCAGAAAAGACAAAGAATGTGGGTTAATAGAATGAAGCTTTTATTGTTACAGCAGACACTGAAATACAGACATGGTCTTCATCTTATAAATACCTTGGGTTGGAAGTAAGGGCACTCACCAGGGGAAGCAGCGGCCACATCGGCAGAGACCAGCACTGGCAGAAGATGGAGAGGGAAAATTCTGCTGCTTTCAATAACGTAACTGAAATCGGAAAAAGGAGTTGCCTGTTTTTACAGGAAGGCCGGTACCTGGGGCCCCCTCCACAGTCACTGCAGGGCTGTGGCAAAAGGCACAGGCTGGAGCCAGACCACTGGGGTGGGAACTCTAACCCTAAAAGTGCCCTAACCAAGCAACCTCGAGGCAAGTCACCTATTGTCTCCAAACCTCAGTTTCTGTATCTGTAAAGTGAAGATAATAACAGTCCCACCTCTTGGGGTTACATGAAGCAATTCCTGTGAATATCGAAATCACTTAATAAATAGTAGCTATTATTATAATTTTTCCTTTGAGGGATAAATGGAAAGCTACTTTTAGCAACAAACCTGCTGTCCTGTATTTTGTTATAAATGGCTCAATGAGGGGCACCTGGGTGACACAGTTGGTTAAGCGTCCAACTCTTGGTTTTGGCTCAGGTCATGAGCTCAGGGTCATGAGATCAAGCCCCACGTCAGGCTCTGTGCTCAGATCGGAGTCTGCCTGAGACTCTCCCTCTCTCTGCCCCTCTTCCCTCTCTTAAATAAAATACATAAGTCTTTAAAAAAAAAAAAAAGCTCAACATTCTGCTCAGTTCATGTCAAATGCATTTTCCACATTCCATGGAATCTCTAAATCCTTGAAATAGTTTGAGTGTTGGAAGTGACCTTTGTTTTTGTTGTGGTAAAAAATTTTTGTTTGCCTTTAATTGGTTTGAAAGGGCAAGATGATGGAGGGTGGGCGTGGAAAGTTAGGAGTAGGCAAGAGAAGGGGTGAGGAGGTCCTGGATGACTGGTTGACTCAGTGCCCCCACCAGCGCTGGGAACTCAGAAATGACAGACTACTTCCTGTGTGGCCCCAGTCCCCACTGACAAGTAGCACTTTAAAACTCTGGATTGAAAAGAGAACAATAAACAGCAGTCTGGAAAGACTTCTGACACAAGAGCTAATTCCTCAGCAGAATCTAGACCGTCAAATATGAACGAATGCAAAACAGGAAGCAGTGAGAAAAATGACCTCTGTGTTCAAATAAGAGAATATCCTGGCATCCCTGGATTTCATGTTAAGAAATCAGGCCTTTACCCCAGACTGTGGTGCAACTTGAACAAAATGCAGTCGGTACGCAGAAACAGGTCACGGTTACAAGCTCCTGGTCAGCGGTTTGACGTAGTGGCCCAAACGTGAATTTCTCAGCCTCTTTGTGGGTGAACTTTTTGTCCCTCAGTTTTTATATGAAACCGATCAAATCTCAGGGCTGTGAAAAACCTTTCCCTTGTCAAATCTCCCAGTCACAGTTACATCGTGAGACAGAGAGATTTTATTCCTCAGGCTTTGTCTTGGAGAGAACACCAGATTGTTTGGGGAGAAACTGCTTGATACTTCTCTTGGGAAGGAGAGGAAGGCCTCAAAGCCATAGTCAAGCGCTGAAGTAAAAGGGACAAGAGAGGCTTGTGTTTCTCCTCAGAGGGACAGGGGGACAGTGAGGGAAGGGGTATGTGGAGTTGGTTCCAGCCTCACCACGCCTTTTTTTTTTTTTAATTCCAGTGTAGTTAACACACAGTGTTCTATTAGGTTCAAGTGTACAATAGAGTGATTCAACAATTCTCTACATTCCTCAGTGCTCATCACAGTAAGTGCCCTCCTGATGCCCTTCACCTATTTCCCCCATTCCCCACCTGCCTCCCCTCTGGTAACCTTCAGTTCTCTGTGTTAAGAGTCTTGTTTTTTGGTTTGTCTCTTTTTTCTTTGTTCATTTGTTTTGTTTCTTAAATTCCACATGTGCGTGAAATCATATGGTATTTGTCTTTCTCTGACTTACTTATTTCAGTTAGCATTATACCCTTTTATTTAAAGATCTTATTTATTTATTTAAAGAGAGCACGGGGCGGGGCGAAGGGCAGAGGGAGAGAGAGAACCTCAAGCAGACTCCCCGATGAGCATGGAGCCTGATGCAGGGCTCGATCTCACAACCCTGAGATCATGACCTGTGCCGAAATCAAGAGTTGGACGCTTAACTGACTGAGCCACCCAGGCGCCCCAGCATTATACCCTTTAGATCCATCCGTGTTGTTGCAAATGGCAAGATTTCATTTTTTTTTATAGCTGAGTAATATTCCATTGTGTGTGTGTGTATCCACTCATCTATTGATGGACACTTGGGTTGCTTTCGTAATTTCCCACCACGCTTTTATATTCACCACAGTGGCTGATTTCAGGCCGTGCTCGGTGTGGGTGAATTTTTAAATTTGTAGGATAGAAACCGGCAAAGGGGCTGAGCTCTGCACCGGAGTGATGTGTGTGAATCCGAGAGGGCAGGCCGTGCGCTGGAGGGGCAGCTGGAGATTCCTGTTAGTTACCCACTGGCCACATTTGCCATCCCAGCAGCACCTCTGAACACGGCGTGAGGTCCCACTCAAGAGTCTGAGCTGCAGGGGCGCCTGGGTGGCTCAGACGGTTAAGCGTCTGCCTTCAGCTCAGTTCATGATCCCAGGGTCCTGGGATCGAGCCCCACATCGGGCTCCCTGCTCAGCAAGGAGCCTGCTTCTCCCTCTCCCACTCCCCCTGCTTGTGTTCCTTGCTTTTACACTCTCTCTCTCTCTCTGTCAAAAATAAATAAAATCTTAAAAAAAAAAAAAAAGTTTGAGCTGCAGGCCTGGCGACTGGAGCCAGCAGTGAAGACTACAAGATTATCATCGACTACCACCAAGCAGGGCTTTGTGTTTTCCCAAGGCTCTCGGATGGTCAGAGCTCCACGCCACTCGGGCCACTTGACCCAATGCTCCCTCTTTCAGATACATTTAAAGCAAACTTCCAGTTCACCCCAGAGCCATATTGCATGGGCTGTTTGGGTTTGAACTGGGGCGGCAGTGATGAATTCAGCGAGGTATACATACCAACTTCCTTCTGAAGGCGTCGAAGCCTCGCCAGCTTTTCATTGGCTGTGCATTCCTCCAACGCCGACTCAAGATTCACCCAGAATTGCATTTCCAGGTCACCACAACCTAGTCCCAGTTACTGGTGTCAGTCAGTAAGAATTTAAAATCCCAGCCTGGCCACTTTCTCATTGTGTGGCCTTTGGCGGACCTATATTAATTTTCTTAACTGAAAATGAGAATATGTGAGAAGTGTTCAGCAAATGTTTGGCACATAGAGTATCCTTAAGGAACAATAAGTTTTGGGAAAGTTTGAAGAATCTCAAACCATGAATAACTCATAAATAAGCTGACATCTACGTACTATTCATAAAACAAATGGATGAAGTATGAATTGATTGATAAACGACTTAAAATTTTATTTAAATAAAAAGTATTTACTGCACGAAAGGGTTCCTCTATAACTTTCCAAAATTGTTCACCTCTAATTGCATTCAAATCTTCCTAAAACATGGCTTGTGTTGTATTACTCTCCTACTCAGACGTTGTCATCTTTCTCTGTGCTGGCTGGACGCGGGGCCACCGCTATAGCCTGGCACCCTGGGTCCACGACAGAGACAACCCCGCGCATTTATGAAGCTCTTCTCATCACATCCCCGCTGCAGGCACGTTGGTCAACCTGCTCGTCTGAAAAGCATGCTCTGTCATCCAGAGAGGGGGGCCGTCCTGTTTCTTCAGCCACCGGACTTGGAAGAAGTTAGTCACTAGAAGGGGAGTGAGAGGAGGATGGGCTGAGTGGAGACAGGCCCCTGGATGAGGGGTGGACACGAATGGGGGTCAGGTGGGGAAGGTGGGTCATTCCCAGCAGGGGGAACAGCCAGAAATGACTGCCGGTAATGAAGAAATGAATGCAAAAACGAGGAAATACAGCTACAAGAGCAACAATTTTGGCGAGGGGTCAGAATCCTACATGTTTTCATGGCCCATAATCTCTAGCCGCCCTGGGTGGGGTCTGCCAGTCCCGCTTGAACGTTCTCCTGTTCTGCACTGTAATCTTCTTAAGCCACTCTAACGCTTCAGTAAAGACAGTAAACACACTGTCTTGTGCCAATTGTGTTTGAGAGAATAAAGGACGGGACCTAGGAGGGGTGAAGCTGACCTACAAAAGGGGCCCAGCGCAGAAAAGTCTGGATCATCAACAGCGAAGCCTCAGTAGTATGGGAAAAGCTAGGGCGGTGACAAGCAAACCTCAACCCCAGACATTCCCATTTTCCCTGTTGGCTTTCCCCTCCGTCTCCCCGCCCCTCACACCCTCCGTCTCCCTTGTAATTTGTACTCTGTTTTGTTCTCTTCTGTGAGAATGAAGGCCCTGGATGTTAATCCTAAAGTCATTTTGACATTATCTAGAAGCAAACTCAGGGCTCCCATTTGTCCCCCCCTCCAGTCATTCACTGTGTAACCTGGTCTTGGTGTCGCCTTCCCGCTGAAACAGTCCAGGAGTCTATGCTGATTTTGCAAGAATAAATAGTTGTGGTTCAAATGTCTTGCTCAATTTTTCAGATCTGGAGATTTTGCCACATAACCTTTCCAATGCCAAGAATTCATACCCCTGAGGCTTTCCTCTCATCATTTAAGATTTTCAAGAAGATAATTTAGCCTCAGTACTGGTTGCCAGATTGACAGCCTTAAAAACAAGAGGTGAAATCCAATCTGGATGGAGCCTGTGCCCGTTGTCTATTTTTAGGGAAAAGATTATTCACCCATATGGCTAGCTGGGAATAGAGTGGGGGTGGTGTAGAGATTTAAACTGGCCTTGACCCTAAATCTCCTGCTCTCGGTGGGGGGGGGGGGAGGGGAGGAGTAGAGGGTGGAAGGGACAGGAATTGTTCTCGGTTTGGGAGGCGTGCAACCCAGAGTTTCCCAAAAACAATTGGATACTTTGCAGAGTGATAAAAATAATCCTTCCTTCTAAAAATAGCCCCCCTGGAACCAGAGTCCTGGATTTAATTACAGTCACTATGTGCTGAGCATGTACCAAGGTACCGAGGCCTGAGCTGCTTCTTTGCAGATATCACCTGGTGCAAACCTGCTCTGACCCCATGAAGCAGGTACCTCTATCCCTGGGGAGAAACAAGCACATTGAGGGTCTGAGCAGAAAATCAAAGCCAGCTCATCACTTAACCTCAATGGTTTCTGTTTTCCTCAAATGTCCTCGGCCAGATGTTCCCACACCTCATGTCACAGCAGAATAAATGGAGGAGCTTTAAAATATCTATATCTATCTATATATATATATATATATATGTCAACTCCTGGGACCTGCCTCAGTCCTGCTAAACCATGAAGTTGGGTAGGGGCAGAAATATTTTTTTTAAGTTCCTGAGATGATTCGGATGGACGGGCCAGTTTGCGAACGGCTGTCTGAGCTGCAGATGGGGACAGGGTGATGTCAGGAGTGCTCGAGGCATGCCACCTCCCTGTTCCTTCAGGCTTGGGCCCTCAGTGTCCTCTCGTTACTCTCTCAATCCCTCCACTGAGCCAAATTCCCTCTGACCTCGGAGCTGTCCAGTCCACCCTCACGTCTCTACTTGGATGTCCCCTGCTCATGGAAGTCAACCCTGTCCACCTGCATAGTGTGACAGATCTCTGCTCTTTTCTCTTAGAACACAGCACAATCTGTAATTATACATCATGGGAATCTAAAAAGTTGGTGGTGGTCTCATCTGTTAGTAAGCGCCATGAAGGTGGGGACGAAGTCCATTCTCCCCCAGATTGTACCTCCTGGGCCTTCGATACCTGAAAGGGCGGGGGCGAGTGACAACCTGGGAGGATTCAGAAGCCAGGGAAGGGGAGCGGAATTCCAGTCCTGGTTTTCAGCTAATTACCTGCACGACAGTTTGGCGAGCCCTCCTCCTGTCTGAGATGCTCTCTCCTCACCTGATAAGAGAGGGTTTTTTTGCCTTTTGGGCTTTACTCTTTGGAAGCCATGGAGACATAGAGTCTAAGAAGATTCATGGAAAGTAAGTGGCCTTTTTTTTTTTGTTCTCTTTTTTTGGCAGATGCCGACGTTCTCCTGCTGTTTGCGCTACAGACGCGCTGTAAATGTGTTTCTGAGTGAACTTCTGCATGTTCCTGTGAGATTTTGTGATCTTCCAAGTGAACAACCTGGCAGTGCCAACATTGATACTGAAGAAAAGAACTGCTGGAGAATTCTCATGCAAGGTTCAGTGATAGTATGGAAACACGACCACGTCTGTGAGTCCACACGGCAGAGACTCAAACAAGGAAACTTCTCCCACTCGAGTCGTAAAATCATTGTTCCTTCTTTGTAATTGTTTTTGGCATTCTGCTAACAAGCACTGACAGAATGACTCGTTGATCTAGTTCGGTCTTGTCTTCTCTGTGTGAATACGGTTGTGTGTATTTGTGTCTTTGTGTTAATCCTCCACGTAGTATTTCCAAATAACAGTGAAGACGGAGTTACTCTTCTAAAGGGCTTGCTCTCATTGTCAGCCCTGGGGGTTTGTCCTGGGAAGCCTATCAGGGCTGAAACTTCACCAGCAGAGATAGAAGAGGTTCCGTTTGCCCTCTTGTCAATCCAAGCCCACGTACTGGGAGCATTAAGAGAAAAGCAGAAAGAGGATGTACGTTGAACATATTGATGTCCTTCGGTTTTGTGGATCTGTTGAAACTCGCTGCTATGGCCGGTTTGGTTGGTGGTGTTTATTATCTTGGATTTGCGGGCTCTGCACTTGCTCCTAAAGCAGCGTGTTTGTCTGTGTGTACTGATGGCTGAATTCCCATGGGAGGGGTGGGCAGCCCTCGCTGCTGCTGACAGGTCCAACCCCAGCCTTCCCCAGGTGTGCTCACCACGGCCCACAGAGCACGTAAGGGCACAGCTATCTTGATTCTGTTTTGCAAGTGCTATCTTTGTGTTTCCTCATTTTTCTTGATAATGTTCTTGTGCCACCATCACTAGGACCCGGCGATTGTGCAAGGCAGACGATTTGCCTTTATTTGCAAAACATGGAATTGCGATGGATGATGGGACTGTGTCGTTCCCACACAAGGGACTTTCAGGAGGGCGGAGTAGCTAGTAGCTGTAATTCAAAGAGACTGTCTTTGGTCTCTGGTTCTATAAATGTTCTAGAAAAAAATAATGCTTCAGAGACTCATTTGCATCACGGTAGCAAAACTCAGTATAACAGTATAACAAAATTCAGTTCTTCAATAATCTAAAATAAGAATCTAAATACAGGCTTGTTTTCTTCATTTTCGCAATGAAGAACTTTGCCATGTTCGTTTCACCACAATTCCGGCAAGTTCCTGCCCATAGCCCATTAGAAGGATCAACTTGCCTCACATACCTCAGGGAATTCAGCTGATAAAATCAGTTGAACTAACCAAGAAGTCAAATGCTAATGTTCTAAAGCTCTGCTTCCCTCTCTTTGTCGCATGTTGTACTACATAATGAAAAGATGTCCAAGACGTCAATAAAGTAATAGTATTTTTTATGGTGGCATGCAAAATAAAGTACGCTGTCTGTGATAGGTATGCCCTATGTTTTTGAGTTCTATGGAGTACTAGAAACTAACATCATAGAAAAACAGTTTAATTTAAGCGTGTTCATGCAAATCTGAGGAGGCTTAAAAAGACATTAATCCTCGAGACAAAATGTCTGGTTCACTTATGCTCCATATGCTGGACTGTCCTTGCAGAAGCTTTCACAGTGCTGGATGGCTGGTGTCAGAAATCCGTGACAGCCCATGATGAGTCTTATATAGTACATAGTACACGGTTAAGGGTATTGTATTGCTGTAAATTTGGTTTGGTAAAGCTTTGCTTGATTTAGAGGTTGAGAAGTGTTCTCTTTTCAACGAAGTAATTTCCATGGTGAAATGGTTTGGAGTGAAGTGACATAAAACAATTATTTTCATCTAAAAATCTATTATATCACAGCTGTAATTCGAGGAGAGAATGCTGTGCTTTGGTCTGATTAGTTTAGAGATTTGGTGATTTTTCCTGGGCACGTTGTTCTACTTGGAGAGGTCACACATCTCTCGGCCACGTACACAAACACATGCCTTCAGCCTCATACAACTTTGCTTCCTGTCACTTATCTTTGAGGCTGATTTCCAGGCCTTTCCACTAGGGTAGAATGTACCTCCTCTTCCCTGAACAGCAGCCCCTCCCCCAACTGCCACCAAGTCCACGTCCTCAGAAAACGAAACTAAAGACTCCACTGTGCAAATCCTCACGATCGCCCATCTCACATGACAGTTCTTCACCTCCAGGGAGACCAAGCTAAGAGACTCAATTTAATTTGTTTGAAATCGCCAAGTCAAATACAAGCAAAACCCCCCAAAATGAAGAGGAGCAGTTACACGATAGAGGTGCAGAATATTCTTTCTCAGGTCGGCAGCCGTGTTGAGCAAGCCCTGGATCTGTTGGCCCAGGGAGCCCAGCTACAGAGGTTAGCCCCCCAGGTGACCCTCCGGGGCTGGGCTAAACTGTCTGGCTACTCCATGTCTTGTATGTTTGATGCCTGTGGCTGAAACACATCTGACACCCCTAATTAATGCAGAAGATCCCAAAGGGGCATTGCCACAGAAGCTAGTGCCTGGGGCCGGACCATCTGAGGGTCGTTTTCCATGATCTCTAGTGTTGGGCTGTCCTCATGGCTGAAATTCCACAATGACAGATTCGACCTTCCTTCCCTGGTATAAAGTTATCCTCGCTGAGAGAAAAATGATACGTTGGGTCATTCCTTTACCCCAGCACCTCACTGTTATGCTGAGGAATGATAGTCGTTGTTTCAGAGACCTCTGTGTCTTGCCATCTATCAGCCTGTCCCCAAACTCTGTCTCCAAGTTCCCTGATTCTTTTGAGTAATTCGGGTCCCAAGATTTGGAAGACAGCTCAGTTAAGAGAAAAATTCTCAACCATAAAAAATTAAAAAAAAAAAAAGGAAACCCAAAGCAATTAAGGCTTTAATTTTTTATGATCCATGTTTCTATAAATGTAAATGACTAATAGACATCATGAAATATTAACCAGGTCAGTAATCCAGGATTATGTATGATGCCAAATTGCTCCCTATTGTCAATGAAAAAGCTATCAGGCAGCAGTTTCTGAAAACAAACACAAGCTTCCAGATGTCCCAGCAGGGGAGTGGAAGCGTGCTCAAGGCCTCATTTTTCATAAGGGCCAGTCTTGAAAGGATCAGAAGGCAACTTTGGACTCCATGGCAGGGCAGAAAAGAGGGTGGGGGCAGGAGGATGGGAGTCAGACCTACAGGAAATCTATACAGGGCTGTGATCTGATGTAGCAGGTGTCTTTGTAGAGGGGACACCTCTAACCAGGATTAAATTCTGGAGCCAAATGTGTTCACGTATCAGTGGGTTGTATCAAAGGGGAGGCCCTGCTGGAGGTTCAACTTGTTTTATTATTTTCTTTACTTCAGCAAAATAGGTAATTGGCCCCACTCACACTGTAGTGAGTGCTGAGAGTAGTCTTGGAGGCATGAGTGCGGCCTCTGGAAGAGGTGTTTGGAGCCCTGGAAGTCACAGCATATGGCCTCCTATAGTAGGCAGGCTGTCCTGGGAGAGAGAATTCATTTAGAGGAAGGCAACACGTGGCCCTGCATCCCAACTACTTGGAACCAGCTTCAGCCCTGGGAAGAGGTCAAGCCCGTGGAGCAGAGACTAGGGCACCCTTGGTTGGCTTAGTGCCGAGGGTGTGTGATTGTCTTCCCTAAGAGAACCAGTGCATCTTGGACAGGCTTCCCAGTCAGCAAAGGGGCTTCTCAACAGGGGTGGACAGAGCTGGGGTATAGTCTTCAACAGCGACACCACATGTCAGAGAGGAAGACCTCCAGAACTGAATGGATTGGCTCTAGTTCTCTCTTCTGCCGGAATTTGGAAGCTGGGCTAACCTACTTTGAGGACAGTTAGGGATGGAGTGGGACAATAGTCTCAATAAGGAAATATATTCTGATCATAGGGTATATGGTATGAGCAATTATTTTGTGGCAGAAACTGTTGTCTACTGACCCAACAATCCTTCTCTGGAAGAGCCTTTTCTGGAAGAACCCACCTGCCATGACAGAGACTTAAAATGCCAAGTGCTCACTCTCCCAGACAGTCTTGGTGTGTGGTCCAGTTTTGGTCAAAAAGACTGTGGGATGATTTACTAGGAGCTTGAGGGGAGATTTTTTTCTCCTGATAAAAAGAGAGGAATAGGCAAAGAAAACTTACCTTTTTCTTTCTTGTCTTAAACACAGTTTGAGTGTGGACATGATATTTGGAGCTGTGGCAGCAATATTGTGACCATGAGGGAAAGGCCAGGAGAATCACATATAAGTCAGCCCAGAACTCTGACACTACACAGCCACCAAACCAACTACCTACTTCAGGACTTCCTGTTAGGTGAGAAAATGCCTTCTCCCTTGATGAGTTTTGTTTTGTTTTTGTTTTTGTTTTTGTTGGGTCTTCTAGTTTTAGTTGAAAACATTTCCATTGACTAGTAATGTCTTTGGTTGTAAATGACAGAAAACCCAGCTAACCCTGGCTTAAGTCATAGGGACATTTACTGTTTACTTAACAAGAACCCTAAAGGTAGGTGATCCAAAGGTTGGTTCATTGGCTCAGCTATATCATCAAGAACTTGGAGTCTTTCCATATGTTTTCAATAGATGTTGACCTCTGATTGTTGTCTCATTTTTGCAAAATGGCTGCTGCAGCTCCAAACATTCCATCCTGGCATAGGATGGGATGGGAAGAGAAGAGCAGAAAGGGACGCTTCTCCCCAGCTACCTGTTATCAGGGGAGAATATCTTTCCCAGGATCATATGGCATCCATAGACCAATCACTGGCAGAAAGGAATGACACAGGCATTATTGACTTAAACCAGGTACTCTTGGGTACCTGCTCTTTTCTTCTTCCTCTGCTCTTCGCCTTTATCAGCATGTTCACTGCCTTTGCTTGCAGCCATCAAAGTGGTTTCTTGGTGATATTCTATTTTTTAGGTTTCTGTTGAAGATCAGAGATTGGTTGCTACGGTTTGAGCTTCACTCTATCAGTTGGGCCCATCATGTATGTATGTTCCCCACTCCTAACTATTTGCTGATGTTTTTAGGGCAAACAAAAACAAAAACAAAACCACAACTTCAAGGGGCTGCTTCCATTGGCTTTTCCCCAGCCAGACCCTAGAGCAGTGGTCCTTAACAAGGGCTGAGCTTGCACATACACCCCAGTGGACTTGTGGTAGTATTTGGAGACATTTTTAGCTTTCACACCTGGGGAGGTGGTAATGTTACTGGCATCTACTGGGTAGAAGCCAGGGGTGCTGCTCAACATCCTGTGCCCAGGACAGCCCCCTCCAACAAAGAATTATTCAATCAAAAATGTCAGCAGTGCCAAAGTTGAGAAGTTTGGCCCCAGAGGGTGGCCAGGCCAGAGAGCCATCTTTCCTCCTTCATGCCTCCTTGCTTGTGCCTCAGGCCCTCATAAATAAGAAGAATGTCCCTGTTCTATGCCTTAGGACACCAATGTGCCCCTGGGCCATAGCAGTGACCAACTAAACACCACGAACACAGTAATTGTGTTAATTCACTAATTAAATAAACTCCTCTCTTCTGAGTCTATTTTCACTTTCGGACAAATTGCAGCAATCACTGCATGACTTTTGTACAAAATTACAAAGTGTTGCAGCTTTGGCAACAGGATCTCCAACTGCCATTGCATCAGAGACAGGCTCCGTGGGAGGAATGTGACACATTCATTCCGCTTCTGCTGAAGAGCTTTGGAAGTGAGCGAAAGGGCAGCATAGAAACGTTCTAGAACTGGGACTTGGGAACAATTATTTTCTGGGGCAGGTTTTACCCACCCCTGCCCACTTTCATTTTATTTCCACCAGCTCGAATGAGTACTTAAAGTTACCTTCTCTTTAGAGTTGTCATTCCTTAATTTTCTCTCTTGTAATATACCTTCTTATTCTTACCCCTTTTTCATGCGAAAAGAGAGAGAGAGAGACCAAGCGAGGGAAGAGAAAGAAATCCTGCACATAAGCAGGAGTCTCTTCTTTTCAGTGTTGGAGTTGGCTGTTTCAGGAGACATTTCTGAGTTTTCTCCTAAAGTAATCATTCCAGCGGGAGACCATAAGAAGGTAAGGCAGAGCGCTGGCTGCTGTTATGAAGAGCTCCCCGTGCCAATACAATGTCATAAATCAGTTAGAAATTTCTCTCTTGTGTAACTGTCTGAGTAGGCGGTCTCAGGCCGGCAGAGTGGCTCAGGGGTGTCCAGGCCCCGGGGCCCTTTGCTCTGCACGCTGCTCCTGCCTCATTGTCAAGACTGGCCGCGCCATTTCCTACTGTCACCCCCACATTCCAGCCAGCAGGAGCGGAGCCTTGCCCTCCCCTTCAAGGGCCATTGCCTGCAAGCTGTACTCAGTACTTCTGCTCGGATCCAGTTGGCCTGAACTTAGTTACTTAGCTACATCAAGCTGCACAGGGTGGGGAGTGGAAGATGCGGTCTTGATTTGGGGGGCCCAGCCTGCTAGCTACAATGTGAGAGTTCTATTACTAAAGTGCTTGCTAAGTGTCATGCTCCGTGTTGGGTTTTACAAGGATTACTTAAGTAATCCTTACAATAAAAATAGATACCCTTCTAGTCTCCATTTTACAAACGAGGAAGCTGAGGCACAGAAAGGCACCACCCTAGCGGCAGATCCTTATTTGTTAAGGGAGTGCTGGTGGGGGACATGGGAAGGGGGAGAGGGACAGGATGGGGAAGAGGGAGGAAGCTGGCAAAGGCTCCGTTTCAGGCAGAGTCCCAGCCCCAACCTGATCCTGCTCCTGCAGAAAGTTCTGGAACATGAGTTGAATCTTGGAATTTTCCCTTGAGGCAAGGGAGCTGGACATTCACACCCACACTAGTCAGGTGCTGGCGGTCACCCCGGAGGGGATACCCAGATGCTCCCAGCGCTTTGCACCTGCTGCCCAACCAACTCCAGGAGCCCAGGGGTAGTTCTCTGAAAAGGATCCCAAGGATGAGCTCTGAGAGCAAAGGTCAGGAGTGAGGTGGGCACACAGAGCTGGTAGCAGGAGCTGAGGGGATCTTGGCGGACACTGCGCAGTGGCACCTCCCTGCACGCCCTCCTGGCACCTGGTTAAAGAAGTCCCAGGAGCAAGGCCACTTGGCAGACTTTTGCAAATGAGCAGCCAGTCCTGCCTCCCCAACCCCCCACACATACCATTTTAAGTGGTCATGCATAGACGCTGTTTGCTCTGAAAAATGCTTCATTAAGTCACTCAACAAATATTTATTGAGCACCTTCGATATGCTGGGCTCTGGTTAGGGGCTGAGCATATAAAGACCAATAAGACAGAGTGATTCATTCCCCCCCCCGCCCAGGAGTTCACAGGCTGCACGACTACAAAGGCTGAAAAATGAATTGGTTTTTAGATTCAGAATAATCAATGTCATAGAGACCTGCTGTGTTCAGGGCTTTCAGAGGTGAGAGAAGCAGAAAACACTTGGCGGAAAGGGTGGCATTTGATTCTGGGTTTTAAAGGATGAACAAGAGCCCTTTTGAGCAGCGTGTGCAATGCCATGGAAATGAACAAGCCGAGTCTGTGTTATGGGCCATGGGGAAGTTGTTGAGTGAACGAGGGCGTGAAGGAATTAATGAACGAGTTGTCCCAATGCTTGGTGATTCTCAGGGGGAGAGAGGATGTCATTGTTGTAAGTAGATTTCCGACCAAACGGCACAACCCTCTCCCTCTCATCCTCTGGCCCCCCCAGGAGATTCTGGCCCACCCTTACAGGGCCGGAGACTCTAAACGGGAACACCTGTTACCGTCAGGCATGAGGGGCAGACGCAAAAGTGGAGAAGGAGCACTGTCGGCCTGGAAGAGTGTTCTTTTTCTTTCCATCCTTGTCCAAACCTGACTGACCTATAACTTGGCTGCAGCATTACCTCGTGACGATAGAGAAGTATCAGGAAGCTTCACCTCCCCCCACTTGAAACCAGGGGAATAAGAATAGTTTGTCCTGGTCCCGAAATTACTTCAAGACTTGTAGGCCTTCAGGATAAAACATAAATGTAATCTCCCCTCTCCCAGACCAAATGTCCTCAAGGTCAGGTTCACAATCCCATGTGAAGTGTGAAGCGCAGTGGGTCATCGGGCAGGGGCCGGGGCCTGGGGTGTGGGGCTGCTCTAAACACCTGCACCTCCAGCCAGCCCTTGCACAATGAAAGACCCCAAATATTTTTTATTGATTAGCTTGATGAGGCCATTGGTTTGATGACAATAATATAAATCAAGGAAAAGACCCTACATTTTCAAATAAAATAAGAAGAAACTGACTGAACAAAACAAAACGTATGTTCTAGATCTTTTGCTCCCTCCAGCATCATTGCTTACACCCTCTTTCTGTGTCAGGAGAGAGGCTCCTGTGAAATCTCACCCTGCAAATCCGCAGGGTCTTTTAATTTCATTCTCTCTGCCCAGCGCCCTATAGAAATTGCTTCCTCCAGAGTCTCCTGGGGACTCACACGGGGTGAAAAGACATTAAAAACAGATACTTCCTTTGATAGTGAAAGAGAATAATCAGCTGCAAGTCTTGGGGTGGCCTCCACTGCCCTTGGTCTCTGTCCCCAGCTGTGCTGGGGGGAGCCCCCGAGGCTGGCAGAGCCCTTCAGGTCCTAGGGTAATTTAGCGGGAGGCAGTTGGCAAATGGAAAGCCTGATTAGGATGCTGTCAGACTAATCTGTTGGTTCCAAGTGTCACATAGCTGTGGCTAGGAATTGGAAAGAATATTATTTTCTTTCTGAGAATTTGCAGTTTGGCCAGCTTTGGGAGAGGAATTTCTTTAAGGAGGTGAGGGGGTGCCTGTTTATGGAGTTACTGTGGTTTCCTCGCACGTGCTCATTTAATACTCCCACCCACACCGTCCTGCAGAGTAGCTGCAATTGTTCCCATTTTATAGATGTTTTACAACTGTTATTGCTTAGGTGCAAAAGGGTTATGAACGTTTAACCTTCAGTTTGCGCCCAGGCTTCCCTGACTTGAAAATTTCTACTTTCCTTCCTAATGCTACCTTAAATTCAAGTTAAACCTTTTTTCAAGCATCAAACATTTCCACACTCAGCCCCTCCATTGGAAGTAGGAGCCTGGGTTTGCTCTCTGTCCCTCACTCATCTAATCCTTCTTAGGCAGAGGACAGGCTTGGAGAAAATAGAAGAAGACCCCAATCTCTAACCTGCAATTCTTGGGGCAGATATGTTTCAAAATCAGAAATTAAAATTTGGATTTTATAAAGGAATTATAATGATGTCCTGTATTACATAATACCTGGTAGCATCTGGGGAAGGCACCCTGAAATGAATCACGGTAATATTTCTGCAGTGAAATATTCACACCGAGGGGGATAGATATAGATGATGAAGAGTTGCATATGAATTTAGGTCGGGTTTTTGCTACCAAGTTAAAATTGCCAAAGGTTTTCTGAGCCTTTGGGATTTGGGAATCACTCTAAGGGCTGGTGGACTTGTAGATTATATTTAAGGGCTCTTCTGCTCATATAAATCCTCTGCAGATGAACCTGGCAGGGAAGGGCACGAGCAGCACCTTGGCCTGGAGCCCTTTCAGCTGTGGCAAAGGAGGAAAGCCCACTCCCTGGGCATTTCCAAGACACAAGGACGAGGAGCCAGATGCGCTGGGCTCTCTCGCTGACTGCCAGGCAGATGTGTGTTCCTTAGGGAAAGTACTGCACCTCCCTGGACTACTAAGTGGGGAGAGGGTAGAGGGGAAGCCTCGGATGCTGCCGGTGGTCCTGTGGAGGTCTGAGACCCACTGTAAGCCTGTATGAACCTTTGGACCCGGGCTGAGCCTCCCAGCCCTCTGTGCCCTGGGCAGGCATTACACAACACCGCCACCGCCCACCCCCCCCCAAACTGACTCATCACTGTCTGAGGGTGTGGGGTGTGGGGCTTGACTGCCTGGGTCAGAGTTTGAGCCACTAGGCCCAGATCAGTTGGGACCTGATGACTTATCAAAGTGTCTGTTTCTTTCCAGATACTGAACATCATAATAACGGCACCCACCTTACAGAGTGAGTGAGAGGCTCAGTGGAGCTGGTGCATGTTCAGCTCGGTGCCTGGAACGCACAGGCTGCACATTACATAGCAAATGGCTTATACGACTCTTACCACGGAGATCAGGCCTGTGTCAGTGTCCTGGGGCTGCCATCACAAGTTACAGCAACCTGTATGGCTTACAACAACAGAAATTGATTCTCTCACAGTGCTGGAGGCTACAAGTCTGAAATCAAGGTGAGTAGGGTTGATTCCTCTTGGAGGCTCTGAGGGAGAATGTCTGCCATGCCTTTCTTTACCTTCCGGTGGCTGCTGGCAAGGCATTCCCTAGCTTGTAGCCAAGTCACTCCCGTCTCTGGCACCGTCTTCATGTGGCCGGCGTCTTGTGTCTCTGTGTCAGATCTCCCTTTCCTTTCTCTTATAAGGACACCTATCATTGGATTGAGGGCTCACTCTAAATCCAGAACAATCTCATTTCAAGATCCTTAACTTAATTACCCTGCCAAGACCCTACTGCCAAACAAGGTCACATTCACAGGTACCAGGGGTTGGGACTTGGACATATCAACTGGACCGCCTCCAGGGTTAGGCACAAAGTCTGCAGGGTTGGACAACTGGTTGACCGTGCACCCCCCCAATGTGATGGTGGATTGTGAGCCAACCCCTGTGGGGTCCCTTGATGGGGAACCCTTGTGTACAGGAGCCATTGTGATGTAGTATAAAGGGTAGGGGTTTTGGAGTCTGGTGGATCTGGCCGCAAGCCCTCGGACACTGGGCCAGTTTACTTCATCAGAGTAAGGCTCAGTTTCGTTATCTCTGAAATGGGCATTATAAACCCTATCTCAAGCTGTTCCAGTGAAGCATACAGACAGATTTACAGCATCTAGCCCATAAAGCCCTCTGTAAATGGGATTCCCCTTCTCTTCCTCCCACGTCCTTTGATCTGATGACATGAAAGCTGTCGGTGCCTAGAATCTTCTTTGAAATCTGGGACTGCAATAAGGCCCACACATCCTTAAAACACTTCAGTGCCAGCCATGGTGTCATTGGAGGGGTCTTCTCCAATGCCAAGTGGCCTTCAAGGCCCACGTCTGTGTTTCCAACAATAAGTGGGTGGTTACTGGGAGCCCACCTGTCAACTACCAAGTGCTGGGGAATCTCCCTTCAGAAATACTGTTAACAACCCAGCCCACACCCCCTTAGCTTTTCCAGTGCCCAGAGAGGACTTCAGACCCTAAAGAACATGTGAAGATCATTGTAAAACCATGCAAGACAAAACAGGGTCTGGGCAGATTCCTTAAAACCCTGTGCTGTCATAGACACAGCTCACACGGTAAAGGTCATTCCCACCTGGCAAGGCTTACGGCCAGAACACTTTGTCTTGTCCTGAGACAAGAGTCCCACGGTGCGGCAAAGCCCCCAGTACGGGTGGGTTGGGAAGCCTGTGCCATGTCTCATGCGTGACGGGTCTCATCCTGCACTAACAATGCTCCTGGCGCCCTGCTTCATCTCCTTGGAACATACTGACCTTTCCTTTCCTAACTGACTGTTACGACACAGGGCCGAGGTTTCAATTTCTGCAGAAGGTGGTGGAATATCTACTCTGCGCACCAGGTCCTGCATTTTAACTCTTGAGCTAATGATTTAATTCTTCACTAATAGTAGGTGCCAAACAGTAAGTTTTTGTGTATCGCAGTTTGTTTTAATTTTTGTCACAAGACCTTAAAGAATACAGAGGGATGCTACTTTTTCCCATCAGAGGCGAGTCATGGAGAGGCCGGATGGATGTCCTTGGCACCCCAGCACCTGGGGAACCTTGTTTCCACTCCACCGTGGGAGGCAGTTTGGCTGGTGGGCACTTGCTTTGGCTGTTGCACCCCACCTCCCTTGTTCTGGAACCTGCTTTTTTGGGGATCTTCCCCAAATTAAACAGGTTTTTTTTTCCCCAAAGGGCACCCTGACCCAGGAAGGCCCAGATGTCATTTCCTCCACCCACTCACTGTGGCTCTGTGTTCCTGAACCCCAAGCTCTTCGTGAAGCCCCCAACCTTCAGGAGGTTCCCGCCGCCCTTGGGGTCCTTGCCTGTGGCTGATGCTGAGCAGGCAGAGTATGAATAATCACACAAGAAGGATGCTAGGCTTGGCTGTGTAATGGTTTGAGGCACTAAGCAAAATGCCTTCAACATATTCTTCCAGTTAAAATTTATCCCATTTACAGGGAAAGAGCATGAGCCACAGAGAGGCCAAGAATAGGTTCTCTGGGCTCCAAGGTGGTGGATGTCTAATGGGTCACTAAGAGGGAAAGGGCCACTGGAGACTGAAGACTGATATTGCTCATAGACTTGGGTGATTGAGAAGAGGTGCGCCAGGAAGAAGGGAAAGGATGGGACAGACGAGTTGGCCAGGTGGCCCAGGGGTAGGGCCCCAGTGGTCAAGGCTGGGCAGGGGGTTCAGAATATGGATGAATCGGGCCAGGGCACAGCTAACCCCCTCCCCCCCAGTCATGGCCCATCACGCACACACCCTCCTCCCCTCGTCTCAGCAAGTCTTGCCCCTGGGATGTCACCTGACTCTCTTGATTGGAGATGCTCATCTTTTCAGTGGTATGGTAGGACCGGCGCTTACTGTGAAACCTGGTCATCCATTATTCTGCAAAATTACCACGTCCATCTCCTAATATCCAGTGATTTCCTTCCCTTCCACTGACTCCCCCTCTGTCCATATAACAGAAGGAGTGTGTGGATGGGCCGGGGGTCATGCCACCCCACCCCAGAGTGCTCTCTCTGCTTGTTCCACTCCTTTCCTAGATGCAGGTGTCTGCCACTGAAACCAGCCTGAGTGTCCATTCATGGAACTGACCGCTTAGCCAGTGGGATTCCAAGATAAAAAACACAGTCCCTGCACTCAAGGGAGGAAAGACACACAAAAGGGTGCTAAAGGGAAAGAGCCAGGTCCCTCCTGTTTCCTAGGGAATTTGGGGCAAGTTAATGACAACAGAAATTTTTAGGGAGGGAACATCAATAAGTGTTAGTAATTATTATTAATATTAATTATGATTGAGTCCATGGGGATATCAGAATGACTTGGTGGTATTTCCCCTGTGGCAATAGAAATGCCTTTAATGGAAATACATTTTAGTTTGCACTCAAATACTCAGGGTTTAAATCCTAACTCGGGGAAAGAAATGCAGAGCAGCATCCATCTGGGCACACTGATGGGCAAAAACACCAACAGTACCACAACCAAGAATGAAAGCCCGGATCCAGGTCACTTGGGGGTGAAGACTGAGTTCTTAATAATGTGGAAGTTGCCAATGATTGTGGAAACTCAGAGAAAATATACCCATCATTTGACATAAATTCATATCTAGACTTCTTGGTTGGACTAAACTCCCCAGAACAGAAAATCCTCAATTCTGTGGTGGTTAATGCTACTTTGGGATACCTTTTTTTTTTTTCCCCAAAATGAGGACAGGAACACTGGCCATGGGGTTTTCTTTATCTGGTGATGAGTGATATCCCAGCCATCTGCAGGGAGTGGATGGCCTGTCACTGTGTGGGCTCCTGTGCGCACTTCCCTCCTGCCAGCCAGCCTCACCCGCGTGTGGTTCGCACCTGCCACTGGAGTGACTGAGGCCGCACCCAGGATGTGTCTGGACAGGCCAGCAGGAGGGCAGAGATCCCTGCGGATGCGAGGTCAGCACTTAGATGGAGGAGTCGGAATTGCAGAAAGCGCGTGACGCTGTGGGCAATCTCGTGGCTCCAGGTCTGGAGTGAGTGATCCGTCCACAGAGCACACAGATGGATGGACATCGCCATGCTAGATCTGCCGGAGACAGCACCACAGGCCATTCCTAAGGATCTTATAGTCAATATACGGAGAGAAAGCCCACGTGGGGGAGAAGACCGCTTTAGGCACCGCGTCCCCTCCCCCCTCACGAGAGCACCATTACAGACCTCGACCTGGTCTTGCTAACTCCCCACCCACTGTCCCCA
The DNA here is from genome assembly GCF_964656455.1 of Halichoerus grypus. NCBI lineage: Eukaryota > Metazoa > Chordata > Mammalia > Carnivora > Phocidae > Halichoerus > Halichoerus grypus. Next base: position 65,862,238 of record NC_135723.1, read on the forward strand.
TCTCAGTCCATGCTTCTAGCAGACACCAGACAGACCTACCTACGCTGGCACTTCTCAGGCCTCAAGGTGCTTACGACTGTCCTGGGGATCAAGTTGAAGTGCAGGTTTCCTGAGATTCTGCATGTCTACCGAGTTCCTGGCTGAGGCCAAGCCTGCCGCTCAGTGCAAAAGCAAGGACCGAGGGGCACCTGGGTGGCTCAGTCGTTAAGCTTAAGTCTGCCTTCGGCTCAGGTCATGATCCCAGGGTCCTGGGATCGAGCCCCGCATCGGGCTCCCTGCTCGGCAGGAAGCCTTCTTCTCCCTGTCCCACTCCCCCTGCTTATGTTCCCTCTCTCGCTGTCTCTCTCTCTCTCTGTTGAATAAATAAATAAAATCTTTAAAAAAAAAAAAAAAAAAAAGCAAGGACCGAAAGCCCAGCCAAGAGTTAAAAGCCTGTGCTCTAGAGTACCAGCACTGTGACCTTCGGAAAGTCCCTCGGTCTCGCCGTCCCGTTTCCTTCTGTGTAAAGTGTGACGGTGGTGGCGATTACGTGGCTCCGTAGACGGAACACACCCCGGCCACTGCCCGCTCGGCATGGCTCACGGCTCGCGGTGTGGCAAGCCTGCGCTGCACTCACGGCCTGCGTGCTAAGATCACCCTCGTGCCCTGCCCTCCTCCATGCCTTTGCTTTGCCCTGGGTCATGAATGCCCTTTTCTCCCTCCCACCCCCCCACCCCTCCCCGACCCAGCAACGTCTGCATTCTTCCAGGCTCTGAGACCCCAGAGCCCACCTCCCGGGCGGCTGTTTAAATGTCTAAGTAGCAGCTCCCCCGTGAGCTCCAGGAGGCCAGGAAGTGTTCACCCTTTGGCATCCCATCTCGTACATCACCCGACACCCGCTGGGTTTCAACAGAGGACGAGGGAATGGATGACACGACAGGTACTTCAGGCCCTTCTATAACTGCTCTGCCTGGAAGTGCTGGGCTCTACTCTAGATCTATGGAGGCAGCATTTCAGTGGGTGAATCTCTGGCATGGGACAAGAGCCTTCTCTTAGTTATTTACTTGTTTAGCTAATTATATGAGTCTGGACTAGTGGCTTCTTTTTTATTCAGTGGCTTATAAGACATCACTGTCACGATTTCTTGCAATGCTCAAATTGTCCCAGATTTAGCCTTCGATCTGGTGCCTGTGTCCTTTGGACATGTTCTCACCACTCTTTGAGTAATTCCTTGCTTTCTCGTGCAACAGGCCATTCCAGAATCATTTTGTGGTGTATTTCTTGCCAAGCACGACAGGTGATTCTGATACACACCTGGGTTTGGAAGCCATCGTGCCTATCAGTAGCCTCAAATCACCATCGGGGTTAGCTCTGTTCCAGAGCCAGAACGTGTGGCAAACGGCAGGGACAATTCTTAGGCTAGAGCCGGGGAAGGGAGCTCAGTGTCCCTAAGACTCCCAGGAAGCATCCCTGAGGACAGTGGGCTCACCACACAGGCACAGATGACTCAGCAGAGCTACCTGGCAAAGGATCCCAGGTACCACCTGCCCAGCCAGTTCTAGGTGGCAAAGGCCCAGAAGCATCTAAGGCAACAATTGAGGGAAACAGGAAGGAGGTGACACAAAGAAGGACTTACGGAGTGGAATGCGTTTCCCAACAGGTAGAGAGGAGTCGTCTTAACTTTACTGATCTGCGTGGGCTGGTAGGTCTGGGCCCCAGGAAGTCCCCAGGGGTGGAGCAAGCTGGCAGCTCCCATCAGGGAACACGGTGTGGTTTTCCTCGGAGGGCAGCCAGAGTGTCACAAACGCCTTGCACGAAACAGCATTTTCTTTTCCCAAAGAACACGAAGCACTTTCACAGATGGCTCATTTGTTCTCAACTGTTTTTCAGTGCAAAAACATTTGTACACCCTGACTAAACAGAGATGAACAAATGTTTTTAAAAGACTTACTAGTCTGTGCTACCTTGACAACTTTTCTCTGAATCTAGAATTATTACAAAATAAGTTCTTTTTTAAGACTCACCCTTTACAACATCATGGGAGAGAGAATAAAGCCCTCGGCCCCCACCGTTGTTCACATCCTAATTCCCTGAACCTGGGAATATGTTACCTTACGTGGTAAGAGAGACTTTGCAGATGCAAGGAAGGTGAGCATCTCGAGGTGGAGAGATTATTTTGGATTATCTGGGTGGACCTATTGTAATTATAAGAGTCATTGTAAGGGTCAGGCAGAGGTGTAGTGTTGGAAGCAGAGGGGTGTGTGCGTGTGTGTGTACAGAGACAGAGAGAGAGATTGATTGAAACTTGAAGACAGCACCCCGCTGTCTTTGAAGATGGAGGAAAGGGCCACAAGCCCATCTCTAGAAACTGGAAAAGATAAGGAAACAAATTCTACCCTCAAGCCTCCAGAAGGAATGCAGCCCCAATCACCCCATGATTTTAAGAACCATCTCAGACGTCTGACTTCCAAAACTAAGATAAACTGGTGTTGGTTTAAGCAATTGCACTTGTGGTAATTTGTTATAGCAGCAATAGGGAACGAATACAAACATTAATTTAAAAATTCTTTTACAAAATTCTCCACATTGTTCTTCTATCAACCAGTTTGCTTTTCAGTCATATCCTATTCACAGGTCTGCGTCACATTCATTAACTGTTCACATGAGAATGCAGCTCTAACAAAAATACCGTATTTCTTCCCCCACCTTGGAGCCCTCCCCACCCACCTTTCTGTGGTTGCTCCTGCTGTCCTTCCGCACTGATAAGGCCCATTAGCTTGAGGTTACTTACTCGACATGAGCCTCATGCTCTGACACCACTAGCGTTTAATTGAGCATCTATTACTATCGTTTTCTTGAATACAAATACAAATGGGCATTCACTTGTGCAGGTGCCATAAACATTCCCACAGGCAGACTGTCAGCTGTCTGCAGGACATTCCTCTACAGATGGGGCACAGCTCCCCTCCCCCACAGCAAGCCGCCCTCTTCTGCTCTAGGCAGATGGTCCTGGAAATGAAATTACTGGCATCCCAAAGTTGACCTGGAAAATAAGTCATCTGTAGTTCAAAATCCACCTCTCCCTTTTGCTCACAGCCATGCAGAAGCCGCAGTGGTCTCGGTTTGTCTGGAGTGCCTGGGAGCATCCTGGCTCCAGAACAAAACCCAGGTGAAGCCAACAGGTAGGCACTCAATGCTCATGTCATCTGCATTCTCATGTCACCCGCGGATGACCCAACTTCCCATCTACCCATTACAGGCCAGAGACTTTGCTGCCCAGGGGAGGAGTGGGCTTTCAGGTCAGGCAAATCTGTATGTAGAATAGCCCTGATTAAGTTACACTCCTTAGCCAATCACATGCTACAGAGTAAACTATTGAATCATTAACTTCAGTGAGAAGGCACCAAGGACAAATAAATATAGGGCATATCTCCCATATTCACTTCCAAGGCCATCGCACTAATGGCTGGTGAAACCGTAGCCAGATGGAGCTGTGGGAAATGTTTCAGCCCTTTCCGGTTGACACTGTCTTCTTTCATTCTCTATTGATCTTCTGTACCCACACACTTCCTTGTCGCCCTCCAGTCTGCCCTGGATGGCTCACCCCTTCTGCGAGGGCTTCAACTAGAGTAGGAAAGGGGTCTCTTTCTCTCTGGCTACAACTGCTCAAAGTTCATGTTTCTAGGCCCTCTGTTCAGGAACCCCGCTCTCCTGGTCACTACATGCTACTGCACGGGTCTGTGCAGATGTAGAGGTTGAGATGTGGGCTGCCCAGAACCCTGAGACGGCCCCCTGCTCTGTGATGCTCGCCTAATCTGACTGCCCTATCTGTCTGAGTCATGCTATGTCTCTGGGAGGAATTTTCTTGTTTTTAGACTTGTGCTGGTAAAAACTTCTTGCCTGAGAACAACCTGGAAAAAGCCCTTTGGAGAGGAAATAATTGATTTTGTGGTGCTTCTTGTATTTTGACCTCAAGCCTGCCCTGGTTGCAGCAATATGCCATATCACTACTGAATTGTTCCATGCCTAAACCGAAATGGACCACACAGAGACTTTTATAAAGTCTCAATTAAATGAACCACACTGATCTGCTTCTTTTTGCCACACAGAGACTTTTATAAAAAGTCTCAATTAAATGAACCACACTGATCTGCTTCTTTTTGCCCTTGTATAGGAAATCTACCCAGGGTTGAAGATTAACCCGAAAGCTCTTTGTTATCAAGAGAAGGCTTTTAATATAGGCAGTACTGAAGGAGGGGAAAACAAGGTTTTCCAAAATAGAAGAAATCTGAGGGATTTTCAAGCAGGTAAGTTCTACTTGGGTAAGCCTTTCTTCCCATTTTGATTTATTCTAAAGGAATTAATATGTCTTGGGGTGGAGAGGGAAGGGGGGAGGATTAGAGGGACTGTGGCTCGTCCGGCTTGTGGTCGCTGTGCCTCCAGTTAGATCAGGCGGCTGGGGGTCACCATCAAGGGCTGCTGGCCATGAGCTCTCTCAGAGCAAGCTCACGAGGGACCAACGCCTGCGCTTCCAGGGAAGACTAATGTGTATGGCTAACTTTTCAGGGAACACAGAGTTCCTGGGCCTTGTTCCATCCAGCCATTGCCCCTACTTGATCTCAGACACAGTGAACAGTCCTGAGGGGGGGGGCTCTTGGGTTTAACAGAGGCGAATAGAAATTTCCTAATTTCTATTCCTTGGGAAGAAAGGCTTCCTTGGGAAGAAAGGCTTACCCAAGTAAAAGCCATTCGCCTTCCTCCAAGAGAAGGGAGCCTTGTCTGGTCTGGCTGACTGGACCTGGCCCAGCCCTGCCCCGCCACCCCTCAGCCAGCTTCCCCACGGTGGCGCTGAGGTAGTGAGAAGGACAGCAGAGGCCTCCAACCAGGTGTGGTATGATGGGGTTGGACTTCGGGGTTTGAAAGTACAGGTGGGGTGGGGCACACAGAGTAAGCTGTAGGTTTCTGTCACGGTTCTAGCTTTGGTTTTGAGTGATGGTTTTTCAGTCCTTATTACATTAAAAAGTAAGACAAAAAGCCTGAGGAAGCAACAGGAGGTCAGATATGGACCATCGACAATAGCATGTCATGAACAAAGGATGGTGATTAATCCACAGTCTGATTCTGTGGACCTGTGGGTCAGGAAACAGAACGCAGGAATAAATAACAGTAGGGCCATGTCTCAAGTGTCCGCAACAGGGCCTTTGCTGGGCTGGGGAAGGTGTGGGGGGCCGCGGCTGGAATGCTTTCTCCCCTTTGACGCCACCATGTCATCCACAGGAGAACGGACAGGGGTTTGAGCAAGGGGGGCCTGGCAGAGGAGAGTGGAATGCTGCCAGGTCACCTGCTTGAGTCCCGAGTTTCCTTTCCTGACACCCCCAGAAAAGGATGGGTCAGTCTCTGCCTGGGAGAAGCTCGATTCAGGGAAGTTTGCCCAAGTTTGTGGGGCCTTCAGTGGGGGAGGGGTGCCTGTGAGACATATTCCAACCTCCCACCTCTCCCCCCACACCCCCAGGTCACAAGTCTTCCTTTTGTTCCTGGAGCTCTCCAGAGCGAGCTCGTCCCGCATCTCACATTCTCACAACACCGACCAAGAGCCCGGCTCATGTTGCCCAACTTGGATACAATTTGGGGAGCCTTTTTAGAAAATGAGCACAGACTTGCCAACACAAAAATCAGATACAAAAGCAGATATTTATTTAGAAGTGAGGGCTACCTACCTGTTTAGCTTCATCACCTTCACGGTGAATTTGGCTCTGGGTATAGCGATCATCACTCCTGGTTTAAAGGTCACGAAATGGAGAGTCAGGTTGAAGTGACTTGCCCAAGGTCAAACACTGAGCCATGAGTGAACTGGCATTCAAATTCAGATCAGTTCAGTGTGGCCCAAATTGGGAGTAACATCCCATGACCTGTAATGGTGTTGGTGACAGGAGTGCCACTGTTCTCGAAGACTGGTTATCTAATTTGCATCACAAAATGATTTATGCCATCAGCCAATTAGGTTGTGTTTATCCGAGGTATGTCTGGTGCGGGGAGCGGTGCAGGGCACTGGGGAGACGGCAGTAACGGAGGTGAACATAGTCCCTGCGCTCCAGGAGAGGGAGAGACTACTGATGCCACCACCCTTGAACACTGGCAGAGGGGACATCGCAGAGCAAAACAGATGGATTGTATTCTACCAGCTGGTCCCAGAGGCCTTTGGAAAAGAGCCCCATGTCTTTAGGAAAATAACTCAATGAGACTTTAGATGTGGGAGAGCCCTGGGTCTGAATTGGAAGAAGGCCACAGGGAGGTGGTGGGAGCCCTTCAGGGTAGGAGCAGTGTGCTAGGGGGACCAGACGGGATGGGGGTGAAAGGGGAGAGGAGGATGGGCAGAAATGTCTGAAGGACAAAAACCCCCAACAAACCAGGCTGTCCGTAGGCTGTTTTGTACTACTGCGTTTTTATAATGTAAATCTCCTCCATATCCCCAAGGCATCAGTAGTACTGGACCACACACAGGGCCTTGAGGGATGGTGAGAGAGCTGGAGAGAGAGAGTCTGGAGCTCAGTTTCACCTAGGGGTTAGATTTTAAAAACTGAGGAAAGTACAATGGAGTGGAAGCAAGAAACTTGATGCCCAGGGCTTCGCTGGAAGCCCCCCTTTGGTAGTAGGCAGGGTGGGGATTTGGGATCATCTCTCTTAGATCTTGGAGGCAGATTGGTCCCGTCGGACATCTGTACTCTAAAAAGAAAGCACCACTACCAAGGTCCCATGGGCACCAAGTCCCCACGGCTGTGCCATACACATTATCTCATTTAATCTCTGCCAAGTTATAAGAGGTGGATGTTCGTTTCCCTGCTCTGCACGTAAAGAACTCAAGGCTCAGACAAGTGGAACTCAAGGCTCAGACAAGAGCAGTAACTACTAAGAGCAGATTCATCTGATGTCAACACCCTCCCTAATTCCACATCTCCATCAGTCTGGCTGTGATATTCCTTCGGCTTTGGTTCATTTCTAGACCCATGTGCCTGAGGTTTCCAGGGAGGACTAACAGCACAGAGACTGTGGACAAGTCCAAAGCAACGGGGTCCCTGCAGGGCCGTTGCCTGGCTCTGTTCCCTTCCACACTCCCCTCTTCCTTCTCTCCTGCCACGGTCCCTGCTGGGTTTCTCTGTGAAGGCAGTGGAATATTACTACCCCGGTCACTGGCTCCCACCTCTGAAGTGGGGCCATTACCCCTCGCCATTGCCCAGACTGTCCCTGAACTGTTGCCAAATGTGTGGAAGCTGCTTTTAAGTGTGACCTCACACATTAAGTTAAAATGCTAGAGGAAAATACATATTCTCTTTTTTCCCTGCCTCTTCACAGAAATTGAGAGAAAAACATTTGAATGGAATTGTTTAAAGAAGATGAGGTCTCTAAAACTTGACTGTAGGTAAAGTACAGGTCGTGCCAACTCATTTTGATGTGTTGGCCATCTGACTGCCACCAAGACGCAGCTGCTTGTTTTTTTCTCGGTGAAGTGTTAAATAGCTGTCAAGTCAGATGCTAGGTGATAACAAGCATCCAATTATCACGAAAAATGGAGTCTGGTCCCAGAGACCTGCCAGTCCTTGGAGATTCAAGGGGAACTCTACGTGCTGGTTCAGCTGAGCCCACGCATCTAGGAGAAACAAATAAAAATGGTTATTTGCTGAGTGCCGCTCGAGTGCCGGCACTGGGCAAAGCGTGCTGCCTCCATAATCTCGTCCTGGCGGCACGACAAAGTGGGCACCGTCGTTACCCCCATTTTACAGAAGAGGGAACTGATGCTGCTGCAAGTTTCCCAGCCTCAGGAGCACCCTATCAGGGCAGAGCCTGCTTCAGCCTACCCCTGAGGTGGCCAGAGGGCCCAATGCAGCAGGAAGAATGCACCTAGAAGAGGCAATCTCGGCAATTAGTCTGGGGCATGGTGCCTGCTGTTTAAGCAAGGTTTCTTTATTGTTTATAGAATTAGATTAAAAAATATATTTTGGGGGTGGTTGTGAGATCCAGCCCCACGTTGGGCTCCATGCACAGCAGGGAATCTGCTTGAGATTCTCTCTCTCCCTCTGCCCCAACCATCACATGTGCATGCACGCTCTCTCCCTCTAAAATAAATAAATCTTCGAAAAAAATATATATATTGGGGTTCTTGTTCTAAGCAAGATGGAATAAGCATAGTCCACCATGCCTCTCCCATTGAATGCAACAATAAATCCATGGAGCAGCTAGCTATCTGAGGACAAATGAAAGGGAACAGGAGCAGGTGGGTTGGGGAAGGCGGTCAGAATTTGAAGTGCCACCAAACCCGGTTTGAGTCTCCCATTTTCTCTCCTCTGGGACCATCTGGCCTCTCAACTCAGAGGCAGCCTGAAAATTGGAAACACATACCAGATGCAAACAGAAAACGCTGTTAAAGGAACCCTCGCTTTCTGGCCCAAGGAGTGGGTAAAGGGTCTCCTGGGTGTCAGAGAAAGGAAAGCCCCTGGTTGGTTCCTCCCATCCTCCCACCTGGACCCCCAGCTAAGCCCATAGCAGCAGTAGCAGCAGTGACAATAACCAAGAAGGTACCTAAAGCTCTAAGAGAGGAAAATCTTCCTTCTGACCACAGAAGCTATGTTCTCAGGGGGTAGGACAAAATCCCAGTGCTCTTTTTCTCTCCCTGCCTTCCATTGCATGGCCCCATACTCAGACACGCTCTGGGGAGTGCCCAGGATAGCAGGGAAGCTAACGCCCCAGCTCTCTGACCAGAGGGCCACAGGGAGTGAGAGTGTCAGAATGATCTCAGAAAGTACAGAACTTAAGAGAAAAGCCCCATATGAACTCCTGGGCTTACGTCTATGCTCTGTGTGCTTTGAGAACTGAACTGTGGATTAGAGCATCACCTGGGCCCCCAAAATGGCCACTGGTGACAGAGAGCAGATCCACACAGATCTGCAAGGTCTTTGAAACTCTTGTTTCAAAGGTCTTTGAAAACTGAACTGACATTGGAACCACAGTCCACAGAAGGCGGGTCAAGACTTGGGGCTGCAGCTTAGCCAGATCCAACGGCCTGCTGAAATAAAACAAAATCCAGCATTCTCTTTAGGATTTAAACAAGACATAGATTCTCATAATGTAATATTCAAAATGACTAGGATATAATCTGAAGCTACTCAGGAGATGAGGAACAAGAGAAATATCAAATGATGAGGGAAAGGACAATCAAGAGACGCCCACCATAAGAGGACACGCATGTTAAAATTATTAGGTAAAGTTGCTAAAGCAGCTATTGTAACTATGCTCCAAGAAGTAAGGGTGAATTCTCTTGAAATGAATGGAAAGATTAAAATATATATATATATATATATATATATATATATATATATATATTTGCAAAGAAATAGAAGATAGAAGAACTAAATGGAATTTTTTTGTTTGGAACTGAACGATGCAATAACTGAAATAAAACATTCAGTGAATGGGATCAACAGCAAAATAGAGAAGAATCAGTGACCTTGACAGATCAGTAGGAATTATCCAATGTGGAAACAAAGAGAAAAAATTAGAAAAACAATGAACAGAAGCTTGAGGATATGTGGAGCAATACCAAGAAATCTAACATTCATTTTGTCAGAGTCCCAGAGAGGGAAAGGAGTATGGTGCAAAAAAAGTATTTGAAGAAATAATGGGTAAAAACTTCTCAGATTTGGTGAAACACATAAATTTACACATTTAAACAGCTCAGTGAATCTCAAATAAGATAAACCCAAAGGAATCCATGCCCCGAAGCAGCATAATCAAACTGCTAAAAACTGAGACAAAGAAAACCTTAAAAGCAGCCAGAGAGATGGGGCGCCTGGGTGGCTCAGTCGTTAAGCGTCTGCCTTCAGCTCAGGTCATGATCTCAGGGTCCTGGGATCGAGCCCCGCATCGGGCTCCCTGCTCTGCGGGAGGCCTGCTTCTCCCTCTCCCACTCCCCCCTGCTTGTGTTCCCTCTCTCCGCTGTGTCTCTCTCTGTCAAATAAATAAAATCTTTAAAAAAAAAAAAAAGCAGCCAGAGAGAAATGGCACTTTGTACAGAGGGAAACATCAATCTGTATTATTGTGGATTTCTCATATAAAACAATGGAGGCCAGAAGGAAATGGAACAACAGTTTTAAAGTGCTGAAAGAGAAAAACTGTCCACCCAAAATTCTCTATCTGGTGAAAACATCCTTCGGGAATAAAGATGAAATAAAGACTCTCAATGAAGGAAAACAGAACGTAACACCAACAGATCTGCTCAAAAATAAATACTAAGGGACACCTGGGTGGCTCAGGCGGTTGAGGGTCTGCCTTCGGCTCAGGTCATGATCCTGGGATCAGGTCCTGGGATCGAGTCCCACATCAGGCTCCCTGCTCAGTGCGGAGCCTGCTTCTCCCTCTGCCTGCCACTCCCCCTGCTTGTGCACGCACTCTCTCTCTCTGTCAAATAAATAAAATTTTAAAAATAAATACTAAAGGAATGCTTCCCCCCTGAGATTTGGAAAAAGGCAAGGATGTTCTGGAGAAGGAAAAAAATATAGCACTGGGGAATGAATCAGTGGTTGCCAGGGAGCAGGGGTGGTGAATGCGTGACTGCAGAGGGCGAGCACAGGGAGTTTGGGGTATGGTGGAACTGTTCTGTATTCTGTGGTGATTACCTGACACTATATATATGGGAAAACTTAGAACTGATACATCCAAAAAGGAAATTTTTTTCAAGAAAGAAAAGCTAATGTTAGTGTGCGTGCTATGCGCGTGCATGTGTGTGTGTGTGTGTGTGTATGGATGTGTGCTTGTGTTCTGTGCCTTAAGACATTACAAATGTATCATGTTGTAGTCCTGTGGGTTACAGTTCCAACACAGGTCTCTCTGGGCTACAGTCGAGGTGCTGGCAGGGTTGCATTTCTTTTTGGAGGCGCCAGGGGGGCATCCGCTTCCTCGTCTTTCCCCGATCGCACGGGGAGGCCACTCCTGATCCTCGGCTGGCAGCACCGTCCTGCCCCTCGCAGGCCAGCAAGAGTGGCCCAGTCCCTCCCCTGCTCTTTACTCCAACATCCTCTCTGTCTCCCTCTTCTATTTTTCTTTTTTTATCAAAGTGAAATTCACATAACATAAAATTAACCTTTATAATGTTCATTTCGAAGTGAACGATGTAGTGGCATTTAGTACTTTCATAACGTTGGGCAACCACCACCTCTGCCTAGTTTCAAAACATTTTCACCACCCCACGGAGTGATCACTCCCCATTTCTCCCAATCCCGGTCCCTGGCAACCACCAGTCTGCTTTCCGTCTCTACGGCGCCACCTGTCCTGGGTGTTTTGTGTACATGGAATCACCCAATTTGCGGTCTTTTGTAACCGGCTCCTCTCACGGAGCCTGTTTGGGAGGTTCCTCCCCACTGTGGCATGGATAAGGATTTCATTGCTTTTTATGACTGAATAATATTTCACTGTACCGCATCTTTTTTATCCATTCATCCTGTGCATTGATTTTAAAAATAAAATTTTAAACTATATACGTAAAACGCTGTTTCATCCGAGACCAGTCAAATCAAAGTCTTGGGTGGGCTGGGACCTTGGGGCATGGCACTTTTGGATTTCCGCAAGGTTGTGATGTGTAGCCAAGATTGAGGAGCTTTGCTTTCAGAAAATGTTTTGATGATCAACTGACGCCTAATAAGCTACCCCAAAAATTAGTGTCATAAAGCAAGCACTGTTTTATCCTGATTGTACAATCTGGGCTGGGTTCAGCTGTGTGACTCCTCTGCTGGGCTGGCCAGGGGCTCACTCCGGTGACACACTGAGCCAGTGGGTTGCCTGGCAACTAGGTTCAACTCCGACACAAGACAGCTGGACTCCTCTCTCTCTCCATGTCTCACGGACCCTCCCTCTATATGTGGCTAACGGGACTTCTTAGATGGCGGCCCAGGGCTCCCGAAGCACAACAGCAGAACCTGCTGGGTTTCTTTACAGCTTAGTCCCAGAACTGGCACAGCATCGCTGCCGTGGTTAGAGTGAGTCACAAATCTAGTCCACATTCAAGGGACAGGACCACACAGGGGCATGAGTACCGGGGAAGGACGGTCAGGGGCCACGGCTCACTGGGGCCACCAAGGGAATGGACCGCCACAGGAAATCTCCTGTGCGATGCGAATGTATTTTCAATAAAACCAAGGAATTCTTCGCATACAAAAGCAAACAGATTTCACAGACAAACGACTGAGACAAAGTGGATACATAAAGGCAGAACCTGATTATTCTCCTCAGCATGATAATAAGTGAGACATTAACATTTTGAAAATGTGAGTTATAATTCATTGCCAGTGACCCTGAATGAGTTTTGAGCTCTTCCCTCAAGCACACATTCTGGAATTTTTTGAACACTGAATGGTGAATAATGTTTAAAATTGATTTTATTTACACACCTTGCTGTCTATTACCAGCTAATCACAGCCCTTGGTGACAGCCCTGGAAGCAGAACATTTTTACTTTCACTTTATTATTATTTTTTATTATTTTAAAAGATTTTATTTATGTATTTGAGAGAAAGAGAGAGAGTGGGGGTGGGGAGAGGGAGAAGCAGACGCCCCACTGAGCAGGGAGCCCTACGCACGACTCGATCCCAGGACTCTGGGATCATGACCTGAGCTGAAGGCAGACGCTTAACCGACTGAGCCACCCAGGCGCCCCCATTTTTACTTTCACTTTAAAAATAAACAAATGAGCTCTGGGCCTCTCTCTGTCTCAGCTTGGGCCCCTTCCCTGTTGCCTTCACAGCACAGGCCACACGTGGAAAAAGAGCAGGGACAGCTTCACAGATTTTCTCTGGGAAGGAAAATGGTGGTTGGCCCACTGGGGGTTATGCCCTGGTGATGGCGGGGGGTGAGGGGTGTCACCATCCTGACCAGCACTGCAGGAACCTGGCAAAAGAACTGGGGTGGGACGAGCAGGAGACAAAAGGAAGGGAAGATGAGCTTCCCCTCATCTCCACAAACTCACCTAGAACTCTCCACCAAGTTCTGGAAACACGTCACCTCCCATGGAAACCCGGGCTCAGTGATCTGCTAGGTTCCTATGAATTAGGCTCCTCCTTTTCCTGTTAGAAGAGATGAACCCAGAACCTAAGAGGAAGCAATGTAATGCTTCTTGTTCATTTATTCAAAAACTAGGGCTGGAGCATCTATCATGTCTCAAGCAGCTAGGTTTACAGATGTGAAAAAGAGGGGTTAGTTCCTGGGACACCTGGGAGGCTCAGTGGGTTAAGTGTCTGCTGTCAGCTCAGGTCATGATCCCGAGGTCTTGGGATCGAGTTCCATGTCGGGCTCCCTGCTGAGTGAGGAGCCTGCTTCTCTCTCTCCCTCTGCCCCTCCCCCGCCTGCCTGCTCTCTCTCTCCCCGTCACTCTCTCTCAAATAAATACATAAATAAACTAAAAAAAAAAAAGTGTTAGCTCCCTACCCTTATGACAGTAAAGTCTAACAGGATAGGAAAAAGAGCACAGAAAATAAACACATAAATCAGATGGTGATGGGGCTAAACAGGGAATAAAATGGAATAATGGGATGGGATTCTGGAACCCATCCACTCCCGCACTCACTAGGCAGCTACCATGGGCAAGGCCTCAACCACTTCATGTTTCAGCGACCTTATCTGCCAAGTGCGGGTACCAATAGGACCTACCTCCTGAGGTTGTGAGAATTTTGCAAAGTCGTATCTATTTCATGGGATTACTGGAGTGCTCAAACATTGTATGCAATAGTGTTAGGTACTCTAATTATTGGTAGTTTCAGAAGAACTGTATTTAGAATTGCTTCAAGCCTCAGGGAAGTCCTCTGAGTAGGTATGAAGTCCTCACCCACCTCCACCTCACTGGTTTCATGCTGTTTTCCCATGTGTCAAGGAATTGGTGATGTCGTGAATCTTAGACTCATTCACCTCTGCAGGCCCTCCTGAAAGGCAGTCTCTGCATTAAAGGAGTATAACTCTTTAAAAGCAAATAAACACTGTTCTCTTATTGGGAGTATAGAAAGCTCTTGGGGTTAGAAAAACCTGAGTTTGGAGGTTGGCTCTGCCAGTATTTGCTGTGTGATCATGAGCAAGTGGCCTAACCTCTCTGAACCTCATTTTTTCCAATCCATAAAGTATGACTCATTACACCTGATATTCAGAGTTGATTTGAGGTCAGGAAAGAACCCTTTATTAGAGTAGCTATTTTTGTTATTATTAGGTCATGTAATGCGGGATCTAAGCAAAGGTTTATTCTGGAAACTGTATTAAGCAAGTAACTTCACAAGCAGGATGCACAGCCCTGAAGTGGAAAGAATTGATGGGAAGACAACCCCCCCTCCATCCTGTTATTGTACAGGACAGTTGGATTCCCAACCATGGGGTTACTGAGGGGTCAGAGCAGAAAGGACCCTTACCAATCAGTGGCCTGAGACTTCATTTTCAGACAGGAAGGTGGACAGCAGTGACTTCCCCCAGGCCCACAGGGCCCCTGAAAGCTCAGTCAGTTCCCCTGAGTTTGGGAGTGTCACTGGGCTTCTGTAAACACATGTGAATCCCCCCAAACAGTTACCGTGATTAAGGAAGGGGCCAACAGGCCCTGCAGTGATGGATGGGCAGGATGCATGCCATGAGGACACCATGAGGGTGGTCCCTTCCCAGCAACAGGCTTCTTGTCTTGTTTTTCATTTGATCATCACTTGGTGGACCTGGCTGTATATTCTGGATATGAGTCCTTCGCCAGATCGCCTGCGTGTGTTCATGTGTATACACATGAATAGGCATATGCATACAGGCATAAAATATATACATATATTTTACGTATAATTATAAAATATTTTCCTCTAGCCTGAGGCTTGTTTTTCATTTTCCTAAGAGTGTTTCTTCATAAAAAGTCTTTAATTTTGATGAAAGACAATTTACTCATTGTTTCTTTTATTATCAGTGCTTTTCTGTCCCGTCTTAAACACTTTATTCTGCTATGTTTTCTTCCAGAAGCTTTCTAGCTTTGGCTCTTATGTTATGATCCATCCCACATCTTGGAGTGCTTGTGTGTGTGTGGTATGAAGTACGGGTCAAGGTTCTTTGTTTCTACGGGTATGTCCAGTTGCTTCAGTACGAGCTGTTAAAAAGATGCTCCTCTCCCCACGTGGGTTCATTGACTGCGTCTGGGGGTACCTCCACGTGCCTTGTCCTCTTTCGCTCGTGCGCCCGGCTACCTACACCAACACCACACTGTCCTGGTGCTTGTAGCTTTACGTTCAGCCTGGGACTCAGGCAGCGGTAAGCCCTCCAACTTTAATTTGCTTTACCAGTGTCCTGGCAAATCTAGGTTCTTTGTATTTCCACTAAATTTTAGAATTAGCATATCAATTTCTGCAAAACGTCTACTGGGATTTTTCTTTAATACTAGATTTATTTTTTAGAGAAGTCTTAGGTTTACACAGATATTGAACAGAAAATACGTACCGAGTTCCCATGTACCTCTTCCTTCCCCCCCACCCCAACCGCCAAGGCCCACCTCTCTGCTTCCCCTATTGTGAACATGGTGAATGAGTGAGGTATACTGTTAAAATTGATGAACCCGAATCGATACACTATAATTAACTGAAGTCCATGGTTTATATAGGGTTAACTCTTTGTGTTCTTATACTCCCATAGATCTTGACAAATGCATAAGGTCGTGTATCCACCATTATAGTATCATGCAGAATAGTTTATACGACCCTGAAACTCCTCTGCTCCACCTCTTCATCCCTCCCCTCACCACCCCTCATCCCTGACAATCACTGATCTTCTAACTGTCTCTAGGGTTTTGCCTTTTCCAGAATGCCATGTAACTGGAATCATACACTACCAAGCCTTTCAGACTGGTTTCTTTCACTAAGCAGTATGCATTTAAGGCTCCCCCAGGTTTTTAGTGGCTGATAGTTCATTTCTTTTTTTTCTTTTAGATTTATTTATTTATTTGTTTGTTTATTTATTTATTTATTTGACAGAGAGAGACACAGCGAGAGAGGGAACACAAGCAGGGGGAGTGGGAGAGGGAGAAGCAGGCTTCCTGCTGAGCAGGGAGCCCAATGCGGGGCTCAATCCCAGGACCCTGGGATCATGACCTGAGCCAGAGGCAGATGCTTAACAACTGAGCCACCCAGGCGCCCCTGATAGTTCATTTCTGTTTATTGACGAGTACGATTGCATTGTCTGGATGTGCTACAGTTTGTTTATTCACCTACTGAAGGACATCTTGGTTACTTCCGCATAGTGGCAATTAAGAAGAAAGCTGCGGTAAACATTAGCGTGCAGGTTTCTCTGTGGATATGTTTTGACCTTATTTGGATATCTCTACATTATGCCACTCCTTGCTTCCCATAATCCTTCTGTGATAAGGAAAACATTGTTTTAAGAAAAGCAAGAAAGGGGGCACCTGGGTGGCTCAGTTGGTTAAGTATCTGCCTTAGGTCATGACCCTGGGGTCCTGGGATAGAGCCCCACTAGGTGGGCTCCCTGCTCAGCGGGGAGTCTGCTTCTCCCTCTGCCCCCCCACCCCCGCTAGTTCTCTCTTTCTCTCAAATAAATAAATAAAATCTTAAAAAAAAAAGAAAAGAAAAAGAAAAGCAAGAAATTCCCTTATAGAGGACGGAAAGTCTTTGTTGACCACAATGCCTGGATGAGGCTTTGTGGCTGTGGATGGACAGCCTGGGGGCATGACCAACAAGATTAGAAGGAGAGAAACCACATATTTTATTATCCAAACCAGGACACTGTAGAGGGACACTATTCACTTCACCGGCGCAACAGATATAACCTGGTTTTGTTCTCTGGAAACCTAAGCATGTGCTCCCCCTGGTAGGAATGAAGCCAAAAGGTAGCAAAACTGCTGTGCATTGAAACAAACAAACAAACAAAGAAAACCACAACAACATGACTAAATTGAAAATGACTGACCATACCTAAATGTTGGTGAGGACGTGAAGCAACTGAAACACTCATACGTGGCTGGGGGGAGTGTAAGGTGGTATAACCACTTTGGAAATCACTTTGGCAGTTTCCTAAAGAGTTACACATTCATACCATACAAGCCAATCATTCTACCCTTAGGTATTTACGACAAGAAATGAGAGTGTGAAACCCAAAGACTTCTATGTGAATGTTCCTGGGATCTTATTTGTTATAGCCACAAACCAGTTTAGCATACTTCAATTATACCTCAATAAAGTTAGAAAACTTTCTAAAATAATTTAAAAAGGAATGCCCTTAAAGAGAGAGGGTTTTTTTGTTTTAAGTTGGTGAGGGGTGGTTGGAGTAGGTGAGCCAGGGTGAGGAGGAGGGGGTTGAAGGGGAGTAAAGGGACCCAGGAAGAAGTTGAGTCTGGAGGGAACAGAAGAGAAGACCAGTGAACATGCCCAGTTAGGGATGGGGCCCAGGAGAGGGGATACCAGAGGCTTTAAGACTAATGTCATGTCTGACAGTCTGTTTTATCTGCTGTGCTCTTCTCTGATGTAACCCCCACACTTACCACCCTGCATCTTTAATAAGAAAGGTAATGGCCTTGAATGAGTGCTGTTCAGGAGAAGTCGAGTAAGGGAGCTGAGCCTCTCTGGGTAGATACGGGATAGCGAGAAGGGAGCAGCTGAAATATGCAAGATGAGAGAAAGATCCAGGATTCACTGGAACAAAATCCCAGTCAGAGTGACCTGGCGACATGTCTGCCTTTCACGAATCCCCACTGAGATTGGGAACTTGGCTGGGGGCCCTGCTACCCAGGGGATGGAAGTTTGAGCCAGTGTCATGTGACCATCCAAGGACAGGGAGCTAGGGCCTGGCTGACATCTGTGTTACAGGAGTCTGGCAGAGGGCAGGGGTCCCATCATTCCTGCTGAGCGCCACAGCCTGTGGCCACTGGCCCTTACAACAGAGATCTCACCTGGGGCCTTGGTCAGAGGGACAGAGTGACGGAGGTCACTGTCCTGCTTCTTAGTTGGTTTCAAAGGTAAAAGGTGGTTCAGGGGAAGGGAGAGGTGGTGGAAGGGAAGAAGGGAAAGCAGTTTTCGATGTTCAACTTCAACATCCATGGCTCTGGAGATATGGTATGAGTGTCATGATCTTTGCCAATGGCCTTGAGAGACCAGCATTCGCCCTACATGGCCTCCTCCTCAGCAGAGATGGTCAAGAGGCCCTGCAGTGTGTGGGACTTAGTGCTAACAACACTAACTTACTACATAAAAAAAGAAAAAAGGAATGAAAAGAAGAGGGAGAGAGAAATGAGAAAAAAAGAATATTAGAAAATGAGAACTAAGCAAAAAGTGAAAAGGATTAAAATAATAAAGAAAAAAATTGAAAATGAGAAAAAGCAAAAGGTGATAAGGAATAAAGCAAAAAAGCAACACTGAGAAAAGACTAAAAGTAAAGAAAGAAAAAAAATTTAAAACTAAAATAAAAAGAAAAAATGAGAAAAATTTAAAAAGAAAAAGAAAAAGACAAAAATAGGAAAAGGGTAAAAAGTAGAGGAAGACGAAGAAAAAATGACAAGCAACATATACTGTGGTATTGTGATATATGAAGAAATATATATTTTGTCTTCATCCCCAGTCCCTGGTGCAGAGCTTCTAAAACCCTAACTATTTCCAGAGTGGTAAGGCTGAAAGGAACATCTTTTGTTATTCATAATAAGCCCCTTCAAAACCAGACAGGAGTTTATGTTAATGAGATGAGTGGTGGCTTGGAGCCCCTCAGTAGCTTTAGAATGGGGGCAGGTTGCCAGAGAAACCGACCACATGATTGGTTGGAACTTCTTTCAGCCACTTTTCTGCTTCGCAACCCCCCTCGTCCCCCAATTTCCAAGGAGAGAAAAGGGACTAGGGATTAATCACCAATGACTAAGGATTTAATCAAACTTACCTATAATGGAACCTCCATAAAAAACCCTAAGTGAAGGGGTCAGAGCTTCTGAGTTGGTGAATGCGCCCGGGTGCCAAGAGGGTGGCACGCCACCGAACTCCACAGGAACAGAAGCTCCTGAGCTTGGGAGCCCTCCACATTGTCACGTGTAGCTCTTCATCTGTCTGTCAGTTTGGATCCTTTCTAATTAACCAGTAATACCAAGTAAAGTGTTTCCCAGAGTTCTGTGGGCTATTATAGCAAAGGATCAGCCCCAGGATGGGGTTGTGGAAATCACCAATTTGCAGCCACATTAGAAGTGAGGGTGAACTAACGACTTAACTACTTGCAATTGACATCTGAAGGGGAGTCAGTCTTATGGGACCGAGCCCTCTAATCTGTGGGGTCTGCGCTAATTCTGGGTAGTGTCAGAATTGAATTAAATTACAGGACATTCAGTCGGTGTCTGCAGAAAACTGGAGAATTTCTTGGTGTGAAAAACGCACACATCTGGTGTCAAAAGGGTTGTGAGTAGAGAAACAGTTTTCTTTTACAGACAAAAATTGAAGAAGGAAAAAAAGTTAACTTTGGTGAAAGTCCCTCAGGTGAGCAAAGCCAGCTTCCTAAACTAGAAGGACCAAAAACCTAGGCCCAGCCAGAGACTTTTATAGGTGCTCGGAATTAAGTAACAATGGCTCCTTATGTGTCATAGCAAGAAATGCACCTTTCACCGCCAGGGATACTCCACAGTGGTTTTCTCACTTTTGGGAATCCAGAAACTTCTAATCTTAAAACAAAGTAGGTGGAACCCAAAGAGCTTTTTTGTTCATGTAGATCATAGCAATCAATATTTACCTTATTAGATATGAAAACCTGTGGGATGTGTCAGTGGCCTTTTTATTTCTGGTTTGAAAAGCTATAATGGCTTTTAAAGAGCTTGGAGTGGGGCACCTGAGTGGCTCAGTGGGCTAAACATGTGACTCTTGATTTTGGCTCAGGTCATGATCTCAGGGTCGTGAGATCAAGCCCCACATTGGGCTCCATGCTGGGCATGGAGCCTGCTTAAGATTCTCTCTCTCCCTCTCCCTCAGCCCCTCTCCCCCCACTCATACACGTGCTCGCTCGCTCTCTCTCGCAAGTAAGCAAGTAAGTAAGTAAGTAAATAAATAAATAAAGAGCTCGTAGTATTTACGAGTATTTAATTCCTTTTTCTTTAAATTCTGAATGATCAGTCTTAAAAGATGCCACAATTTAAATTTAATTGGGATCATGATACTATATGAAACTCTTCCATCACAGAAAACACAATAAGGTGCATTCTTAACATCTATAAAACTAGGGGAACATGGTTTTCACCATACTTTAGAATGGGGGCAGGTTCTTTCTTATTTACAGTTCCGCCCAGTTTCTTTTGAGCAGGTTCCTGCCTCTGCGGTCTAGGTAGTAGTTGCCTCTGTGGTTTGAGAGAGTAAGAATTCTACTTTGTTCCTTTGAGTATTTGATAGACATTTTTAAGAACAGTTTTATTTATTTATTTTTAAAGATTTTATTTATTTATTCATAAGAGACAGAGAGAGAGAGAGAGGGAGAGGGAGAAGCAGGCTCCCGCTGAGCAGGGAACCCGATGCGGGACTCGATCCCAGGACCCTGGGATCATGACGTAAGCTGAAGGCAGACGCTTAACCATCTGAGCCACCCAGGCGCCCTAAGAACAGTTTTAGCCGCACAGCAAAATTGAGTGGAAGCATCAGAGATTTCCTGCGTATCCCCTGACCCCACACTTGCATAGGCTCCCACATCAGCATCATCCCACACCAAAGTGGTATGTTTGTTACAACTGATGAACCAACATTGGCACATCTTCATCACCCAAAGTGCATAATTCACATTACTGTTCACTCCTGTACATTCTATGGGATTTTGACAAACATATAATGACATATATTCACCATTACAGTATCATACAGAGTAGTTTCATTGCCCTAAAAATCCTCTGTGCTCCGACTATTCGTCTCCCCCTCTCCCCAGCCCTTGGCAACCACTGATCTTTTTACTGTCTCCACAGTTTTGCTTTTTCCAGAATGTCATATAGTTGGAATCATACAGTATGTAGACTTTGCAGATTGGCATCTTTCACTTAGTAATATGCATTTAAGGGTTGCCCGTGCCTTTTCATGGCTTGATAGCTCGTTTATTTCTAGTGCTAAATAATATTCCATTGTCCAAATGTAGCCATGCTCATGGATCCATTCACCTACTGAAGGACATCTCAGTTGCTTTCAAGTTTTGACAATCATGAATAAAGCTGCCATAATCATCCATATGCAGATTTTTGTGTGGACATAAGTTTTCAACTCCCTTGGGTAAATACCAAGAAGCATGATTGCTGGATCATATGGTAAGAGTGTTTCTAACTAAACAGTTTTACAGGAAACTGCCAACTGTCTTCTAAAGTGGCTATGTCATTTTGCATCCCCACTGGTATTTGATGGTGTTCCACATCCTCGCCAGCATTTGGGGTTTGGGATTTTAGCCATTTTAATAGGTAGTGGTGTATCCCATGGTCATTTTAATTTGAATATTATGTTCAGCATCTCTTTTTATGCTTATTTGCCGTGTGTATAATATATTTTCTTTGGTATCTTCTTTTTGCCCATTTTTTAATTGGGTTGTTTGTATTGTTGGATTTTAGGAGTTCTTGGTATATCTTGGATAGTGTTTTATCAGTTCTGTCTTTTGCAAATAGTTTCTCCCAGTCTGTGGCTTGTCTTAGTGTCGTCAGGGTCTTTCACAGAGCAGAAGATTTCATTCTGCTGGGATCTGAATTGGGACTGGATTGGACCCGTAGGTCAATTTGTGTTGATGATGGGTCTCGGGGGAGAAGCCTCTAGGCATCAGTGAAGGACACACTGAGGGAGAGCCTGCCATCAGAAAGGAGTGGGGAAGGCTGGTGTCTTGCTGGCCCAGGACAGAGGGCTGATTTTCACATTCATGCGTGCTGGCTCCTCTTCCAGCCACCCTTGGGCCTGAGTCGTAGCGCCGTGGTCATTCCTTTCCTGCACACCCTTGTACAGCTGCGAACACACCTCTCTGCACAGACACAATCCCGCACTGGGGCATGTTGCTCCAGACACCCAGCGGGCCTTCCTGGGACACCACCTAAATAGGGCCTAAACGCTGCCAGCCCAAGGGAAACGCGGTCAGGGCTCCTGCCCAGATCAACCAGACTAATTAGCCCTTTCTGCTCTGAAGGCAGAGACCTCATTTTATGGCTACAAACCCAGGCAGGACAGAAATAAGGTACACATTCCAGAGACTTGTGTCACTCTCCCCAGAGCCGGGTAAATACAGTCACTGGGCGGTGGCCTAAAATACTGTCACTCAAACACACGGGGCCTTTTGTGGGTTTGCCCACATGAAACCCTCCCCTTTTACCTCGTGTGCTCTCCAGGGGCCTGGAGTTCCTGGCTTCCACCAGCCTCCTTCTCCCAAGCGAGGCTTCTGTACATTTCCTTCTAAATCCACGTTTCTCCAGGGTAAAATTAGATCAGAGATCTGGGGCTGCTGGGAAGCTGCCTCGGGTGTGGGTGGCTGTGGACCGCTGACGGTAAGGGTAAGTTAACGCTAATGACGATGATGATGATGATGTGGGAAGCAGAAGCCCTCCCGCAGCTCTCGAGAACCGGTTATGTCTTTCTTTGGCCCCTGCTGATTGTCTTTCGGTTTTTCTAGTTGATTCTGGCCTCACAATTGTGTGTACGTTCAAACCAAGGTCTCAGTTTTCCCACCTGGATAAGTCCTGCCCTCCTGCCGCTGTTCCTGATAAGTGATTCCTGGTCTTTGGCCCCTGAGGCCCTCAGGCACCATTCGCCCCCCACGCCCTCATGCTCACTCTGCCCAGCACAGGCTCCTGGGTGGCCATCAGACTGCGATTTGTCGCTGGGTCTCCTGCCCCACGGGAGAGCACTCCCTGCCTCAGAGCCACTGGACATAGTCATCCTCTGCATTTCACATAGTTGCACGCAATAAATATTCCCCGAATCAGAGCTGTGAGTTGGTGCTTTAAACAAAAGCTCAGGCTAATACACACATGCTGTCCTGTAAAAATCCTGTCGCTGGCAAGGAAATTCAGTGAGCACTCCCTTAGGTGGGCTTGATGCTGCGCGTATGCGTGTGTGTTCATGCGGGAGGGGGCTGTGACCGCTGAGCAAGACACAAAGTCCCACCCCTCCCTTGGCCCCCGAGAAAGCCTAACCAAGAGCCAAGGTTTCAGGTGGCATTTGGCCTAGATGACACGTTTCCTTGGGGTCACCAGCCTCAGACCAGGGGAATCAGATGTCAGGTGGTCACCCACTCCCTACCCCCACTCCTGGGAGAATTTGACCTGAAACCTAATTAATGCCCTGGCTTTGTGGGAGCTGGGCCCTCCCTGTGATTTCTCTGGGGTTTTCTCCTTAGTCTCCTTCCCACATGACCTACCTCCAGTTCTGGCTATTCTTCACCATTTTCCATTAAGAAATCTCCACACACTCAAGTATTTCATGAGTTGAAGAGACATTGAAGTTTTCAGGGTCTCAGGAGGGGTCACATTGTAGCCCACGTGTGGCCTTCTGTCAGCTCTCTGCCTCCACCCTCCTGCCCCCAAAACAAGTTATTTGTCATTAAGTGGTTCACCTTGCACTTGGGCTGCCTTGAGATCTAACCTGCTAGTCCGAGATCTATTTTTTTAAAAAAAAGTTCAAGTTTTCCTACTAAGAAAATTTCCAGGGGAAAAATTCTTCTTTGAATTAAAAGTGACAGCGTAGGAAGGGTAAAGCAAGGTTTTCGAAGTAGGAAAGTGTTACATTCTCCTGCCACCAAGAACAATTTGGGGAAGTTATTGTGAGCCTCAGTTTTCCCATCTGTAAAATGGGGACAATGATATCATTCTTCCTAGGTCATTCAAGATTCATGGCACATAATGGTTCCTCAGCGGTGGTTGTTCCTTTCCCCCTTTTCTGGTTAATAAAAATACCACTGTGTAAGCAAGAAAACCTGGGGTTTAGTCCCTGTGCTGTCATTAACAGCTGTGTGACCTTGGTGAAACCATTTTAAGCACCTGAGCGTCGGGTTTCTCTCCTGGACGCAAGAGGTGCAGATGGACTGGTCTCTGGACTGGACTTTATTTTACTCTTAAATTTTTGAAAAGAATTGTTTCCTTCCTGGGCATTTCAGTTTTAGGATTGAAAAGGAGTCCTGAAGAGAGAGAAGGGCATCAGCTTTTCAGGGATGGATTTGGGTCTGGGGGTGGGGCTGAGGTCTCTGTTGCTGTCCTGCTGGGATCTGCTAGAGTCACTCAGCATTTTAGGAGTCAACCCCTCCACTGTGGAACAGCAAAGAGGTGAGGCTGGAGCAGTGCTGGGGGTTCTGATGCTGGAGATGGGGGGACTGGACCAAGAAGGAGAGTGTTGAAAGGAAATCAGGAGAGAAAGTTAGGCAGGTGTTCTCCAATGGCCAAGTTACTCTTAGAATCTCCAAGTGGTGCAGCTAGACATGATCACTGGAGACCTGGTCTAATGCTCCCTCGTCACAGATGTGGAAATGGCAGTTCCAAGGGTCTAAAGGATTCACCCAGTCCTTCCTCCCACTTCTCTTTCAGTTGGCCGTGACTCCAAGAAGGGAGACTTTAGTGTATGTTTCAGCCCCAACAAATGGCAGGACTCATTTTCTTTTAAAAACTTTCTTGAGGGGCACCGTTAGTCTCATGCAGTTTTAATAGAGGACTGTTTCTATTTCCCAGCGCTGTCAGTTGCCATGAGTACAAACTTTCATTTTTAATGGGGCATGATTCACAGCAGTGCTTGGTTTAAAAATGGGAGAACGTCTCTTCTGGCAAAACTCATAAGACGGAACTAAATGGGAGTAGGAAACAATCATTTCTTAAAAAGAAATAAAAAGAAATATTGATTAGGCTTTCATTTACTTAAAAAGCGTAGCCCATCAGACCAATCGCCGCAGCGATTCAATTTCTCCACATTTTTCTGAATATTTTAGACATTTCTCCCTCCTTCTGTTCTCTAAATAACCACGAGCTCTTCCAAAGCAATTAACTGTGTGTATGGGGAAGGAGCTAGAAAAATTGTGAGAAAAGCCCAAAAGGCAGCTGTCAGTACGAGCCATGGAGTCTCCTTCAGCCCTTTCTTCTTTGGGAGACACTTTGATAGGAGAGACCCATCTCCTCTGTGCCCCCCTCCCTTCTCCCGTCCCACTCCCCTGTCCCACCCCCTAGTCCCTGGTCTTTTCCACTCCCCAGGTGTGGGAATCCTCTTCCCCAAGCATTGAGCACAGAGACAAGTGCCCCACGGGGCCCCCGGCTATGGCCAATGACAGAGGCTGAGGGGTAGCGGCTTTCCAGGGACCCCCTAAAGACCACTGCGGAAACCTTGTGATGTCTACTCGGAAAGACTGTGAGAGCCAACATGAGTGCAATGGTAAACTCGCCACAAGCACTGTGATTAAAGCACAAAGCCCTGAGAGGATGGGACTATTGTTATTATTCCCATTTAACAAGTGAGAAAGCTGAGGCACAGAGCGGTTAGGGAAGTTGGCCAAGGTCCCACAGCTAGTAAAAGGGAGGGGCTGAGAGAAGCCGGGCTGTGTGGCTCCAGGGTCCACGCTCTTTAACCATCACCCCAACTGCCCCTAGATGATACATCATCCAAAGTGCCTGGTGCCAATATGCCACGTATGGGCAAGGACGAGGAGGAAGCAGAACACCCATCCGCCGCAGGTGGGAGTGGGAGTCAGTTCATCCATGTTGGCAAACTATTTGGCCGTTTCTTACACATTTAAGTGTACATATGTTATGGGACCCAGCAATTCCACTTGCAGCCATATACCAAGAGAGACGCGTGCACATAGCTGCCAAAAGACGTATATGAGAATGTCCACATGGTCGTAGCACCAGTCACAATGACTACGCAATGTCCCAAATGTCCACCGACAGATAATGGTAAATAAATTATGGTAGAGTCATCCAGTGAAGTACTGCACAGCGGCAAGAGCGGACACACTAAACACAACAGTTAGGGTGAATGTCACTACCAGCATTGAGAGAGAAAGCAGCTTGACATCAAGAAGGATATATTGCATACATAAACTTCATGAAGACCTACACTTACGGTCTGCATACTTTTCTGCATGTATGTGTTACTTGACTACAAAGTGAACTTTAAAAATAAAATGTCTAGTGTAGTGCCTGCCAACACAGAGAGTTGAGCAATGTGAGCCTCTTGCTTCTCTCCCTTTTCTTTGCCTGCCTGCGGGTGTCTGGACGCCCCTGGCCGGTTCCTCTCATCCAGGCACTGGCCTTCCAAAGACATCACAGGGTCTGGGGTCAGGGGGTTGCTGGGAGGGGATGCCCAGAGTCTGAGACCTGAGACGTCTATGTAGGAGATCTCCTGTCTGGGTCAAGGGCAAGAGAACATCCATTTCCGCCATGGGGGCTGCTCAGTAGGTCCCCAGAGGGCTGTACCCTCCCTGCTTCTGCAGGCGTCAGAGCTGGCTGTGGTGTGGTGGAAAGAGTTCCTAAGCCAGGAGAGCATGGTTCAAATTTAGGCTCTGCTGGAAATTTGCTCTGCCACTCGGTAAGTCACTTGACACAACTGAGCCCCCACTCGCTCATCACAACTTTCTTAATGACCTAATATAGGTAGAGGTACAGTGTTTGCTCCCAACGTGATGTAAACAAGGGGCCTTGTTAATGACAACGTGGGGTTAGGGTAAAGAGAAGGAAGCCCAGCCTGGTTCGAGTAGGGCACAGCCATGCAAAGAATCCAGCATTATCTATTTTCTCCTGTCTTGGAGTTTCATGCTGCCTCCACTCGCCTGATTAATAAAGGTGTAGGCTTAACTTCTGGTGCTGTAGGCCATAGGTTCCCAATAGACAAGGTTGCAGCCACAGAAGCTTCAGGATTTGGGCTTACTGCAATACTGAATAATAATGAATACCACTTCCTAGGTTCACTGAGTCTAAAAGCAGTACCAGCCGGTTGGTTTTATCAACAGTAATGGCCCTTGCTTGTGTGAGCCGTCAGAGCTTTCCTATGGGAGGGATCTCAGAGAACATGGATGTCACTCCTGTTGCCGATTCCCTTCCAGAACACCCCGACAAGGTCTTGTCCTGCCCCTGTTTGAAAATCTCCAGTGCCCGTGAACTTGCTGATTTTCTCATACTGCCTTCCACAGAGAGATCCTGGAAAGAGATCTTGGCCTCATCATTGGAGTAAGGTTCATAGATACGAGGCTGGGCCATGATGTTCAAAGGAAGGGGCACTGGGAGGCAAGGATCTGCTAAGAACAGAGTGTACAGCTCGCCCCTGATGGAAAAGGGCCTCACTTTCAGCAGCGAGCACTACGGATTAACATTACGTGTATAGATGCTTCTCACTTTTGTTTCACTTTTGCAAATAGGATTAGACAAGTACAGATCCTGGTAACAGGATGGACCCTTGCTATAGAGATATCGACTCCCTGGCCTGAGGACAAATGCCCCCCAACACTGAGAGACCGTGGCCAGCTTTTTAACCTCCCAGCTTCATTTTGCCTGTTCTGTAAAATGAGGTTAATAATAATACCAGCCTCATAAGTTAGCTGGGAGAATTAACCAAGATAAGGCACTTGGCTCAGTATCTGGCACATAGTCCGCACTCGATAAATGCTATCAATTATTACTTTTAACCAAAGGTTTTTGATAGCAGGTCTGACTCACATCTCCAGAGCTCAACCTTCTAGAAATACCACAAGGGTACTTGTTCTTGACACAAACCTAACTGCCTACATGAGCCAACTTGTGGGATTCTAGATCACAAGTACTTATATTTCTAGTATTTTCTTTAGGTGCCTGCGTAGTCAGAGGCAAAGTGCACAAGTGGTCAGTGTCCGCAGACCCCTTTGGGGGTGTGGCTGCCCCTTGGACATTGACTGCACCTGCGGCCACACTGGGTTCCCCCTGGGCTGAGTCACGCTCCCCCAGCTGCTCCATCTTGCCTGCAGCATGAGCACGATGCCGGGCTCTGGCCACACTTAAGAGGGTGGGAGGCTCTGGAGCCTGCCTCACTGTGCCCAGCACACAGAGCCCTTCTAGCCGTGGAGAGTAATGGCTTCTGGAACTAAGACCTGATGATATGAACAGCAAAGTCCTGAAATCCCGTTTTCGGCCATGCTTCATATCGCTCCCCGTTTCCCCCCTCCTTCCTGATAGTTCCTGTGTATGTTATTTCCCCCCCTGAGAATCACTGACAGATAATCCAAAAATTAAAAGACACTTCTCCCGGCTCTGGGAATTCTTTTCTCCAACACAGCACTGTGAACCTCTATCCTATGACTGACCACTATCAGCTCTGTGGGCAAGTCACTGTTACTCAACAAGGCCACAAACATCTATCGAAGTCCACCTGTTCGCCAAACATTGTGACTAGATACAAGGGTGAAAGGGCGGGCCACGTCTAGGCCCAGCCCACGGAGCTGGGTCTTGGGGACACCGAGAGAGCTGCTCAAACAAATGAGCAGAGTGCAGAGGCGGGGCGGGGAGGGGGGCACCTGTCAAGGCTGCAGGAGGAGGGGGGGTGGAGCGAGGGGCTAGGCCTGCCCCCTCCGTGTTGGCAAGGACCATGTCCCATCCCGTGTCCCCGCCGCTTTGCCCTTGCCTCCTCCCCTTCAATCCCTGCTGTGTGGCTGGCTCCTCTGGTCATCGGGTTTCATTTCGAATGTCACCTCTGCGGAGAGGTGCTCAGGTCCGTGTGACCTGCAGTAACGCCCTCATTCCAGCGCTCTGGTACACTGGCACATTTTATTTCTCTTACAGCATGTATCATTAGTTAAACATCTCTTTTATTTGTCCGCTCGGACTTGCCCTCGCATCCACCCCGTGAGCAGTTGTCGGACAACCAGCAGGGCCTCTACATGAATGAATGAACGAACAACATGCTCATAGACGTTAAATTAAATCATTAGCTGAAATCACACAGATGATCTGGAAAGGTTAAAAAGAGTTAATGTGACAGATGTCATTACTGTCTTCAGCATATCAGAATTTTTTCACGAAAACCTTGCTCGGGGGTCTTCTATGATTACAGAATAAAGCGGACTAAAATTAACATGAAAGGATTTTGTAACAAGGCCCTACAATTAGAAGCATACGTCTTGGTAAAGACTTAAGTTCTAGAGACTTTAGGAAAAAGTGACTATTAGTTTTGACGGTTTATCCCTTCACCTGCGTTAATGCAGGAGGTTCAGCCAGATGGGGGGAGGTGATTAGAGGGTAGCTTGATAGCCGTGCGCCGGAGAATATTTCCATAGAGATGCATGTGTATATAACATATTTATATGTAAATGTGTATACACACACACACACACACACACACACACACACACACACACGGAGGAATGGTAAAACTATGGGGAGACTGTTTAGCCAGTCCAGTTTGAGCTACACAGATACCCTGAGAGGTCATTTATCACCTCTGTCCTAGTTTTTAGGTATACCTGCAATGATGTATTCTGGAACATTCTTTAAACTAGCGAATAGTGAGTTCAATTAACTGGCAAAAGTGTCATGGACATTTGCACCATTATCGCTGATTTGGGCTGTGTTTTCACATTTCTGGAGACTTTCTCATGCAGGAAAGATATGCAGAGCCCCTGTTCAGTGCCAGACCCAGTGTGAGGACCAGGCGTGTGGAGAACTTGCACTAATCACAGAGACAGACAGGTAAATCCAGGGCGGTGCTGCTCAAGTACACTCGGGGAGCTGAGGGGCTGTGGAAGAGGTTGTAGCTATGACTGGGGTTCTTAGAAGGCTTTCTGCAGGGTGATTCCATCAGCTAGAACTTGAAGGCTAACTTGGGGCTTGCTGTGCATAGCGTAGGAGGGGCAGGGTTCAGGGTGGGAGGAGGGCATGCCAGGCAGAAGGAACAGCACGTGCAAAGGCAGGAGAGGAAAGACAGCCTACAGAGTTGAAGATGCACAGAGATGGACAGGGCTTAGAGGTTTGGCTGTAGAGGCAGGCTGGGCCCCATTGGTGGGGACCTTGTGTTTGAAGCAGGGAGTTTGAACAGTGTCCTGAAAGTTAAGGGGTGTCACTGAGAGATTGCTGCAGATTTGCCCCTTAGAAAGAAGCTTTTGGCAGCTGGGAAGACACCCAGCAGGGAAGAGATCCTCTGGGGAGTGGAGACCAAGCAGAGGAGCTACGAGAGAGGGTTAAAAGGGGGAGGCCTCTGCACATGGAAGGCAGATGGGATGTGAGCCAGAGGCTGAGAGGAAAGGAGGGGCAACGGAGGATGAGAGCCACTGTGCACCAGGCCCCGTTCTGGGCTCCCAGGCTCCTCGGGGGACAGAGCGGACGGGTAGCTCTGCCTTGTGGCTCTGGCATCTAGTGGGAGGAGCCCCAGATAGAAATAAACAAGCAAGTCAGCAGTAGTATAACCAGAGCTAAGTCCTCAGGGGGAAAATAAAGATAGCAGTGCTGGCAAAGGGGCAAGAACTTTGAAATTTTAGACTGTGTCCTGTGAAAATTTTCAGGGTATGAGGAAGCCAGCCCAGTGGCTCTCTGGAGGGAGTGCATTCCAGGAGGAGCAAACAGCAATGCAAAGGCCCTGGGGTAGAGTTACCCACCTGTTCCAGGAACTTCAAGGGGCCCATGTGCCTGGAAGGGCCAGGGAGGCAAATAGCAAGTGAAATGAGAGACCTGGGGGTGAAGTAAGGACCACAAGGATTTGTGAGGGACCTTATAGGCTGCTGTAAGGACTTTAGCTTTTCCTCTGAGTAAGATGGGAGTCAGTAGAGGGTTGTGAGCTGAGGAAGACGTGACCTGACTTCATTTTTATAGGCCAGTTCTGGCTTATGGTTGAGGACAGACAGGAAGGGGCCAGGGCAGAAGCAGAGAGACCTGTGATAGCAGTGGAAGTGGAGGGGGCGAAAGTGGTCAGAGCCTGGATTTATTTTAAATGTCAAGGCACATTGCTGATAGATTAAATGTATCTCAGAGAAGTTAAGGTTGACTTCAAGAGTCTTGTCCTGAGCAGGAGGAAGATTGGAACAGCCAACTTCCAAAGTCAAAAGGTCAGAGTGGAGTCTGTTTCTGGGTGGGCATTAGGATCATTACGGGTTTCGCTTGGGAGAAGTGACATTTGAGATGCCAGGTGGAGGTGTCCAATTAGCAACGAATTATAAAGGTCTGGTCTCATCAGGCCTTCAGATGGAGCTATGGGACAAGACAGGTAGGAAGGCCAAGCAGGCAGCACCCTCAAGGTGTCATGATAGGACCATCCTCCCATCTCTTTGGGTGTCTGAAATTCTGTCTTTAATGTCATGGTTCCAAATGGTGCTGCCCATCATAATCATTAAGGCTTTTTAAAGGTACAGATTTCTGGGTCTCCCTTCAAACAGGGATCTCCGAGGTGGAACCCAAACCCAAAATATTTTTCAGAACCCTCCTCAGGTGATTGTGATGGGCACCGCGGGATAAGATACTATAATGGTGGATGCATGTTATTATACCTTCGTCCAGACCCATGCAATACCAACAGTGAACCCTAATGTAAACTATAGACTTTGCTTGACAAAGCAAAAACGAAACTAAGGGGCTGGAAGTTTATAGGGGAGGACAGAGAAAAGAACACAGCAATTTAATTCACTTTAAAGTGTTAATGACTTCTCAATGTCATTTGCTTGAAGTGTGCCTTGTATCGGGCACTCAACAGGTGCTAGAATGGGTGAGTGAATAGAATGGGCAATCATTGCCCTCTTGGAGCTTCCATTCTAGAAAGCCTGTTTGAAAAGCATGGAGAAGAGAGGGAAAAGGGGGAGTGCCTGAGAATTGTGCCTCAGGCTGATCTGTCTCTGCCTGAAGAGAGGCTCACATGGTGGAGGCTGGGAGGGTAGCAAACCCAAAGCTAGGTGCCAGGATACAAGCTCTCCTCCCCTCACCTTCTTGGACCTCAGTTGACTACGTACCACCTCTGCCCTAGGTAGCCCCATTTCTTCCTGTACCCCTGCCAGGGGTCTCAACACCCCAAGAATTGAAAACAGGGTCTCAGAGATAGCCATATGCCTATGTTCATAGCAGCATCACTCGAATGGCCAAAACGTTGGAAGCATCCTAGTGTCCATCAGTGGATGAATGGATAAGAAAATGTGATATATTCATACAATGGAATATTATTCAGCCTTAAAAAGGAAGTTCTGACCCATGGTGCAACATGGATGAAGCTTGAAGATATCATATGAAATGAAATAAGTCCTCAAAGGACAAATACTGTATGATTCCTCTTATGTGAGGTTTTGAGAGCCGTCAAACGTATAGAGGCGGAAAACAGCATGGTGGTTGCCAGGCGTTGGGGGAGGGGAGGATGGCGTTGCAGTTGTGCAAGGTGAGGAGCGTTCTGGAGGTGGGTGGTGCTGATGGTGGTACAACAGTGTGAATGTGCTTAATGTCACTGGAACTACGTTTAGAATGGTTAAGATGGTAAATTGTATGTTATGTGTATTTGATCATGACTGAAAGAAGGAGTTAGGCACTTTTACTAAGCAAGCGCAGAGCCCCTAGTTCAGGTAGGGCGGGTGGGGGCGCCAAGGAAGGGGGGGCTCTCAGAAATGCAGCCACAGGGGCTGTGATGGAGCCGGCCCCCCACCACCAGTGCAGGGCAGCCGTGGAAGGGAGGCCACTGCCCGCTGTCCAGCCCCTTCTCCCGGCTCCGCTGCGCTCTCCCCTGCTGCTTGCCTCCTCACCCCCTGCTCTGCCCAGGACCCCTCAGGGAGCTGGGACCTCACGCCGTCCCTCAGATGTTGATCACCGCCTCTTCTCTGTAGCCTCCCACCGCCCCCGGCCCCGTTCCAGTTTTGAGGGACTCCGATGGCTCGTGGTGGGGGCGGAGGAAGCATGTTGTCCGTGTCTGACAGGCTTGTGGGCTGGTCCCCCTGACCCAAGCAGCTTTGCCAAGTTAGCGGGCAGCCCCCTGGGCAGTCCTGTCAGCAGGGCTCTGCCCCCCGGCCTTGGTAGAGGCTGTGGGTGCCAAGGATGGCAGGTCTCGGTGCTGGGACTAACCAGAACAACACTAACCTGCGGGGAAACCTCGAGCCTGACAGGTTCTATATTCATCCCGAAGTCAGCCATTCTCTCCCTCCCCTCCCTGTCCCCACAATCTTTCCATTATTTGTTTTTCTGCTGCTCATTCATTCCAGAAATAGTAAATTACATGCAAGGCGAGGTCTACCTTATTCATTTTTATATTCCTGCCTCACCACGTGGTAGCACGCAAATGTTTATTAATAAACTAATTAATGGGGAAATGAAAACATAGAAAGAGCGCCAGATCTGGAATCTGAAGACCCTATTTGAGTCATCCAAGGTCACTTTCTGTCTGTGTGACCTTTGAAAAAGCAGCTAATTTCTCTGGGCCTCAGCCTCAAATTCTGTAAAGTGAATGGGCTAGAACACATCAGTAGTCCAGAGAGTATTCTGCTGCCTCACCCAAAAGGAGATGAATGGATGTCTTTCCAGCAGAATTTCTCTGTCTTTAATATGCTAATGGGCCTTATGAACTTTCCAGAGGGAGAGATTAAAGTACAGAACCCTTTCCAAATTTTGCTTGCCCGTGTGTTCCTTTAAGCATGGAACATCCCACAGGGTTTGGGCTGGGAAAGACGGGAGGCCTATTTGGGATGCACCTGACCTCCAAGGGCTGATTTAGCCTCGAAGAATCTCAGACTTCATATGAGTCTGTTTGCGATGATTTGTTTACTCGTCCAGAATAAATTGCTTTGGATTTAGATTTTAAATTCTCTTAGCTACCTTTGGTCATTTCCTGTCTGTATCATACTCATAGTTGTCTGGGTTTCCTTTCCTTCTGTGTGTTTCTTTATGACCTGTGGTAACTAAGGCCATTGAGACAGATTCTATGAAGTTTCTCCCCCTTATCTCGGGACCGTAGGGTACCTCCTCTTATCAAGAAAGATAAGGCACTGACAGGGCACGCCCAGGCCGCTGACACACCATGTGCAGGCATCTGAGTGGGCAGCTGCTGTCTAGGAAGGTCCCTGAGCTGTCATTTCACTGCCAGATCGTTATCTCGGCCATGTGGTAAGTAGGAGGCACCATCTAACTTGTGGGTTTGTTGTAGGGAAGTTAAATGTCTTTTATACTCTGATTAATGGCCAGGTATTATAACTGACTGGGGAGCACTGTCATATCAAAATATGGGGTGCTCAGAGCTGCCAGAGGACCTAGGGAGTACTCTCCTGGGGGGCGCTTGTAGCCAAGTACCATCGGGGCTTGAACATCATACGGGTTAGGGGCACCGGCCCCCCATGCAGTTGGAAATCCCATATAACTTTGGACCCCCCAAAACTCAACTACTAATAGCCTACTGTTGACCAAAAGCCTTACTGATAATGTAAATAGCCGATGAACACATATTTTGTGTGCTACATGCATTATATACTATATTCTTTTTTTTTTAAATTTTTTGTTATGTTAGTCACCATACATTACATCATTAGTTTTAGAGGTAGTGTTCCATGATTCAATGTTCGTGCATAACACCCAGCGCTCCATGCAGAACGTGCCCTCTTTAATACCCATCACCAGGCTAACCCATCCTCCCACCCCCCTCCCCTCTAGAACCCTCAGTTTGTTTTTCAGAGTCCATCATCTCTCATGGTTTGTCTACCCCTCCGATTTCCCCCCCTTCATTCTTCCCCTCCTGCTATCTTTTTTTTTTTCTTAACATATATTGCATTATTTTTTCATAGGTACAGATCTGAGATTCAACAGTCTTGCACAATTCACAGCACTCACCAGAGCACATACCCTCCCCAGTGTCTATCACCCAGTCAGCCCATCCCTCCCACCCCACCCCCCACTCCAGCAACCCTCAGTTTGTTTCCAGAGATTAAGAATTCCTCATATCAGTGAGGTCATATGATACATGTCTTTCTCTGATTGACTTATTTCGCTCAGCATAATATCCTCCAGTTCCATCCACCTCGTTGCAAATGGCAAGATCTCATTCCTTTTGATGGCTGCATAATATTCCATTGTATATATACACCACATCTTCTTTATCCATTCATCTGTCAATGGACATCTTGGCTCTTTCCACAGTTTGGCTATTGTGGACATTGCTGCTATAAACATCGGGGTGCACGTACCCCTTCAGATCCCTACTTTTGTATCTTTGGGGTAAATACCCAGTAGTGCAATTGCTGGATCGTATGGTAGCTCTATTTTCAACTTTTTGAGGAATCTCCATACTGTTTTCCAGAGTGGCTGCACCAGCTTGCATTCCCACCAACAGTGTAGGAGGGTTCCCCTTTATCCGCATCCCCGCCAACATCTGTCATTTCCTGACTTGTTAATTTTAGCCATTCTAACTGGTGTGAGGTGGTATCTCATTGAGGTTTTGATTTGGATTTCCCTGATGCCAAGCGATGTTGAGCACTTTTTCACGTGTCTGTTGGTCATTTGGATGTCTTCTTTGGAAAAATGTCTGTTCATATCTTCTGCCCATTTCTTGATTGGATTATTTGTTCTTCGGGTGTTGAGTTTGATAAGTTCTTTATAGATTTTGGATACTAGCCCTTTATCTGATATGTCATTTGCAAATATCTTCTCCCATCCTGTCGGTTGTCTTTTGGTTTTGTTGACTGTTTCTTTTGCTGTGCAAAAGCTTTTTATCTTGATGAAGTCCCAATAGTTCATTTTTGCCCTTGCTTCCCTTGCCTTTGGCGATGTTTCTAGGAAGAAGTTGCTGCGGCTGAGGTCGAAGAGGTTGCTGCCTGTGTTCTCCTTTAGGATTTTGATGGACTCCTGTCTCACATTGAGGTCTTTGAACCATTTGGAGTCTATTTTTGTGTGTGGTGTAAGGAAATGGTCCAGTTTCATTCTTCTGCATGTGGCTATCCAGTTTTCCCAACACCATTTGTTGAAGAGACTGTCTTTTTTCCATTGGACATTCTTTCCTGCTTTGTCAAAGATTAGTTGACCACAGAGTTGAGGGTCCATTTCTGGGCTCTCTATTCTGTTCCATTGATCTATGTGTCTGTTTTTGTGCCAGTACCATACTGTCTTGATGATTACAGCTTTGTAATAGGGCTGGAAGTCCAGAATTGTGATGCCGCCAGCTTTGCTTTTCTTTTTCAACATTCCTCTGGCTATTCGGAGTCTTTTCTGGTTCCATACAAATTTTAGGATTATTTGTTCCATTTCTTTGAAAAAAGTGGATGGTATTTTGATGGGGATTGCATTGAATGTGTAGATTGCTCTAGGTAGCATTGACATCTTCACAATATTTGTTCTTCCAATCCATGAACATGGAACGTTTTTCCATTTCTTTGTGTCTTCCTCAATTTCTTTCATGAGTATTTTATAGTTTTCTGAGTACAGATCCTTTGCCTCTTTGGTTAGATTTATTCCTAGGTATCTTACAGTTTTGGGTGCAATTGTAAATGGGATCGACTCCTTAATTTCTCTTTCTTCTGTCTTGTTGTTGGTGTATAGGAATGCCACTGACTTCTGTGCATTGATTTTATATCCTGCCACTTTACTGAATTCCTGTATGAGTTCTAGCAGTTTTGGGGTGGAGTCTTTTGGGTTTTCCACATAAAGTGTCATACCATCTGCAAAGAGTGAGAGTTTGACTTCTTCTTTGCTGATTTGGATGCCTTTGATTTCTTTTTGTTGTCTGATTGCTGTGGTTAGGACTTCTAATACTATGTTGAATAGCAGTGGTGATAGTGGAGATCCCTGCCATGTTCCTGACCTTAGGGGGAAAGCTCTCAGTTTTTCCCCATTGAGAATGATACTCGCTGTAGGTTTTTCATAGATGGCTTTCATGATATTGAGGTATGTACCCTCTAGCCCTATACTCTGAAGAGTTTTGATCAAGAGAGGATGCTGTACTTTGTCAAATGCTTTTTCTGCATCTATTGAGAGGATCATATGATTCTTGTCCTTTCTTTTGTTAATGTATTTTATCACGATTGATTTGCGGATGTTGAACCAACCTTGCGGCCCAGGGATAAATCCCACTTGGTCGTGGTGAATAATCCTTTTAATGTACTGTTGGATCCTATTGGCTAGTATTTTGGTGAGAATTTTTGCATCCATGTTCATCAAGGATATTGGTCTGTAATTCTCCTTTTTGATGGGATCTTTGTCTGGTTTTGGGATCAAGGTCATGGTGGCCTCCTAAAACGAGTTTGGAAGTTTTCCTTCCATTTCTATTTTTTGGAACAGTTTCAGAAGAATAGGTATTAATTCTTCTTTAAATGTTTGGTAGAATTCCCCTGGGAAGCCATCTGGCCCTGGGCTTTTGTTTGTTGGGAGATTTTTGATGACTGCTTCAATTTCCTTAGTGGTTATAGGTCTGTTCAGGTTTTCTATTTCTTCCTGGTTCAGTTTTGGTAATTGATACATCTCTAGGAATGCATCCATTTCTTCCAGGTTATCTAATTTGCTGGCATAGAGTTGCTCATAATATGTTCTTATAATTTTTTATATTTCTTTGGTGTTGGTTGTGATCTCTCCTCTTTCATTCATGATTTTGTTGATTTGGGTCATTTCTCTTTTCTTTTTGATAAGTCTGGCCAGGGGTTTATCAATCTTGTTAATTCTTTCAAAGAACCAGCTCCTAGTTTTGTTGATCTGTTCTACTGTTCTTTTAGTTTCTATTTCATTGATTTCTGCTCTGATCTTGATTATTTCTCTTCTCCTGCTGGGTTTAGGCTTTATTTGCTGTTCTTTCTCCAGCTCCTTTAGGTGTAGGGTTAGGTTGTGTACTTGAGACCTTTCTTGTTTCTTGAGAAAGGCTTGTGTTGCTATATACTTTCCTCTTAGGACTGCCTTTGCTGCATCCCAAAGATTTTGAACAGTTGTGTTTTCATTTTCATTGGTTTCCATGAATTTTTTTAGTTCTTCTTTAATTTCCTGGTTGACCCATTCGTTCTTTAGTAGGATGCTCTTTAGCCTCCATGTATTTGAGTTCTTTCCGACTTTCCTCTTGTGATTGAGTTCTAGTTTCAAAGCATTGTGGTCTGAAAATAGGCAGGGAATGATCCCAATCTTTTGGTACTGGTTGAGACCTGATTTATGACCTAGGATGTGATCAATTCTGGAGAATGTTCCATGGGCACTAGAGAAAAATGTGTATTCCGTTGCTTTGGGGTGGAATGTTCTGAATATGTCTGTGAAGTCCATTTGGTCCAGTGTGTCATTTAAAGCCTTTATTTCCTTGTTGATCTTTTGCTTAGACGATCTGTCCATTTCAGTGAGG
Organism: Halichoerus grypus; assembly: GCF_964656455.1. Lineage (NCBI taxonomy): Eukaryota > Metazoa > Chordata > Mammalia > Carnivora > Phocidae > Halichoerus > Halichoerus grypus. The sequence continues at coordinate 65,900,420 of NC_135723.1, forward strand.
GGGGTGTTAAAGTCCCCCACCATTATTGTATTGTTGTCAATGTGTTTCTTTGCTTTTATTAATTGCCTTATATAATTGGCTGCTCCCATGTTAGGGGCATAGATATTTACAACTGTTAGATCTTCTTGTTGGATAGACACTTTAAGTAGGATATAGTGTCCTTCCTCATCTCATATTACAGTCTTTGGTTTAAAATCTAATTTGTCTGATATAAGGATTGCCATGCCAGCTTTCTTTTGGTGTCCATTAGCATGGTAAATGGTTTTCCACCCCCTCACTTTCAATCTGGGGGTGTCTTTGGGTCTAAAATGAGTCTCTTGCAGACAGCATATCGATGGGTCTTGTTTTTTAATCCAATCTGATAGCCTGTGTCTTTTGATTGGGGCATTTAGCCCATTTACATTCAGGGTAACTATTGAAAGATAGGAATTTAGTGCCATTGTATTGCCTGTAAGGTGACTGTTACTGTGTATTGTCTGTGTTCCTTTCTGGTCTATGTTGCTTTTAGGGTCTCTCTTTGCTTAGAGGACCCCTTTCAAGATTTCTTGTAGGGCTGGTTTCGTGTTTGCAAATTCCTTTAGTTTTTGTTTGTCCTGGAAGCTTTTTATCTCTCCTTCTATTTTCAGTGACAGCCTAGCTGGATATAGTATTCTTGGCTGCATATTTTTCTCATTTAGTGCTCTGAATATATCCTGCCAGTCCTTTCTGGCCTGCCAGGTCTCTGTGGATAGGTCTGTTGCCAGTCTAATGTTTCTACCATTGTAGGTTACATATCTCTTCTCCTGAGCTGCTCTCAGGATTTTCTCTTTATCTCTGAGACTCGTAAGTTTTACTATTAGATGTCGGGGTGTTGACCTATTTTTATTGATTTTGAGAGGGGTTCTCTGTGCTTCCTGGATTTTGATGCCTGTTTCCTTCCCCAAATTAGAGAAGTTCTCTGCTATAATTTGCTCCATTATACCTTCTGCCCCTCTCTCTCTTTCTCCTTCTTCTGGGATCCCAATTATTCTAATGTTGTTTCGTCTTATGGTATTGCTTATCTCTCGAATTCTGCCCTCATGATCCAGTAGTTGTTTATCTCTCTTTTTCTCAGCTTCTTTATTTTTCCATCATTTGGTCTTCTATCTCACTGATTCTTTCTTCTGCCTCATTTATCCTAGCAGTTAGCGCCCCCATATTTGATTGCACCTCATTAATAGCCTTTTTGATTTCGACTTGGTTAGATTTTAGTTCTTTTACTTCTCCAGAAAGGGTTTCTCTAATAACTTCCATGTTTTTTTCAAGCCCAGCTAGTATCTTTAAAGTGATGATTCTGAACTCTAGATCTGACATCGTACTAATGTCTGTATTGAGTAGGTCCCTGGCAGTCGGTACTACCTCTTGTTCTTTTTGTTGAGGTGATTTTTTCCGTCTTGTCATTTTGTCCAGAGGAGAATAGATTAATGAGAGAACAAAATGTTAACAGGGTAACAAGGTCCCCAGAAAATATACTCTAAACAAATCAGAAAAGACCTGAAGCAGTGGGAAAAGAAAGGGAAAGAGAGAAAAAAGGAAAAAGGAAAAAAAAAAAAAAGAAAAAGATAAAGATAAAAACAAACAAAAACAGAACAAAACAAAAGAAAACCAGAATATGATCAAATATGATCAGGCTGGTATATAGATCAGTGCCACACACTAGATTTTGGGTGTATTTTGGTCTGTTAGAAGAAAGTGCCTCCCAAAATTTTAAAGAAAGAAAAACTTATATATGTGCAAATATAAGGGTTGATATGATGAAGGGATGGAATATGACTGTAAAGATGGAAATTATAAAAAATTTTATAAAAGGAATTGCTAAGAAGTTGTTTGAAAAAAGAAAGAAGAGGATTTAAAAAAAAAAAAGAAAAAGGAGAGAATGTGATCAGGCAGGGGAGTAGAAAAAAACCATACACTAGAGATTTAGGGTATATTTTGATCTGTTAGAAGAAACTATCTCAAAATTTTAAAGATAGAGAACAACTTATATATATATATGCCAAAAATACGGGTAACTACTATGAAGGGATAGAGTATGACTCTAAAAATGAAAAATAAAAATGTTTTTTTAAAAAAGGGATTGATAATTGGGCGCCTGGGTGGCTCAGTTGGTTAAGCGACTGCCTTCGGCTCAGGTCATGATCCTGGAGTCCCTGGATCGAGTCCCGCATCGGGCTCCCTGCTCAGCAAGGAGCCTGCTTCTCCCTCTGACCCTCCCCCCTCTCATGTGCACTCTCTCTCTCATTCTCTCTGTCTCAAATAAATAAATAAAAAATCTTTAAAAAAAAAAAAAGGGATTGATAAGATGTTGGTTGAAAAAGGGAAAAAGAAAAATTCAGAAAAAAAAAGTTAAAAAAAATTAACTTTGAAAGACTAAAGAATCATGTTAAAAAAGCCATGAATTCTATGTGCAGTATTCCCCTAGCGCTGGAGTTCTGCCGTTCTCATTGATCGGTAAACTGGGTCTTGGCTGGCTGTTTTGGCTGATCTTCTGGGGGAGGGGCCTGTTGCCGTGGTTCCCAAATGTCTTTGCCGGAGGCGGAATTGCCCCGCCCTTGCCTGGTCCGGGCTAAGTAATCTGCTTGGGTTTGCTCTAGGGAGCTTTTGTTCCCTGCAAGCTTTCCGTACAGCTTTGGAGGCGGAGAGTGAAAATGGCGGCCTCCCAATCTCCGCCCCAGAGGAGCCGAGAACTCGGGGCCCCACTCCTCAGAGCCCCCAGAGAAAAGCCGTCAGTCACTCCCGTCTCCCCGGTCTCCCTGGTCACTCCGCGCTCACCCGGCCTGTGACCGTGCGTTTCTATCTCTGGCACCCGACCCCGGGCGGAGTCTCCAAACCCAGCAGATCCCCGCGGTGCGCTCCCGCACCTCTCCTCCCGGGGGAAGAAGGTGAGTCTCCCCGGATCTGCCACTTGTTGGGTCCCTGCTGGAGGAGCAGTGGCCCGACTGTGCCGCGGATCATGGTTTATGGCAACCCTGAGCTGAGAGCCCGCGCCTGGGCTCCGTCTCTGCAGCCGGCTTCCCTCCTCCGATACCTGGGAGCTCTGCCGCACTCAGGCACCCCCGGACTTTCTGTGACCCCGAGGGTCCTGAGACCACACTGTCCCATGAGGGTTCCACCCCCCGCTTAGCCACCGGAGTGACGTCCCTCAGCGGAGCCGACTTCTAAAAGTTCCGATTTTGTGCTCCGCGGCTCTATCACTTGCCAGAAGCGGCGGACGGAGGCCCCTCCCCCACCATCTATCCTCCAGAATATCGCCTCGGATTCACTTCTCCGCACGTCCTACCTTCCAGAAAGTGGTCGCTTTTCTGTCCAGAGAGTTGTTGCTCTTCTTTTCTTTGATCTCCTGTTGAGTTTGTAGGTGTTCAGAATGGTTTGATCCCTATCCAGCTGAATTCCTGAGACCAGACGAAATCCAGGTCTCCTACTCCTCCACCATCTTGCTCCCTATATACTGTATTCTAACAGTAGGGAAGCTAGAGGAAAAAATGGTATGAAGAAAATCATAAGGAAGGGAAAATACATTACAGTACTATACCATATTTATTGAAAAAAATCCCGCTTATCAGTGGACCCTTGCAGCTCAAACCCATGTTGTGCAAGGGTCAAATGTATCGTAAACCGGGTGGTGTTAAACGATAGAAATGTATTGTCTCGTCAGCCTGGAGGCTGGAAGTCTGAAATCAAGGTGCCCCAGGGCTGTGTTCCTACAAAACTTCTAGGGGAGGATGCTTCCTTGGCTCTTCTGGCTTCTTCCAGCTTTCTTGGCTTGTGGGAGTGTAACTCAGATCTCTGCCTCCAGCCCCACATGGCCCTCTTCCCCCTAGTCTGTGCCCAGGTGTTCCTCTCCTCACAAGGACGCCGGGCCTATGGGATTAGGGGTCTACCCTGATGACTTCATTTAAACTTGATTACATTGCCAATGACCCCGTTTCCAAATAAGATGACATTCAACGGTACCAAGGGTTAGGACTTCAACATATCTTTTGGGGGACATGATTCGAATCATAACACCCCTGATGTCAAGGAAAAGCATACTCAGGGGCTAGCTACACGCAATATGTTGCACTTGGCCCTCTGAGCCCTGTCTGTGAACAAGGACTATCTAATCCCTTCTTTGGGGGCCTCTTCTTGGTTTTCAGAGAAGAGAGTTCAGAGTTCAGGTGTCTGCAGCACGGAAGACAGAGCTGAGGCTGGGATGTCAAAGGTATTTGAGGCTCTCTTTACGGATAAGAATACATTCTCAAGTCACCGTAATGCAGGGCTTAGGAGCAACTGGACTCATCTGAATCCTGCCTCCACTACTTGGTAGCAATGTGACTCTGAGCAAAGCTCTTGACCACTCTGAACCATGGCTTCCTCACAGGTAGATGGGAAGGACACCAATTCCGTACCAGTGGTTCTCACCTGGGAGAGATTTTTGTCCCCCAGAAGATGTATGGTAATGTCTGCAGATATTTTTGCCTGTCACAACAGCGGGGGTGCTCCTGGCATCTAGAGGGTAGAGCCCAGGGATGCTGCTATGTATTCTACAAGGCCCAAGACAGCCCACACAACTAAGAATTATCAGGCCCCAAATGTTAACGGCACCAAGGTTGAGAAACTCTGCCCATCCTATGGGGTTGATAATTAGCTTTGGAAATGAGGCATGCAGGGAGCCCAGCACATCCCTGGCATTGAGTCAGCCCAATAAATGGTAGTCATACATATTGAAAAGTAGGGAGTTTGTGACAATTCCATAAAAACATTTGAACTCAGTAGAATTTTCAGAGTATGGAAAGGAAAAAGATTCACAAGCGCGATGTAGTCCCTGAATTATGAATGCTTGAGAAATATAGAAAAAGTAAAATATAATTGGCTCACATAGATGGTGAGGCATATAGAAGGGATAAAATATTAATGGAGCACTTGTAATGTCACATGCTGGCCATTTTTACACACATCGCCTCATTTAATCCTTTTAGCAACATTATGAAGTAAGAATCCCACCCCCCCTTCCCATTTTATAGGTGAAGCAACTGAAGCTCATGAGAGTTTAGTATCTTGTCCCTGGGTCTATCTGTAAGTGGTAGAGCTGATATTTGAGTCCTGCTCTCTCTGTCACCAAGCCCATGACTCTCTGTTGCCCTTACCTGACTCACATCGAATCACTACAACTGACAAAGGTATTAGTTATGAACCCAATGGTTGGATGCCGAGGAATGCAGCCAGGGAGACCTGTAGGAGAATCAGGAATGTGGCCAATGTGCCTCAGGGATTCCTCAGGATATCTACCGTTCTGAGATCTCCTCTCCTCTTCCCTGCATCTGAGGCCAGGCCTCTCTTGATGTTCTCTCTGGTGATCCTCACAGCTGGACTTGGGCCTGCCCTCCAGGAACAGGGCAAAGTGCTAAAAAGCAAACCCATTTACTTTCCCTCCTCTAGCTTCCCACGACAAGTTTTACTCCCTCAAGGTAGCAGAGTGCCGGGGTGCTACAAGAGGAGAGCCTGTAATTTAACCAGAGATGTGAGGACAGCCGGCCAGAAGCCAGGGGCGGAAAAATCAAAGTGCACTTTGGTAAGGTTCTTGAATATACATGAAGTGACACAAGATCACACAAATGTAGTCATAAGGATGTATGCTGTAAGCCCAAAACAACCACTAAAATAACAATACAGAGACTTACAGCAAGTAAGCCATAAAAGAAAGAAAATGAAATCACAACAGTAATCAGTTCACCAAAGAAGACATACAAATGGCCAGTGAGCTCTTGAAAAGATGCTCCCCATCATTAGTCATCAGGGAAATGCAATCAAAACCACAATGACATAAGAACTTCACACCCACCAGGAAGGCTGTAGGCAAAAAGGCAAATGCTAACAAACGTTGGAGAGAATGCGGTGAATTAAAAACCCTGATGCACCGCTAGCAGAAATGTAAACTGGGACAGGCACTTTGGGACAGTCTGGCAGGACTCAGATTGTTAGACACGGAGTTACCATATGACCCAGCAATGCCATGCCTAGGTTTATGCTCGGGAGAAATGAAAAATATGTGTACACCAAACATGAATGTTCGCAGCAATATTATTCATAATAACCAAAAGGTAGAAACAACCCAAATGTCCATCAATGGATGAATGGATAAACAAAAAATGTGGCATGCCCATACAGTGGAACTCATCTGTGGAAATGCATGAAGTACTAATACACGCGACAACATGAATGAATCTTGAAAACACTATGCTAAGTGAAAGAAGCCAGTCACAAAAGACCATACTATGTGACTCCATTTATATGAAATATCTGGAATAGGCAAATCTATAGAGACAGGAAGTAGCTTAGTGACTATCTAGGGCTGGGGAAAGGGTAGGAGTGGGAGGATTTGGGGGTGATAGCTAAAAGGTGTGATGTTTCTTTTTGTGGTGATCAAAATGTTCCGTAACTGTTACACACTTTTGTGTATACACTAGAAATCACTGAATTGTACACTTTCGATGAGTGAAGTGTATGGTATATGAATTATATGTCAAAAAAGCTATTACAAAAATGTGATCAGTTCAAAAGTAGGCAGAAAAAGAGGAAAAGGGGGAAAAGGAATAAATAGAACAAACAGAAAACAAACAATAAGATGGTCAATTTATTTTTTTAAATTTCATTTTATTATTATGTTAGTCCCCATACATTACATAATTAGTTTTTGATGTACTGTTCCATGATTCATTGTTTGCATATAACACCCAGTGCTCCATTCAATACGTGCCCTCTTTAATACCCATCACCAGGCTAACCCATCCCCCACCCCCCTCCCCTCTAAAAGCCTCAGTTTGTTTCTCAGAGTCCATACTCTCTCATAGTTCGTCTCCCCCTCCAATTTTCCCCCTTCATTTTTCCCTTCCTACTATCTTCTTTTTTTTTTTTTTATTAACATATAATGTATTATTTGTTTCAGAGGTACAGGTCTGTGATTCATCAGTCTTACACAATTCACAGCGCTCACCATAGCACATACCCTCCCCAATGTCCATCACCCAGCCATCCCATCCATCCCACCCCCCTCCACTCCAGCAACCCTCAGTTTGTTTCCTGAGATTAAGAGTCTCTTACGGTTTGTCTCTTTCTCTGGTTTCATAAGATGGTCAATTTAAACCTAATCATATTGGGACACCTGGCTGGCTCAGTGCATAGAACACATGAATCGTGACCTCGGGGTCATGGATTCCAGCTCCACTTTGGGTGTAGAACTTATTTAAAAAAAAAACTAATAATATCAATAATCACATTAAATTTATGAGGTCTAAATGTTTCAATTTGAAGGCAGAGATTGAGAGATTGGGTAAAAAAAGCAAGAAGCAACTACAGGCTATCTATATAAGAAAGCCACTTTAAGTAGAAAGACACAAATAGGTTAAAAGTAGAATGATGGAAAAGGATGTACCATGGTGACACTAATATACAAAAAGCTGGGGCAGATATATTAATATCATACAAAGTAGATTTCAGGGCAGAGAATTACCAAGGACAAAGGAGGTTACTTCGTAATGATAAAATGGTTAATTCATCAGGAGGATATAACAATCTGAAATATTTATGGGCCTGATAACAGCTTCAAACTACATGAAGCAAAAACTGATAGAACTCCAAGGAGAAATAGAAAAATCCTCAATTATGTCAGATCTTTTAATTTAGCCACTTGTCATACAATAACTGAGAAGGACGTTTGGAGATTGTCTAATCCAGTCCACTCACCTTACTGATAAGGAAAATGGAACCCAGAGAGGTCAATTGAGCTATCCAAGGTTCTGAAGTTCATCAGTGCCAGAGCCTGGCCGTTCACCCAGGTGCCAACCAGGGCTGCTCAGTCCTGGGAGGGTCCCCGCAGCATACAGACTCCCAAATTCAGCCTAACGTGGTGGTGAGAGACCTACAACCACGAATAGGAGGAATCCCACTAGGTAACCAGTCATGGCTACTGATGTTTCAAGAGACTATCGATTAATTCCTTTTCACAGATATTGATTAAGGCCTAGGCACCGTTGGAGGTGCTTGGGATACAGCAGTGGAGTCAAATTCCCTTTCCTCAAGGAGCTTATATTTTATTTTATTTTATTTTATTTTATTTTTTTATACATGGACTTTTTTTTTTTTTTAAAGATTTTATTTATTTATTTGACAGAGACAGCGAGAGCAGGAACACAAGCAGGGGGAGTGGGAGAGGGAGAAGCAGGCTTCCCGCTGAGCAGGGAGCCCGATGTGGGACTCGATCCCAGGACTCTGGGATCATGACCTGAGCCGAAGGCAGCGGCTTAACGACTGAGCCACCCAGGTGCCCCAAGGAGCTTATATTTTAGTGAGGAAGAGACAGACAATAAACAAATATTGTTTAAGTGATAAGTGCTTCTAAGACAAAGAAAGCAGGGTAAGAGGCAAAGAGCTTTAGGAAATTGTGCCCACCTAATATTTCTCCCAGAAATGCTAGTTCTGTGAGATGTTCCACATAAAAAAGCAAGTAAGTGCTGCCTGTACTCTTTCCTTCCAGAGATTCCCTATACATGTTAGTAAATTGAAAGCCCTGAGAAGTCCTGCAATGATGAGACTCATTTCAATTTCTTTAATCTGGCAATTTCCTACTATGGAACATACTTTGAAGAATGTCCATGGTACCTCTTGGGCTCTCTGTATAATGTCTTCCCTATGTACTTTCTGGAAGCCGAATTTCCAACTTTTTGTGTCTCTACCTTATTCCTCAAAAAAGATTGTAGTTTCTTCCAGATCAATCCACAAATGAGGCCCTTATAGCCACCAGAGAGGCAGCATGATGTTGGGAAAGGAGCCCTACTCTGGGCTCCTAGGGGGTAATTCCCAGCAAGCTCCTTGGCCTTTCAAGTCCTCAAAGATAAAATGAAGATCTAGACTCTGTGCTCTCAGATTCCCTCCAGCTCTAAATTTCCATAGTTTTTTGGACTGAGATGTTAGGACTGTGGTCGGCCCTGGTTATTCGTGTTCCAGACGTTGATCCTGCTGCTCTGGTGTGGAGAAAAGGTTTAGTCTCATTTATGCTCAGACTTAACATCAGTTGGAAGCACTGTCTCTAAGCTGAACACTGGAGTCATCTGGAGGCTTAACAAATACCCTTACTTAGATCCTATGCTCAGAGTTTCTGATGGAATTGGTCTGGGGAAGGGCCTGGGCATTGGGATTTTGACAACTACTCTGGGATTCCTAGGTGCTGTGAGGTTAGGAATCACTGCCTTTAAAACACAGCCTTCACTGGGCAGCCTTTCCTGTATACCTCCATGGTCTATTTCCATCTCTGAGCACCATCTGGGCATGGGAATGTATGGACTATATGAACAGTTGTATCTTTTGCTATAAATACAAGATAGCCACAAAACAAAACCCCCCAAAATGGAAAGCAATATAATTGAATTCTAGCTAGATCCTGGTGCCTGCCAAAATTCTGAGCCTGAGGTCAGCATTTTCTTTATGGAATGAGATGAACAAATGTGAGAACATATTCTGGTCATGGTGGCCCCAAACTGAGAGTTTCTCCCCAACACAACTGCAGTGATGGTCAGAGAAATGAAAAGGGAGAGATTCCCCTTTGAGGGGTTCAATATATTTAATGATGTGTCTGGGACCTCCTCAATTCCTCTTCCTCACCACCACTGGATCACACTTTGGGGGATGCTCTTTAAGGCCTTTGAGGTTATTTCTTAAGGAAATTATTACTGGAAGTGGGGCTGTGAGGTCAGGGACCAACTTACCAGGACTTACTTTTCCAATATTTAGGAGAAATGTGCCCCCCTCCCCCAAAAAAAGCATCAGAAAGAGAAGACAAGGTGAGAACCAGGAAAGTGCATGGTGAGGTTGAACCTGGCAGGGGGTCAACAGGGGGGACCAGCTGCAGCCAGGTGAGCCTGAAGAGGAGGAGGAACAGGTGAGGTCTCCCTGCTGCCTGTGTGCATGAGAGCCTTTTCCCCTAGCTCCAGCCAGCCGTGCTCCCTCCTCCTGGCCCAGGGCCTGGCGGAAGGAGCCTCCACCCCACCCCCAGAAGTATAGGGTCCAAGGGCATGATTTATCCTAAGATAGGAATAGTTGCCTCATTGCCTGTTCTGATTTTGGAGTATTCTGTGCTAAGGAGAAGGCCCCTAATTAGGCATTCAGAAACCCAAGTAATAGGCTCTACCAAGAAGAAAGTTATCAACCCTCAAATTTAATAAACAAGAAAGAATAAACTGTTCTGTGAAAAAGGGAAGTCTGAAACAAACTGGAAATGTTGCTTTCAAGAGGAAACGATTGAAGCAAATGGGAGTGAGAGTTCCCAAATGTGATGATGATAATCACATCCTTGAAAGCTTAATGAATATTATTTTCTATAATAGCAATAATGATGGGGAAAAGGGGAGGGCAACACAGTGCTTCTGATGGTAAATGTCCTCCGTTGTGGTACTGTTAATGAAGCCACCTCGTTCTGTTGGGACTTTGCTACAATAACCTCCAGCCAAATGCTCCATAAGAAATAAAACGCCAGTCGGAGAGGCCTTTACCATGTCTGGGAAATGACAAAGGCCTTCACTTGTCAGCCATGCAATGAAACAATGTCTCAGCCGGTAGACTATGAGCGTTAAAGGAGAAATCTGATGCAAAGAAACACAAACCGGTGCTGCCAAAGTTTCATTCCTGCCTTTCAAGCCACTTCTCTGGGAGAAGGCCAAGTCCAGCGAAGGAAGGAGATACAGCACTTCTGAATTCCCTGAAAGTTGTGAATGGAGGTGTCTGTTTTTAACTCGTATTGAGCTCTATTGTGGGGGCTGATGCTAAGCCTTTTAGTAAAACCAAAGCGGATGCAGGTTTGCATGTGAAATTGATTAGAAACTGTCTCCTCTGGTATCTATGTATCTCACAGGAAGAAATAAGCTCCCGCAGTCAGTGACCTGGTGGCAAATAGACTGAGCATATCTGCAAACAGACAAATGGAACCTCAACAGGGAAATGTTTTTTCACAATCTTTTTTATTTAGTTTACTGTCATGGAAATGTTTGTATTAATTCTCTCTAAAAACCTCATTTTGAAAAAACAACAAAAAAAGCTTACACAACAGACCATCTGAATAGGCCTCTATCAAAGAAGAATCAGTCTCCATTACCTTCCAAAGCAAGAGCACCAGCCCCAGATGGATTCATGGATGCATTCTACCAAATATTTAAGGAAGAAATGGTATCAATTTTCTACAGTTTCTTCCAGAAGATAGAAGTGGAAAGAATACTCCTTTAACTGCTTCTGTGAGAGCAGCATTACCCTAATACCAAAACCAGACAAAAAAATTACATGCAAAAGAACATTTCTGTAGAATATTACGATGTCAGTTAAGTGGTATTATTTTGAGACCAATCAATTGGAGTTTAAAGAAAAAAAAGAATTGACTATTTTAAGTGTAGACATTGAGTTTTTTAAAAACTGAAAATTTTTTATAGCTTTTCAAACCAGAAGTGAAAAAGCCACTGAAGCATCCTACAGGTTTTAGTTTCTAATAAGACAAATATCTATTGCTATAATCCACATAAACAAAAGTGGCCTGGCTTTTTTTTTTTTTAATAGTAAAGAGTTCTTGAGACAAAAAAGTTAGAAAGCCACTAGGTCCATTTCTTGCTATGACTTCATTAGGAGCCACTGTTATGGAATTCTAAGCACCTATATAAGTCCCTGGCTCAGCCTAGATTTTTGGTCCTTCTAGTTCAGGAAGCTGGCTTTTGGTCACCTGAGGGACTTTCACCAAAGTTAAGTATTTTCCTCTTTGTTTGGCTTTTTGTCTATTTTGCTTATTTTTATTTTTATTTTTATTTTTATTTTTTTGTCTATTTTGCTTATTTAAAAAAATTTTTTTCCCTCTATTTTTATCTTTCTTATTTTTTCTTTATTCCTTTATAATTTTCTAATTTAAATTTTTTCTGCTACATTTCCCCTTTTATTTTTTTCCTGTTTTCTTAACCTTTTACTTTTCTCATTTTTCTTTATTCTTTTTTTTCATTTTGTTAATTTCATTTATTTTCCTAACTTTTTTCTTTATTCTTTTCCATTTTTCTCATTTTTAAAATCTCTTTTATTTTTCTAATTTTTTTCTTTATTGTGAGAATGAGTACTGAACAGAATATACAATATTCCCTTCTACATGTCCATGGAGTGTGAAAACCTCAAGAAATTCTTCATCCTCAATCCCATCAAGGGAGGTACTTTAGAGGAGATTATGAAGGTTCTGTGGACAGACATGGACCACGGGAAGGAACTAATGCCTTACATAGAGCCACTCCTTTACCACAAGGAGCCTGGGCAGACTGTGTTGATGGTGTCCATGGGCTACACACGGGAAAGGATCCAGGACTCACAGATGGGCCAGAAGAATGATGAAGCGATGGTAATCTATGTGCTTCTTCCCTATAAGAGATCTGAGCTGGTGGGCTACGCCATCACTCTGAAGGCCCAGCCTTTGGCTGATCCCACTAACAGCTGCCCTTTATACTCATCCTGCAAGGTAGGCATCGCGTCTCTGCCAACCCAAAGCAGTGGAATCTCAATGAGCCTGCCACTTCCACCTTTACTTCCTACTCTGAGAATAGTCAGAGCTGCAAGACAGAAAAATCAGTAGCTTGAGGAGGACCCGGAGTTAGGACTGAAGGCCAGCAGCTCAGCCAAAGCGTCTGCTAGTCCCCTGCCTGGCCTAGAGAGGAAGACCACCCCAGCACAGCCCCCAGCGTGGCCCTGTAGCCTCCCCAGCACCCACACACCAGAAGCAGTGATGGAGTCCCAGATGGAATCAGCTTCCCCCTGGTTGTATCCTCCAAAGGAAACACCTTCCACATTGGCAGTTGAGATAGATGCCTGACCACCAGAATTTGTCTGACGGTGTGACCCCATCCTCTCCCTCTGGCCACAGCCGGGGTCGGCAAGGGGTCATTGGGAAGGGAAAGGTCCTTCACCTTCATCCGCACCTGTGTTTGAGGTCAGCCAGAAAGAACTGGCATGAAGCCACACGTGGAGAAGACCAAACCTCAGGTAGCCAAAGCAATGATAGAAACAAGAAAGCATGTCAGGAGGGCAGGCATGCTCCCTCTACTTTACGTGGAGCATGAAGATCATGAGCTCCATGGAGCCCATCAAGATAGTGTGGGAGATGGTCCAGGTGTTGGGCGCAAACAGCTCAGAGGTGCCTGACTGTCCAGCCTGCGTTCACAGGGTTCAGACGAGAGGACGCCTGGCACCTCCATAGCCTTCAAAAGCAGTCTCCGAGATAACTGCTGTGCATGAAGGATGCCATGGGGCCACCCAAGGGACAGGAGGAGGGGCCCCTGGCCTCACTGCAGGCTGGTCCCTCTGCCCCACCTGGGGGAACGCCAGAGATGGGACTGGGGCACTCAGGGACTTCTCTTCCCTGCTCTTCTCCAGCTTGTCTTCCATGGCTGGGGGGGGGGGGGAGGGGAAATGGAGCTATAGAAAAAAACACAACAAAAATGCTTATTTGTTGTGTTTAAATACAACAGTTTAAAAACCCAGCTTGCGGGCGCCTGGGTGGCTCAGTTGGTTAAGCGACTGCCTTCAGCTCAGGTCATGATCCTGGTGTCCCTGGATCGAGTCCCGCATCGGGCTCCCTGCTCAGCGGGGAGCCTGCTTCTCCCTCTGACCCTCCCCCCTCTCATGTGCTCTCTCTCTCTCTCTCATTCTGTCTGTCTCAAATAAATAAATAAAATCTTAAAAAAAAAACAAAAAAAAACCCAACTTGCTGTATTGCTACAGCTATCATGAGACGCTCATCTACCACTTCAAAAGAGAGCAGCCTAAATGCTTCGAAACTCTCTTGTGATCCAACTGAAAAAAAGCCTTCAAACCACTTTCTTTGAGGGAAATCGAAGCCTGGTGAGACCATTCTGAGAATGGGACAGATGTCAACGAATTGTAAAGGGGATTACATTTGGAGCTATGACATTGGCTTTTCTTGCTGGAAAAATAAGGCCTGAGGATGACATCTGTATGATCAATATTGCTCGGAGGCAACCTTTGCAGTATTTATAAGCCTATAACAGTGTATTCTCTCTCATGGTCCTGTAGGTTGGCTGGGCTCAGCTAGGTAGTTTTCTCTGCTCCTTGTGGTCTCTCCTCAGCTTGCTCCTGTGGGTTCATCTAGCTGGTGGCTGGGCAAGGCTGGAAGGTCCTAGAAGGTCTCTCTCACCCATGTGAGGCCTTAGTGCTGATTGTGGGCTGGGGTGCCCCTTCCCACAACAGGAGAGCCAGAACTTCCCTATAGCATGGCAGTTAGAGTCTAAGAGGAAACATTCCAGGGGGACAAGACCCAATGGGCAAATGCTTATCAAATCCTTGCTTGCCTCTTGTTAATGTCCCACTGGTCATAGCAAGTCACATGGCCAAGCCCAGAGTCAACACGGGAAGGGATCACACAGGGATGAGAGTTCTGGGAAACATGGCTGGGGCCACCCATGTCACAGTCTTCCACTCCCTGCTGTAGAGCAGCGCAACAGACTCATTTGGAGAACCCGGTGAGAGTGCTCCTAATGGTGAGGTTCACGGCCGAGGGTCTGCACGCAGAGCAGCAGAAGAAATCTGAAGGCTGAAGGTGTTTCCATTGCCACTGTCCATGGGGTCCATCTGTGGTCATTCTGGGCCATCAAAAGCCATGACTCTCGGGGGGCAGGGTCTGATTTAGAAAGTTCAAGTGAACTGCCAATGCCTTGTGTTTCATCAGTTTGGGAGCACAGAAGCCTGCTCTGGTGGAGAGCGACAAACCTACTGTTGAGGTCACATCTCAGATACTCAGGACAGAATCTAGTTCTGTCATTGCACAAGTGTTGGTGCCATTGTAGCTGTCAGTAGCCTGGCCAAACCCCTTGTTGACTAGGAAAATGGGACCTCTCTGCAGGGACTGAGGTTTTGGGGGTTGGGGCATCTTTCCTTATTCATCTGTCAGTTGTCATCCTTACCTACCAAGGAAGTCCCCTACACTCAATTATTTTTAATTTACAGCTGTATCCTCTTCCCCTTTCCTTTATTCTAACATGCTCTGCTCTTACTGATTTAATGTCTGCATTCTGCTGGCCTCTCAGCTCTGGGAATAGAGAAATCATGTGTTTTCCTCATCACCATATCTCCAGAGCCATGGATGTTGAAACTGAACATCGAAAACTGCTTTCCCTTCTTCCCTTCCACCACCTCTCCCTTCCCCTGAACCACCTTTTACCTTTGAAACCAACTAAGAAGCAGGACAGTGACCTCCGTCACTCTGTCCCTCTGACCAAGGCCCCAGGTGAGATCTCTGTTGTAAGGGCCAGTGGCCACAGGCTGTGGCGCTCAGCAGGAATGATGGGACCCTTGCCCTCTGCCAGACTCCTGTAACACAGATGTCAGCCAGGCCCTAGCTCCCTGTCCTTGGATGGTCACATGACACCAGCTCAAACTTCCATCCCCTGGGTAGCAGGGCCCCCAGCCAAGTTCCCAATCTCAGTGGGGATTCGTGAAAGGCAGACATGTCGCCAGGCCACTCTGACTGGGATTTTGTTCCAGTGAATCCTGGATCTTTCTCTCATCTTGCATATTTCAGCTGCTCCCTTCTCACTATCCCGTATCTACCCAGAGAGGCTCAGCTCCCTTACTCGACTTCTCCTGAACAGCACTCATTCAAAGCCATTACCTTTCTTATTAAAGATGCAGGGTGGTAAGTGTGGGGGTTACATCAGAGAAGAGCACAGCAGATAAAACAGACTGTCAGACACGACATTAGTCTTAAAGTCTCTGGTATCCCCTCTCCTGGGCCCCATCCCTAACTGGGCATGTTCACTGGTCTTTTCTTCTGTTCCCTCCAGACTCAACTTCTTCCTGGGTCTCTTTGCTCCCCTTCACCTCCCTCCTCCTCACCTTCCTTACACCTCATCTACTCCTCCTCCCAAAATAATCCTGCCTTCTTCCTTCTTCTCTTCCTCATCCTCCTCTTCTTCTTTTTCTTCCTCTTCTAGTTCAAAGAGCAGTCCTTTGGGTGCCTGGGTGGCTCAGTTGGTTAAGCGACTGCCTTCGGCTCAGGTCATGATCCTGGAGTCCCGGGATCGAGTCCCACATCGGGCTCCTTGCTCAGCGAGGAGTCTGCTTCTCCCTCTGACCCTCCCCGCCTCATGCTCTCTCTCTCTCTCACTCTCTCTCTCTCAAATAAATAAATAAAATCTTTAAAAAAAAAAAAGAGCAGTCCTTTTTATCTTTTGAAGGTTTTTTTTCAACTTTATTGAGGCATAATTGAAGAACACTAAACTGCACATATTTAAAGGGTTCAATTCTCTGTTTTGACATGCACACACTCCTGAAAACATGACCTCTTCAACAACATTTCCATCACCCCCCCCCCAGTTTCCTTATGCCCTTTTCATCCACTCCTTCATCCATCACAACGCCAAGCAAGTGCTGATCTGCTTTCTCTGCGTATAGATTAGCTTGTATTTTCTAGAGTTTTGTATAAATGGAATCAAGCAATATGTTCTCTCATTTTTTTGCCTGGCTTCTTTCGTTCAGTATGATGATTTCGAGATTCTTCAATAATGTGTGTATTAATAGTTTGTCCTTATTGCTGGGTAGTATTACATCATATGCATGTACCACTACTTGTTTATCTATTCATCTACTGGTGGATTTGGGTTGTTTCTGGTTTTTGGCTTTAACAAAGCTCCTAGAACATTCATGTACAAGTCTCTGGGTTTCATGCTCTCATTTCTCTTTGGTAAAAACCTAAGAGTGGAGTGGTTGGGTCATATGGTAGATGAGTGTTTAACTTTTTAGGAAACTGCCAGACTGATTTCCAAAGTGGTTAGACTGTCTCACACTCCTACCATCAACGTATGAGTTTCAATTTCTCCATATTCTCATCAACATTTGGTATGGCCAGTCATTTTAAATTTGATCATGTTGTGGTTTTGTTTGTTTCAATGCACAGAGGTTTTGCCAGCTCTTGGCTTCATTTCTACCAAGGGGACACATATGTTTAGATGAACCAGATTAACATATGCTTAGATTAACCAGGTTAGGCCTGCTGTGCCAGTGATGTTATAGTGTCCCTTTTACCCTGTAAAGTGTCCTGGTTTGTGTAAGAAAATATGTGATTTCTCTACTTTTATTCCAACTGGTCATGCCCCCAGGCTGTCTGTCCACAGCCACAAAGGCTCATCAAGGCATTCTGCTCAACAAAGACTTTCCTCCTCTCCAAGGGATTTTTGTGCTTTTCCTGAACATTTTTTCTCATATCGCAACAGGATCACAGGAGGAAATGAGTGGCATGATGTAGTTTAGTACTGGAGTTGCGGGGTGGGGTGGTAAGTGGAGGGGATAGAAGGAGGGAGTCAGACCAGGTCCTGATGACATCATTTGAGCTGGATGCAGCCATGCTTGACATAAGCTCCATTCCTTAACTTTTGCACACAACAACACGGACCCCCCTCTTTTTTTGTTGTTTTTTGTTTATGCTAGTGTAACTTGGATTTCTGTCACTTGCAGTTAAGTCCTGACTAGTATGCACAGTAGGGGAATGTGCCTCAGAAAGGCAATAGCATTTTGCCAAGCTTTGGCTGCCTCTCATTTCACATCTGGAGTACTTTCTGCCTTCCCTAAGAGTTACTGTTTTTGCTGACCTAGCCCTGGGAATTTAAAGCAGGAGCATTGGTCACATTGGTTGGGGGATGAAACTTCAGAGGACACTAAATGTCCAGGGTCAAAGTATTCAAAACTATCACCTCGTGGTTTGTTTAATCGAATACTCTAGCTACGTGTATCCACTGTAATTCAGCAGGCTCTTTAATCTTTAAATTGTCATTTAGTGGTATGATCCAAAAACTGTTTTGAATTTTGGTAAGCAATCTCCATTTCCAACTAGCATTTTCAGTCTCCTTAATGATTAGATTTAATACTTAGAGAAACATATCGCTATTTACTCAGAGCTCAAACAAGCAACCCTATTAAGTGACGTCTTCGAACACATCTCTAAATAATCTGTGGTGCATGCCCTCTCCTAGCAGCACGGTGCGTTACTAGCATTGTTTGAGGACATCTCTCTGTGAGCAGTGCAAAGGTAATTCTCCAGGGGAAGAAAAGAGGAGGTGGAAAGTGGGGAGCAGAAGTTAAAAAGATCCCATTCAGCGCCCCCCCCCCCCCCCGGGACCGTTCTCAGCTTGAATGCATGAATGCAGAACTGAGCGAGGCCCCTGACATGCAGGGTCTCCTTCCCCACAAGGAGTGCGGAGTGCCCAGATCCTGCCCCACGCCCCAAAGATGATGTAAACTCAGGCTGGTGGCCTGGTAGTGTTTGCGTCTTGGGCGCCCCTCTCTTCTTTGGGGCTCTTCTTGCCGTAAAGCAGCTTGGCAGGTCTCGCCTCGGGCAAGACGAAACACCCTCCATCCCGCATATCCAGCCCTGGGTCTCTGGTAGCAACCTCCACTCAGGAGCTGCAGGACCCAGGGCAACCTCGGTGTGAGCCGCCGCTGCCGCCGGAGCATCCGCCCCGCCCATTCGGTCCCTAAATCCCGCCTCCGCGTCCCCGGGGCCCACTCCCTCCCGCCGTGGCCCCGCCCCTGCGCTCCCGCATTCCATCTCCACCCCCACGCGCTCTGTCCGCCCCCGCGCAGCAGGGCCCCGCCTCTCACACTCCCCGGCTCCGCACTCCACCCTCTCGCGTTCTGGCCCCGCCCCCGCACCCCAGGGCCCCGCCCCCGCACCCCAGGGCCCCGCCCCAGCGCTCTCGGGTTCCGCTCTCTCGGGCTCTGGTCTGGCGCTCGGGCCCCGCCCCCACGTTCCCTCTGGAGTCCCGGGGGGAGTCGCCGCTCGGGGGGAGGCGTGGCCGTGGTGCCGGCGGAGGCGCGGGCGGCGCGGCCAGGACTTTGGCTTTGACACGGACGGCTAGCTGGAGCTGTGGCTCTGGTGCTGGGCACCGACGCGGTCCTGGCGGATCCCGCGTCCGAGTCGGGCGCAGGACTTTTCGCCTCGATCAACGCAACTGCGGCGACGCCGCAAGTCCTGGTGCAGCCTCAAGACTTGGTGCAGCCACAGCGGCCGGATTTCGCCGCCGCTGCCGCCTCCGCGCAGCCCTGCAGCTCCTGCCGGCTCTGGGAGAGCGACTCTGAGAGTTTCTCCCGCAGAAAGAGCCGGGACGCGCGGCCCGAGGCGGCCCAGCCACTGACCCGCACACGCGCGGGCACCAGGATTGGAGGCGGGGGGCCCGCGCAGTCCTGGGTTGGGCTCAGGCTTCCGAGCCGCAGGTAGAAGGACGCCCCGGGGGAGCAGCGGAGAGGTGGGGCGCGGGGACCGGCGGCGGGTCTGGTGGGGGTCGATAAAACCGCTTCTCGGTACCTGCCCTAGTAAGGGCGGGATTCCCAAGTTGCAGGTGGTGCTGAGTGTCAGGAGGCGGGGTGGGCGTGGGAGATGCTCTCTCCCTTCTGCCCGGGCCCAGGTGGGGGCGACCTAAGGGGGGATGGCCTCATGGCTGCGAGAGGTGAGAGAAGCAGAGACCAGAGATGTGGGCTGATGAGGATAGGTCTCTTTGCAAGAGAAGCAGCTCATAGCCTTTTTGGACCCTAATGTGACAAAAACCAGATCTCTCCAGAGGAAAATCCATATGGGCCAGCCTTGTGCGTGTTCAGGAGTTCACGGATGGGCCATCAGCCTGGGACTCCTGGTTAAAACTCCTGCTCTAGTTAGGGAGTGCCAATGCAAACTGATTAACTGATTCAATCGATTTGTGTGTTTATTAATTTGTTTTCCAGGTGGCCAAGTGAAAGGTACTTTTGGACACCCTGGGCATGGAGATTTAGCGTTTGTCTTTGGTAACCGTTTCATTCCCTGCATCCTGAACCTTCCCGCCTTCTGTGCCAGTAAGGTTGTTGGGCTTCCTCCCTAGCCAGAGAGTTCTTCTGTGGGGGTGAGGCCTTCCCAGGCCACTGACCCTGGCCGGCATGGGGAGTACGCTGGGCTGCCACCGCTCCATACCGCGGGACCCCTCGGACCTGTCCCATAACCGCAAGTTCAGCGCCGCCTGCAACTTCAGCAACATCCTGGTGAATCAGGAGCGGCTCAACATCAACACGGCCACCGAGGAGGAGCTGATGACCCTGCCTGGTGTGACCCGTGCGGTGGCACGCAGCATCGTGGAATACCGCGAGTACATCGGTGGCTTCAAAAAGGTGGAGGACCTGGCACTGGTCAGCGGCGTGGGTGCCACCAAACTGGAGCAGGTCAAGTTTGAGATCTGCGTGAGCAGCAAGGGCAGCTCTGCACAGCACTCTCCCAGCTCCCTGCGGCGGGACTTGCTGGCGGAGCAGCAGCCTCACCACCTTGCCACGGCCGTGCCCCTCACCCCGCGTGTCAACATCAACACGGCCACCCCGGCTCAGCTGATGAGCGTTCGAGGCCTCACGGAGAAGATGGCTGTCAGCATCGTGGACTACCGCCGCGAGCATGGGCCCTTCCGCAGCGTGGAGGACCTGGTGAGGATGGGCGGTATCAATGCTGCCTTCCTCGACAGGATCCGGCACCAGGTGTTTGCAGAGAGGTCCAGGCCCCCGTCTACCCACACCAACGGAGGCCTGACCTTCACCGCCAAGCCTCACCCCAGCCCTACCTCACTAAGCCTGCAGAGTGAGGACCTAGACCTGCCACCAGGGGGGCCCACCCAGATCATCTCCACCCGCCCTTCCGTGGAGGCCTTCGGAGGCACAAGGGATGGGCGGCCAGTGCTGAGGCTGGCCACCTGGAACCTGCAGGGCTGCTCAGTGGAGAAGGCCAACAACCCTGGGGTGCGAGAAGTGGTGTGCATGACACTCTTGGAAAACAGGTGAGGGCGGGAACCCCCGGGGGCCTGCTGTGTGAAGGCACTTCTTGCATGGCCTCATCTGTGCATGCAAATGAGTGGACTTTTTTGGGGGGGGGTAGGGAGAGGGCAAGATTATCCAATCAGTGTTCTTGAGGCCCCAGCCGATACTGTCACCTGTGGCTGAGCTCTCGTGCTCTAGAATGTTCTGAATACAGCCATTTGGGCTTATGGCCCATATCTTGAACGTGGTATATCTGAGGTCAGTTCATAATTTTGGGGTTAAATGGAGATTACATTGGTGTTATTGCTTTGGAGAATGTTGTTTGACTCAGAAGACTTCGTGGGGTTTACACCAGATCAGGCGCTCAGAGGCCTGGGAACTATTGCACAGTTTTGCATATGAGAAAGAGCTAGTTGGATTTTTTTTTTTTTAATGAGAGGGAGAGTGACATTTGTCTCACCAAATATGCCCATTTGTGTGCACAAAATCATCTGAAAGGCCAATTATTTGCAAACACTATACACTGTGTATATTCACCAAAATGCTGTGAATGAATCACTCCTCATTCTTTTTCCTTATTTAGCCTGAAGTTGGTGTTCAGGCCCGCAACTGCAGCCCCCGATGTATGTAACCTCTCTTGTCCCGTAGCCAGGAAAGGTCAGGCTGACATGTGGTGAATATTGGCCAGATTTTCCCATTTGAACCCCAGGGGAAGAGACTTGTAGGAAGGGCTCTTACCCCAGCGTGTTTACATTATTCACAACACCGCTCTCTGTAGGAACTTCCGTTAACTCCCCCCCCCCCCATAAAACAAAACAATATGATTGTAGCAGTAACTCCTGCTGTTAGTAAAATAGTGTAGTGTATCATGTAATCAGCTTTGGGAAGGAAAGAAATATTTTTAGTGGTCTCCTCTCCGTCAGAAATCCTCTGATCCTGGTCTTGAGGGATTGTGCCCTGCCACCCGCCAGACGTGTAGTATGTTTGTGGCCACCAGCTACTTTTCCTTTGCACTGGCTTGTCAGCGAGCCTGGCAGGGCAACAGTTCAGTGACATGAAGTGCATCCTCAGCGGGCAGTCGCAGTGCATTGTGGCAGCGCATCAGGATAAATGAGTGAGGAGGAAACCAGGTCACACCATTTCCCTGGCACTGTCCCCGTGGCACTCTCATCCCAGGACCGAGGGATCATGCAGCAGGGCAGAGAACCGGACCGGGAGAGCTCCTGAGCACTCCTGCACGGCTGTGTCCTCCGTTTTGCACTGTATGTGGCTCACTCCTTTTGCAAAATCACCTTGTACACAGGTGAGAACTAGACTCAGCGCTGGGTGGTATTTATCAGGAATGGCTTGATAATTGTTCTCCTCATCCATTAGCAGCATAGGTGTGTGTATGGGAAAGGCAGGGGGGCGGGAGAGGGAGGGATGGCTGTTTAATTCCTATCCTGAGTTTTCTTAAGGCTCCGTTTGGGGGGTGAAGGGGGATGAATCAGGATCTGAAGTTGCCCCAGGGAGAATGACAGACCGGGCAGCTCTTGCCCATTTACCGTGACAGTGATTTTTCAAGTGTGGTGTCTGGACCAGCATCAGCGTCAGCTACTGGCTCAGAAACCCTGGGTTTCTGTGTTTTCACACACCCTCTGGGTGGTTGCAATACGCACTGAAGTTTGAGCCCCGTTGTACTATCTGTTGGGCAATCAGCTGTCCCTGTGGTTTGCTCTGTAAGGCCCCTCCTCCCGCACTGGCTTTTCCGACAAGGTCTGTGAATCCACGCAGATCTTTCCAGGTACTATGTGTTCTTCGATCGTTCTGGTCATCCCTGCAGTTGTTCGACCTCACGATGCTCTTTCTGGCCAGAGTTTGAGGGACTTACTCCGCTTCTAGAACGGATGAATGTGACGGGTAGGAAATGGGAGAGAGAGCAGGGGCCGGTTGGCCTCAGAGTGGGCTCTACTCTGCAGTGTAGACTTGGGTCAGCCAAGGGCGCACTGAGGAGAGCACTAGCAACTCTCGTCCAGCATGGAGTTAGGATTTGTCCTGGTGTTTCCTCTTTGGATTTCCTGGAGGGACGGTGATTTGTTGAAGACATTTAATGGCTGTCCTCCGGCAAGGGTGCTAGAAGAACTTACCTGGACCTGGTAGGATGGGGAAGGAGACACCTGTAAGTAACCAGGAAGGTGACCTATATCTCCAGCATGTTTCTCACACTTGGCCACCTATGTTGTCCTGTGCCATAGTGGTTTCTTTTGCCTGTTCACAATGTGTTCAGAGTGTTCTGGGCACTCCTAGCATCTTACTAGTGTCCGGTCAACATACAGTAATAGGCTTAGGGCTTGATCCCCTGTAGAGCTGGAGTGGATCCATGTCTGTGTGACTGTCCCAGGACACCCAAACATGGCTGCCTGTTCCTGAGTGGGTCACATGTCCTCAGAACAGCAGTGCACATTCCCCAAGAGCTGTGTGTTCATCCTGATTCACAAAAATCTCTCGCATTCCAATTGATCCCTTTATTAGTAAGAGGAGATGCATGTAGTTTGAGCAAGAATGGATGCTGGTAATTTTCTAGGTGGTTCTTATTTTCCTACATGTGTATACGTAATACAGGTCTTCTTGGTATTTTCTGATACTTCCATATTCATTTGGTTTCCCCATTAACTCGGGAAGTAGGTAATGCTTGTTTTTTATTAATGATTCTCCATCTCTGGGGGAGGAGACCAAAACCAAAGAAGTGAAGTGACTTGCATCCGTCCCATAGCTCATTAGTGACCCAGCTGGGACGAGGACCCAGACTTTCTCACTTTAGTCCAGTGCTCTTTGCAGGCACGCTGTGTTTTGTAAGCACACTACCTTTACCCTCCCTCTTATTGAGGCATCCCACCCTCTGCCCAGTCAAGGGCACTTGCCAATTTGTGTGTTAGTCACATTTTAAGAAAAGAAATTCATCGTAAAGGCATTAAAAAAAACAAAAACAAAAAACCTTGGCTCCACCTTTTCTGTATAAAATCGGTGAAATTCCTTAACCTTTCCAAGTCTCAGTTTTTCCATCTGTTAAATGTAACTAATGAAAGAAAAAAAAAAAACCCTTGAAAAAACAAAAGAAAAGGATAAAAAAGAAATAACTTCTTTTGTAAAGGGAATAGCTAGCTGGCTCTTCATTTTCCTTTCCATGGGTTTGCTTTAGTAGGTATGTTTTCTTCGACTAAAGGGTGCTGGGGTGGGATCCTCAGGGTTAGAGTCCTTTCTTGCCCTGAGAGGCTGCTGCTGGGTGGATGAGCATGTATGAGCTACGAGAAGCCGAGTTTTGCGTGAAGACTGAGGCAGGACAGCAGAAAACTCGCTAATCATACAATGACCAGGCGCCCTCAAGGACATCACCCTGTGGCACAGAGCTGACGGTTTTCATTGGATTCCTTTGCCAAATCTCAGTCTTAGGCAATGTTTCTCCTTGTTCAATGTTTATGAGGCAAAACAAAAAGAGGAATGCTTCTGCTAAACATCCTTGCAAAATTTGGTAACAGCCCACATATGGAATGAAGATTAATTTTTAATTTTTGCTTTTTGCTGAGTAGCTGTTCTATTTTGAAAAGTCCCTTTGGTTTATGGAAGCATAAGCCCTGGAGGAGCTGACTTTGACAATCTCCAAAAAAAATAAAGAGGTTTAATATCCCACTTGCACATTTCCCCATGGCCTCTATCAGAAGGGGACCTGTCAAAGTCTTCTGCCTTGTAATGCTCTAAATCTGTTTTCTTGCCACATGTCTGTCTGCCGTATCAAAGCACAACGTGAATTAGTACTGATTGTGAGAAATGGGATTTTGGTTGATCAGACTTGATTAGTAGGATCCATGTGGACACAAGCCATCGTGTCGTTTGATTCATTCATTGAAAACTATGTGGAGTAGCTGCTGGGTACATGCATATGCTAAATGCAGGAGCCAGCTTGGCCTATAATTTAACTTGAGTTAAGTAAATATGAATCAGCTTGGGTGGCTCAGTCTCAGAATAGTCTGAGAAACCCAGATTTTTTTTGGGGGGGGGGAAGTCACTGAGTGTGACTGATTTCAAGTTGCATTTTTCCCCTCCGAATAATGAGCTTATCCTGGGTGATTGAAAGGTGGGTAGATGCAGCCAGACATAACATCTGAGGCAAAATGGCCAGAATCTTCTTAAAGCAGAAATAACTGAAAACTGTGGAAACTGAGGCTCAGAGTGATGAAATAGCATCTGTGTGGCCTTCAGAAATGTGGATTGGGGTCAGGATTTGAAGCCAGGCTTTGTCTGATTTTAGGGCAGGGAGTGGAAGTGTCTCTTCCCAAACACCGTGTCCTTTGACTGACCCTTGGCCCACCTGCTGTTTGCTCCCTGTCTTGGACCTTAGGGTGGCCAGGCACCAAGGCTTCACCTAGACTCCTAGGGCTCAGTCAGGCTCCCTTCCTGTTTTTGTTCCTCTGAAGGACAGGGCTGATGGCCAGAGGTGGAGCCATCCAGAGGGCGTCAGGGCCTCTCTACCCGACCCCTCAAATGTGAGTCTGTGACCTTGGCTCAACTTCAAGGTAGAGTTCCGGTTTTGTGAGCCAAGGAGTTCTGGGTGGTTTCCAGAGGGAAAGGTGGTCGGTAATAAGACTGCTGTTGGTTAGTAAGAGGAGATAGTGTGACTGAAGGGAAGTCCTGGTGTGTGCACAAGGCAGGCTTTGTTTTACCACAGGGAGAGATGTTTGTCGTACAAGATGGCCCCATTTGGGATCTGATTTGGGAGGTTTGATGGTATTGCTTCTCCCAGGGGATATTCATTCCTCTATTACTTATTCCTTCAACAGATACTTTTTGAGCTCTCACTAGGTACCAGGTTCTGCGTCAGACTCCTAATAACAAGACACAGACCCTGCTCTCATGTTAGGTGGGGAGATGGACAAGTCAATACCTAATAGATAATTACAGATAGTGGTGAATGCTGAGGAGGATGGAGGCGAGTTGAAGAGAAGCCTGCTGAGGGGGATGGGGGTCAAGGAAGGCCTCAGCTAAAGCTGATGGATGAGAAGGATCCAGGCATAGAAAAAGCTGGGGGAAGAGTACTCACTAGAGGAACCAGCAAGTGCAAAGGCCCTGAGAGTGCTTGTTCTAGACAGAAAGCCAGAGTTCTGGGAGTGGTGGGTGGCGGGGAGCTGGGGGGAAAACAGGGGGAGGGGGAGGCAGGGCCAGATGGGTGGGGCCTCTAGGGCTCTTATTTTAACAGGAGGAGGCCACAGAGGATTAGAAGCAAAGGTTGGTGACTTACCTGTTACCAGGCTGTTCTAGCTGCTGGAGTTGGGGGAGGCACACGGAGCAGGTCCCGGAAGTTGAGTAGAGGGTACAGTTTGAGAAAGTTGAGTCACAGAGTCAAGACTACAGAGGATAGTGATGGGGAGAAGGGGGAGTGGGTGGTGATGAGAACATCCTTTAGCTGCAAAGACTGCAAAGCCATGCCTGTGTTCTGGACGTTGGGGGGGGGATTAACCATGTGGATTCCTAGAAGGCAGGCTCAGAGGTGGTTAAGGAACGCTGGGCTAGCCCGCACGCCTCTGCATTGCGTTGACATGATGCAACTTGCCGGCCTCACCCCTCCCTCTATTCTTGCCTATTCCTGTGGACAGGTCCACAGTGCTCCTTCTGGACGGGAGGGTCTCCATCCATAGTGAATGGAGGAAGAGGCCTTGTGGTCTGTCCTCTGTGCAAACCAGGTGTCTGATGGGGCCACTTTCTTTTTAGTATCAATTATATATGTAACAAGGGCATATTTGGGGGGTTTGGGGTACCTATTTCTTTTTTTTTTTTTAAGATTTTATTTTTTGACAGAGAGAGCACAAGCAGAGGGAGAGAGAGGGAGAAGCAGGCTCCGTGCTGAGCAAGGAGCCCGATGTGGGACTCGATCCCAGGACCCTGGGATCATTACCTGAACCGAAGGCAGACGCTTAACCAACTGAGCCACCCAGGCGCCCCTGGGGTACCTATTTCTATTAAAAGATATTTAAGTGAATTTAATTCAACATTGATTGAGCACCCCCTCCTTGTCCCCTCCCCCCCCCCCAGTGAGGGGACACAGGGAGAGCCCACCCTGTGGTCAAGGAGCTCACAGTCTGACAAGGGGACACATCCACTGGTACTTACCAGCGTGCCATGGGCTCTGAGGGAGGAGGTGAAGCTTAAGCACAGGGATCTGGTACCTGTGTGCTGGGCTCCGGAGGTATATGAAGTTCTCATAAAGGGGAAGGATGCGGGGCTAGGACCAAGTCAGGTGGTTGGGAGGGAGCTAATGTGGAGGGGAGGGTGGGGTCTGAGCAATAAGCGCATGGTGGCCATCAGGGTGAAAGTCAGCTGCCCCCCTGCAGTTCCTGACACTCAGGGGTCCAGGCTGGCTCACCGCCCAGGCTTATAATCTGAAATATTCGGGCAGGGAGCACAGCAGGTTTCCATGAACAGTGCCCCACAGTAGGGAATCGTATTGAGGTAGGTGTTATTTGCAGTGTGTTATTTTTATCTCAAAATTATCCTACTTTACACAAGATTTTATCTCAGAATTCCTTAATAACGATTTTTGCCAATAACAAAATGATGCATTCCACTAGAATTTGATGTGCTCGTCGTAGACACCCCGGTCTGGGTGTAGTGATGTGCAGTTGAGTGGAAATTGCACACCAGTGATGGCTGGCATCGAAACATCCAGCAGATGCCACAGAAATGCCCCGCCCCACCTCCAGATGTGTAGTCCTCAACAAATATTTAGGGACCCCGGAAGCTTCCTGACCCAGAGGCTTGTGCCAGTATGCAGGCGTGGTCTGGACTGCAGCTCTGGCTGCAGTATTTCGATCGACAGCTGCCAGACACCTGGAGAGGAACCCTGGGGGGCTATGCTTGGAGTAGATGTTTCATTGTAAAGAAAGGTCTTGAATTCTCCTACCAAACTGCTGGGTAAAGAAACCCTGGGTTTTCTTCCCCGAGCACAGCTCCCTACCTCTGTTGCTTTAACATTTGTTTCCAACAGTCCTGTTTCCTGCGAATTCTATTTTGGCTCAGCCATTACCTGATTAAGCTGTTGCGCTGGGCCTTCAGTTCTTTTATCTAGAGGCCACCGTAAGCTCCTGAAATGCAGTGCCATGGCCAAGAGAACGTTGTTCATGTTGCCGCATTTAAGGCTGCGTGCACTTGGAGTGCTTTTTTTTTTTTTTTAATTTAATTTTATTATGTTATGTTAGTCACCATACAGTACATCATTAGTTTTTGATGTAGTGTTCCATGATTCATTGTTTGCGTATAACACCCAGTGCTCCATGCAGTACGTGCCCTCCTTAATACCCATCACCAGGCTAACCCATCCCCCCACCCCCCTCCCCTCTAGAACCCTCAGTTTGTTTCTTAGAGTCCATTGGAGCACGGTTTTATCATGTTCCAGGGATCCAAATCCTGTTTGCTCCCCCAAAAGTTGGTAGGTAACATCTGTACTTTGTCTTTCTTAGCTTGTGCTAAAAGCACTGTGTCTTTTAAAGCAGGAGGTCTCGGATGGATTCTTGTTTTTTTTTTAAATATTGCTCCAATATCCTGTTAGAAGAAAAAAACAAACTTCTTCAGAATATATTTTCGATAAGCAAATTCAGTCTGACTTAACATTTTTTGCAGTCTTCATTTTCTTAAATGGCGAAAAAGTAAACATTTTGGTGGCCTCAAAGTACCAATGATCAGCATCAGGCCATGGCTCATCTGGCCGTCCTCACTGAGTGGGCAGTCTCTGCTGGTCAGGCTACTTGTTGCTTTACTGGTCAGGTCTTCACGAAGTGGTTCCCAGTCATTTATAAGTTGAGGACTCATTTAAAACAAACAAACAAACAAAAAAACCCAGTAAAATTCTGCACATCCCTCCCACCACCCAATGGTGGTTGTACTTTCAGTGTCTTCATGGAGGTAGTAGTTACACTAAGAACAGAAACAATGATAATTAACACGGATCATTCCTGTGGCTGAGTCCCAGAGCCTAGTAGCTTCACAAGTGGGTATCACCAGTAACCCTCTTGTACAGATACACAAATGGCTCAGAGAAGCGGAATAATTTTCCCCAAGGTCACACAACTTTTAAGTGGCTGAGTTTGGACTATAACCCAAGCAATTAGCCCCCAAAGTTTAATGATAAAAACGACTCTGAGCTCACTAATGCTTTTGCAGGTACTTGTATTTATGCATCGCCCCAGCCTGCATACCTGCCTACTAGACTAGATGCTCCCTAACCAACCTGGTTTGAGTTCCCTAGGTCATGATATTTCGTAAGTATGTTGATCTATGATGTTATCTGTGTGTGTAGCTTGTCTTTATTTCTTCAGAGTGGAGCAAGGATATTCGCAAAGCAATCTGAGTGCAGGATACTGTAATGTTATGACTTTTCAGTCTTTTACAATTGTCCTGCCCACACCTATTATGACAACAGTTTCTTTAAACAACTTGCTTTTATAGAAGCTTCCCAAGCATTTGTCTTAGTTTTCTTAGAAACCACTTCTCTTTCTGCCCACTATTTCATCTGTTGATGTCACACTTTAGGAGACCACAATCACATGTACAACTGACATAAACAAACCTGGGGACAGATACAGCTGAGCCTGGGTGAGTACATGATGCATAGTTGATCTGGCCAGGAGTACTGGGTGTGCCATGGGCATCCATCCCTCAGCATGTTTTCCGAAGGGACTGAGGATAGTCTGCTGGGTCCCCCGAGTAGAGGTTGGTTAGGAGGACATCTATGGTATTTTGAAAACTGCTGGTACCGGGGCCCCTGAGCCCACGTGATATTATTTCTGTAGCCTTTTAAAGACAATTTTTGCCGTGTATGTATATTGCAGACCTCTGGCAGTAACTGTAGGTTGGTACTGACCTACTATTATTTTTCTCTAGAAGATTGACTCAAACGTTGTGACTAGTTATAAGGTCGGGGGCTCATTGTCCCAAAACACCCACCCCCCCCAAAAAATCTCTTGCAACTTTTAGAAATAAAAGAGGTGAAGAAGTAATGAGCTTTTTTTGTTGTTGCTGACTTAAGACCTATACTAGTCAGCATTTTCTCAGTGACATAGATGGGCTGCTTATGACATTTCATGAATAACAGTAAGCTGGGAGGGATTTAAGCAAGTGCACTGGACTAGATAAAGTACCTTATAAAGTACCTCCCCAAATGTGTAACTCTGCACTTTCTCTTTTGACTGGTCTGAATTTAATTTAATTTTCAGGTTTAATTTTTGTTAATGTTAAATACATGTCCATACACGTGAAACTGCACGAGACTGTTGTATTGCTCTACACAGGTGCTGAACTCCGTTAAATGCCAGGCAAGACTTCAATTATGTTACTGTTAATGCTTCCAACATTTCTAATAAAAATGCAAGTAGTTCTTAAATATCGCTAGAGTTTCAATTTAGAAAGAGAAGTTGCTTCTGTCTTTTAAACTTTGGGGTAAATTTAATTGAAGAGCTTCTGAGATTATAAGATGGTTGTTTAAAATGTTACCATTTGCAACCATTTATCAAATCTATGAATATCAGGCATTCCTTGTCACTGATCTACCAAAGCAAGGTATAGAAATAAACTAGATGATGGGAACTACTACTTGCTAGATGGGAACGACAGGCTGATTAATAAAACCAAAACATCTTGGGGAAAAAACAGAAATAAATGGGATGGAGAGTGAGAGATGACTGCAAGATCACCCATAAACCCTGATTTCAGATGCAGTGTTTTCCTTCATCAAACAGCTGTGGTATTTTTATTGATGGATTGTATTGGTAAAGGTTATGTTTTTAAATGTATACATTTCTTCTAAATCACAAAAGTCTCTTCCAATCCTGAGGCTTTTTCGAGAGAGGGAAAATGATCACTATTTCTGCCAAATGCCCTTCAATTCTGAGAAGGAAAAGCGCTTGTTCCTATGGGTAAGATGTGTATTCGTTTGCTACGGCTGTCCTAACAAAGTACCACAGGCTGGGTGGCCTAAACAACAGAAATTTATTTTCTCACACTTCTGGAGGCTGCAGGTCCAGAATTAAGGTGCTGACAGGGTTTTTGTTTGTTAGTTTTTGTTTTTCTGAGACCTTCCTCCTTGGCTTATAGACGGACCTGTCTTCTCTTTGTGTCTCAAATGGTCATCCCTCTATACCTCTGTGTGTCCAAATTTCCTTTTCTTCTTCTTCTCCTTCTCCTTCTTTCTTCTTCTTTTTTTTAAGTGGGCTCCACACCCAGGTGCCTAACGTGGCGCTCAAACTAATGACCATGAGATTAAGACCTGAGTTGAGATCAAGAGCCAGACGCTTAACCGACTGAGCCACCCAGGCGCCCCAACCAAATTTCCTCTTCTTATAAGGACACCAGTCATATTGGATTGGGGCCAATCTAATGGGATTATTTTACCTTCATTACCTCTTTAGAGACCCTGTCTCCAAATGCAGTCACATATTGGGGGTTAGGACTTCAGCATATGACTTTTGGGGACACAATGATGCAAGAAAAATCGCCCAGGGATTCCTTCTTGGCTCCTTGTGAGGAGTCTGCATCTCTGGGTTTTTCCTGGACAGATGATGATTCAGGGTACTTGTTTAACAGTTTAAATGCTAGAGAATGCTGTATGAGAGTCCTGGAGTGACAGTCTGCTGGACAAGAGGGATGGCTTTCTTGCCAGCCACAGTCAGCATGGACCAGCTCTTAGGGGCTGGGATCCTCGAACGTCTCTCTTTGCAACTTGCCAATCCTTGGTTTTCTCCTGAAATGCAGCAGTGACCTGAAACTTTTTACCCACCCTGCCAAGATGGCAGCTCCACTTTGCCGAGTTCCTTGCTTACCCTTGGCTGCAAGTGATGGTGACACTCAAGTGTGTCTGCCCTTTCAAATTTAGTGCCCTTTAGAAGTGCTG
Source organism: Halichoerus grypus (assembly GCF_964656455.1). Classification (NCBI taxonomy): domain Eukaryota; kingdom Metazoa; phylum Chordata; class Mammalia; order Carnivora; family Phocidae; genus Halichoerus; species Halichoerus grypus. Next base: position 65,932,167 of record NC_135723.1, read on the forward strand.
GGGAAAGGTGAGATTCAGAGGGACCACCATGAAGTCCACTCAAGTTCAGCTGTCCTTGGCTTGTATTGTGAAGCACTGTAGCTGTGGGCCCCCCTGTTGGCATAGGGTCGCCTCTGGAGGGGAACCTGTGTGATGTCATCTGCACTCTGAGACTCTAGTACCACCTACTTTCAGCGCCATAACACTCAGGGATTTGTGGGAAGAAGAAACCACCGCTGATGTTTATTGACTCTATTTTACCCCAAGTGTGGTGGCTAAACCTTTTATCTTCACACCATCCCAGTGAGGTAGGTAAAGTATCCCACCTTGCACATAAGGAAACTTAGCTTAAAGAATTTGAGTAAACTCACTCAAGGTCACATGGTTGGTGTGCATGGAGCAAAACTTCAAAGCCAGGAAGAATTACTCGGAGCCCAAAGCCTTTTATACTCAAAGGCAGAGAATCCATCAGCTTGAAGATTTCCTAGGCTTTTTATCTCTGGAAAGCATGAAGAGACAAGTTTAATTGGGGGGATACTCGTGGAGTGGGTCCTAGCTGATACTGAAGAAATCATCCCATTTATCATCTGGTGAAGTCAGGAATGTGGGGCTTTCGGGGTGCTGAATTTTTTAAAAATTGCAATATAATTTACATACCATACAATTCACCCTCCTAAAACGTACAATTTGGTGGGTTTTGGTAGATTCACAAAGTTGTGCAACCTCATCACTGTAACTAGAACATTTTCATCACCCCAAAAGGAAACTCTATACACATTAGCAATCACTCCCCCTCTCACCCCGCACCAGCTCGTGGCAACCACCAAGCTGCTTTCTGTCTCTATGGATTTGGGTATTCTGGACACTTCATATAAATGGGATTACATAATATGTGGCCTTTTATGTCTGGCTTCTTTTACTTAGCATGTTTCAATGTTCATCCCTGTTGTGGTATGTATATTTCTTTTTTTTTAATGGCTGAATACCATTCCATGATATGGATATACCACATTTTCTTCATTCAGTTGTCAGCTGATGGACAATCGGGTGGTGTCGCCTTTGTGGCCACTATGAATAATGCTGCTATGAATGTTCATGTGCAAGTTTTTGTGTGGACGTATGTTTTAATTTCCCTTGGGTATGTACGTAGGAGTGGAGTTGGAGTTGCTGAGTCACATGGTAATTCTATGTTTAACATTTTGAGGAACTGCTACACTGTTTTCCAGAATGGCTGTACCATTTTATGTTCCCCCCAGGAATATATGAGGTCTCCTATTTCTCCACGTCCTCCCTAACATTTGTTTTCCCTTTTTTTCTCTTTTTCTTTTTCTCTTTTTGATTATAGCCATACTGGTGGGTGTGAAGTGATATCTCATTAGGGGTTTGAGTTTCCCTAATGACTAATGATAATGTTGAGCATCTTCTCATGTGTTTACTGACTTTTGTAGATCTTCTTTGGAGAAATGACCGTGCAGATCTGGGTGGGCTGTTTTCACACCTGTTTCCAAGCTGATAAAATACAGGATATTTTTATGCTGACTCCCTTTTTACTCCATATTCCCCGTCTTCCTTGTCTCTTAATCACGGGGTCATTATACTGGAGCCTAAACTAGAATAATCACTTTGTAATAGGAAGAAGGGCCCACCATCCTACAGGAACAACCCTTCGCCCCAGCCCCATCTGGGGAGGAACTTTGAGAATTCCCTTTTGCGCTTCATTATTTTGGCTGGAGCAGTCTGTCAGCACTGTACTTTCAACACTGTCCTTGAGAAGTACTTGGTGTCCTCTGATTTTTATATTTAAAGTATGTGTTTTAGATGCAACTTTAGCACTTTTTATCTAAAGCCAAATGTAACATACCCTATGCCAGGATTTGCAATGAGAGGTGAACTTTGGATAGTTCATGACAATATCTGCAAATCACAGGACCCCGGGCCAGGAAAGAACCTTGAAGGAGCACTTTCCATAAGACTCTGCCTAAGTCATCACAGACAAATGAAATTTTGTATATATTCTTTTGAACCCAGCTGTGGAGATTTGAGTCCTTCCTATATTTTTCAGTGTTTGGCACCCTGTGTCACCCATCAGTGCTAGGCCCCACTTCTGTTTGGCTTTATTTTAAAAATGTATTTTCATCTTCATCCCCATTCCCTTTCATCCCCTTCCATAGATCCCCAGTGCAAAGTGTTAAATAAATGTCCTTAGACATATCTTTGAGAAATGGAGTGCCTTTAACCTGCAAACACCTCATGTTTTTATGGTTGCCAGCTAGCTCTTCACTCCTGACGGCTGCTTCGTCCCCGGCCATGTGCAAGGACAGGTACCACGTAGGCTCACCCATCCCCCGGCAGTGACGCACCGGGCTGCCGTGGGCTCCCTGTTCCTGGTGAGGCCAGCGTGTCCTTCATATCCTTTTCAGCCATTAGGGTTTCCTCTTTGGGGAACAACTTTTCTCAACTTTTGCTCATTTTGTAAACTTTAAAATCAAATTTAAATATTTTATTATTATTATTTTTAGTTGTTTGGAAGTGTTTGTGCACATTCTAGATGCTGATCCCCAGAGATTGCAGAAAGCTCTTCTCCCCGCCCATCACCCTCTGTTCACTTTGTCTTTGGTGCCCTTCATGCAACAGAAATTCTTCATCTTGACGTGGTCGAGTCTGCCAGTTTCCCTTCTGGAGGCTGCTTCACAAATCCATCTCACCCCGAGTTCACACCTACATTTTCCTCTTCACTTCTACATTTATAGTTTTGACCTATCTGGAGAATACCTTTGTGTAGGGACAAGGTGGGGACCCACTTTCGTTCTTTTCAATTTTCCTAATACCGCCTACACACAAGTTATCTTTTGGCCCCTGATTTGGGACGCCACCCTTATATGTGTCCATCACTCTCATGGTCCATTTGTGTGCATCTGTGTCGTTCCCATAATGTTAATACCGTGGCATCTGGTCGGGGGAGTGTCCTTTGTTCTTCTACTTCAAGATTTCCCTAACTGTGTAAATTTTAGAATGAGTGCACATCTCAAACATCCTGTTGGAATTGTGATTGGAATTGCATGAACTGTACAGATGAAGTTTGAGAAAATTTGACATCATTGCAATATTAACTTGCCCTTTCTTTGAATATCTGTATTTTTTCCTTTATTTGTCTTCTTTTGGAACATTTGAAAGATCTTCACCTATTTCTCCATAGAGGTCCTATGCATTCTTTGTTAGGTCAAATCTTAGGTACTTTGATTCCTTATTTTTAAAATCCCCAGAGCATGAAGTTTCACAGTTTTGTTCTGTTACTCATTTTAGTGTTTAACCATCCTTATTAGCATCCTCCACTTACTGTATATCATTGACTTCTAGTTTAGGCCCATTTTGCTGAATCTTTCCTGGTTTAAGTAAAAACCAGCCAGCCAGAACCTCTGTGAGCCTCTCTCTGGACACTTGAGTCCTCCATCTAGTTTCCTTCCAACTTATAGTCTCGCTCTGAATAATGTAACTTCATTTTGCCTTTCTTCGTGGTTCGTATTTTTCAAGGATAAGTCAATTCTCTGATAAATCAATAAGCTAGACCTCAGATCGTCCTTTTTAAATTTTTTTTTAAGTTTCTTTATTTCTTTTACTAATCTCTATACTCAGCTTGGAGCTTGAGCCCACAACCCTGAGATCCCAAGTCACACGCTCTCCTGACTGAGCCAGCCAGGTGCCCCAGATTGTCCTTGTATGAGTAGATATAGAAATATGAGTGAACTCAGTGGAAGAATCTAAAGACATGCCACTGGCTTAAAAACCAAACCAACCCCCCCCCAAAAAGTAGTGACCCTAAATTATAAATGTTTAAATTTAAAATTAATTTTATTTGTGCATAATAACCCTAGCAGTGAGTTGCATTTTATTGCAGCTCAAATTTGAGATCAAAGACCTGGGAATTATCTTTAATAGTTCAAACATCATTTATAGAGTCTCATTTTTATAAATCTTACTTGCTTCTCACGTGTCCGTGGATTCCTGTGAGTCTGACCACAGACATATGTCTGTACATGCCTCCACCCACAGAGTGTCTGGGTATGTGTGAGTTATAAATATACCCATCATTTTAAATAGATCTTTATCTTCTGTGTTAATTGCTTCTTTCTTCTTCCACTGTAAGTGAGTAAGTCGAGTTGGGAGGACCTGTATGCAGTTGGCTGTGCACTTCCTTCTAACTAATGATTTGTAAGTTCTCCTCTGAAGTTGTTTCAGCCCAGCCCAATGGTACCTGGCATCTGATTTCACCTAAAAGCAGCCCAGGTGAAAATGAGTAATTTCTTTTCCTATAATTGGGTCTTCAAATGGCCTGGGGGCTGTCAAAGTCAATGTTAGGTGCCATGACCTGGGTCTTTTGTGTAGTTCAAAGTCAAACTGTGTCGTTTGTTTTTGGGGTCCAAGTCAGGGCCTTTAGTTTTGATGTGAAACATTTAAAACATACAGAAAAATGTAAATAATGCTTGGCCCTTTTCTCCCTCTTGTCAATGCATCTTACTCTCTTGAGGACTCAGAGCCCTTTTATCCCACTGTCATTCTTTTGGATCCCTCCCACCCCACCCCTTCTGTGCTTGGAATATTTCCTTCCTTACAAGACTTGGTGGGCAGCAGAGTCCACCAGCCATGGGGGAAGCTGGAAATGCAGAGGTTTACCTTCCCAGCATCCTTTGCAGTTAGGGCCTGCGCTCTGCAGGTTGGGGGGGGGGGTCCATCCTAATCTCTGAGTGGGGAGCCAGGGGCACGGACAGCTCAGGGACATGAAGAGCTCACTCCGGCCCTGGGGACAGTTTACACAGGATCGTGTCCCGGGGAGCAGAGAGTGTGGCTGCTGGTAGCTACTGGTGTGCCCGGGTGGTTCTGTTGGCACACAGGCTGCAACATCAAGGGTTTGGGATTGTGGCAGTGGGGTTCTCACACCCGCCCCTCGTTCCTGATTGTCCAGCCGTAGCTTCTTCATATCCTTTTAATGAAGTACTTTTCTGCTTAGGCCATCGGTGTTGGTTTCTGTTTCTTGCCATCAAGAATCGTGACTGATACACCCTGATCTAGAGGCCCTCACCATGCTTTTAAAACTCTTGTAGCCGAAGGAACCTGTTCTTAAATGAAATCTCACAGGGAAGCCAATAGGAAAAGCCACTTAAAGGGCTTCTTTGGGTGAGAAGCTTCCACTGTGCAAAGCACCGTTGAAATCCACAGCCCTAGACGTTTTTTGACCCTAGATCAGTCACTGCTTCGCTGCCTGCATTGCCTAAGCCCTGTTTTCTCTGCCACGCAGCCCCTGGATGGGCAGAGGGTGGCGTTTGCTACTGGTTCCTCGGTGGTTTGTGTTTCCAGGCCCCCAGGACTCTGGCCTTCATCTCTGATGGCTTTCACCAGGTGAACAGTTACAGACCCAGCCCATGTCCAGACCCTGCACCAGTATGGATACCTGGAGTCAAAGACATTTGTCACATGTCTCTCTTAGAGGCTTCTTCAAAACACACATCGGTTTTTACGATAAAAAACTTCACCGTCAACTCATCAGTGAAATCCGCCCTCACATGTGAAAAAGGATGTGCTTTAGAGCGGTGTCTCTCAACCTTGGCAATTCTGACTTAAAAAAAGACCTTTCATTTTGAGGTTATTATAGATCCACATTCTGACATGTTGAGCCAGATAATTCTTGGTTGTGGGGGCTGGTGTTTAGTGACTTCCCTGGCGTCTACCCACTAGATGCCAGGAGCATCCTCCTCCTCCAGATGTGACAACCAGAGATGTCTGCAGACAGTCATTGCCAAATGATTGTCCCCTCGAGAGCCACTTGTAAAGAAGCCACAGAGAGCAGTATGACCACTGTGGGGACCAGGGCTCAGCCTGGCTGATTTTCCTTGGCTTCACTAGAAGTGCTGGACCGTGGGGCGTGGGCTGGATGGGGAAGGAGGAGAGCCAGAGGAAGACCACTTGGTGTCGGTGAGGTTGAAGAAAGCGTGTGGGTGACCTCTTGCAGCTGGAGAGCTGGCCGTGGGGTAGAGGCTGGGGCAGGTATGGTTTCAGCCATGGAGCGGCTGCATGTGGAGTAGAAGACAGGGTTAGGGATGTAAGGCCCCGAAACCCCTCTGCGCCCCTGTCCCTTGCTGGGACTACTGAGTGAAGAAGGTGCTTGGGAGCCCCAACTGATCTACCTCCCTGATCATGAGGGTGAGCCTGGGATGCGGGAAGGGCAAGAACGCTAAGCAAAGGCCCCATGGAAGGAGGTTCCATAAAGAGGATAAAGTGAACCTTCCCCGGGGAGGCTGATGCACCTGCTGGGCTGCAGATCGATGCCGGAGCAGCCTGGAGAAAATCCCTTCCCTCGCGTGGTCTGGCGCAGTGCAGAACTCTGCAAGGAGAGAAGAGGCAGGCTTCATTATCTCCGGGCCTCATTTTACAATAGAAAAATTGGGTCTCATGGGAGCCTAGTGGATTTGGCAAGTTCTCTTATGCAATGGCTGTTTGAATAAAATTATTTCTGTCCTCTGATGCTGGGAGGTATGGCTATTACTGTTGCGAATGTGGAGGGAAAATATTAGCAGGGTTTGAGACACTCAAGCACACTAGTGTTCGTACTTCTGTGGGGGAAATTATAAGTTCCCCTTAGTAATGACCCCCCCTTAAAATAAACACAAAATCCTTGTTGAAATAAAGTATTTTGTGTGTGTGCAGAGAATCATCTCAAAGAGATAATTGTATTTGACTTTAGATCGTGCTAATTTGATATGGGCTTGACTGTATCATAAATATAATCCTAAATAAACTGTTAATGCCGAAAAGCAGGCTAAATCATTCTCAGTAAGGAAAAAGAGGTGGGATGGAAATAGCATATGGTATAAAGTTGTACAACCTAAAAATAAAGCTGCCTGATTCTCCTCAAGTAGCTCTGAGGCCCTCTGAGTGTCTTCAGTGGAAAGAAAAATAATGAATCAAAAAATGGTAAAGTGTATTTTGACTTAAAATGTGAATGCTTAAATATTTAGGGACAGGAAGTGGATCAGTGGTTGGGGCTGGGTTGACTGCAGATGGGCACCAGGAAACTTTTAGGGAGGACGGAAGCCTTCTAAAACTGGGTTGTGGTGATGATCACGCTACTATAAATTTCCTAAAAATCACTGGATTGTGCATTTGCCATGGGTGGAGTTTACGGTATGTAAATGTTACTTCACTAAAGCTATCCAAGCGTTACCGCTCTGTGCTGGACGTAATATCTTATCGGACTTCTCAGCAGTTTTTCTGTGTCTGCATTTCATGCGCCCTTTTAACAAGTGTCTCACTTAAGGTAGGTCTTAAACTCTTTGTTCCTCATGCTCTTCTCCTGGAAAATGGGGGTGATAGGGCACCTCCCCAGAGGTTGGTGCGGCACGTAACTGCATTAGTAAGTATAAAGCCCTTACGGCAGCCCCTCTTCCTGATGTTCTGTCACCACCACCACCACCACCACTATCAGCGGCATCAGTATTCAGGGCTCTTGTCATTTCCTTCTCTCTCCTGGCCCAGGCCCGCCTCTGAGCCTCCCGTACCTTCCTTTCCACATGCTGCAGGCAGGCTGCAGCTTCTAAAAGGAAAACCCGATCTTTCTGAAAACAGTGCTGTAGGTGGTTCACCATAGCTCTTTGGGTAGAGGCCGGACCCCCTTCCCCGCTGTGGCCCCTTCTTTGTCTCTGGCCTCACCTCAGGCTCTCCAGCCATCTCTCAGCCCTCTGAGCTCCTGTCAGTTGAGAATTATTTCGCTTCCCCATCTGGGCTCTTCTGGGAGGGTCTCTCCATCATTTCTCTTTCTGTAGGTGCCATCATCCCTGTGGCTCGTGGGCAAGGCAGCCTGGAGCCTGTGCCTGGCCCCTCCCAAGCCGTTCAGCACCTTTGTTCCCATCATCCCTTACATACCCACGAGAGCCCCACAAGGTAGAGCTTGCCCACCTCCTCCATGTTGGGCGCCGCGTGCAGCACAGGGCCTGGCCCTTGGTCACTGACCCTTGAAGAACAGCTGTGTCTCTCAAGTGCTGGCTTGCCTTGCTGTTTGAGTTGCCCCAGCAAAATAACCTGCTCCAAGTGTGGGTTCTGTTCATTGTAGGAAGCCTCGGGTCTGGAACCCTCTCTCTCTTTGGGTCTTTGTTCAAGAGAAAGCTCCTTTTGGTCTTCCATAGGTTTGACTTAAACTGGAAAAGAGCTATGGCCTTGGCATTTTACAGGATGATACTTTTCCAAGGCAAAGATCCTGTCTCCATCTGATCTCCTGGGATCTTAGAGCCCTAAATTAGAAATGCTTTCTTTGCATGGAATAAAAGCGCTTACCCATTAACCTTTTGCTCACCTACAAACCAACTCTTTCCTGTGGAAATCCCCTTTATTATTTCTACACGTGTATTTAAAAAATATACTTAAGGGGCACCTGGGTGGCTCAGTCGTTAAGCGTCTGCCTTCGGCTCAGGTCATGATCCCAGAGTCCTGGGATCGAGCCCCACATCAGGCTCCCTTCTCCGCGGGAAGCCTGCTTCTCCCTCTCCCACTCCCCCTGCTTGTGTTCCCTCTCTGGCTGTCTTTCTCTCTGTCAAATAAATAAAACCTTTAAAATATATATATATATATACTTAAATAAAGCAACATTTCCATTCTAATCTGAGGGATTCAGTGGTTAAGCTTCTACCACGGTGGTCATCTGGCCCACTGTTTGGCTGGTAGGGGCTGGCAATTCCCTCAAGTTTTATTTATGTGAATTTTATCTCATCCTTTTAACATTTCTATTTTAGCTGTACTTTATAACGTGCACACTATTACATTCGTACTTCTATATAATTCATCGGTAAGTAATATATATACATATATACACACACACACACACACATATATATAATATATATCAAGAATACTGGTGGTGCTACAAGGATGGTTGAGGTAGTGATGCATTATTTTAAAATTAGAAACAGGATTACAACTACATAAAAACTTATCTAGATGCAGGGGTTTGCAGACTTTAAAAATCAGCAGGAGATTTTCCTGCAAGAAAATTGTGGGTAGAACTCCAGAATGTATACCGTCCACACCCGCACGTGAGCACGAAGGGCCGGGGCCTGGAGTCTTGCCCGTGTAACTTGCGCTGTTAGTTAGTGTTCAGCCCGTTTTGTGCTTCACAACCACCTGAGGAGCTTGAAGGATGTTCCCACGCCCGCTTCCGCCCCAGGATGCCCCTGTGCTGGCCCGAGTGGGGTCGGGCGTGGGCGTTTTCCTCAGGGCTCCCTCCTGGTGCTGAGAGCAGCAGGTTAAGAACTGCTCCTCGCAGCACAGTGAGCAATGGTTCCGAGACTCCCACTTAAGGCACTCGAATACTGGAACCAGGGAGCAGTAGGAAAGGCTCTATGAAGACTCTTTAACACCAAGAAGAGATTCACAGGTAAAGGAATTGGGTAGTTGGCAGGGCTAAGATGCTTAGAGTAATTGTGCACGCACTGGATGAAGTGACCCGGGGTAAGGCCCCACCCATGCAGCAGGGCCTACAGTCTCCTATCTGATTCGCCATTTGTCTGGTCATTATCAGATGTCGTATTCCATCGTTGCCCTCTTCCACTTGGGGCTGGCAGGGGAGGACAGAGGTGATGCGACCACAGCTGTTTTCTTCCTTCTCTCCTTCTGGCCCTGCCCACTCTCATTTCCCATTCTGGGGATAGTGGAGAAGAAGTGTCCAGAAAGGCTGCAGATCTCACCCGTTATCCCTTCCCAGAAACCAGGGTCATGGTGCCTCTCCCTGGCACTGCTTCTGGAATATTGGGGATTGTGTGACTGTACTCATAGCTGTAGGTTGTCCCAGATGATAGCAGGAGGCAGGAGATGACACACTCGGGACACAGGCAAGGTGGCTTGCACAGGAGCCCCGGGACGTTGGGCATGTACCCACCCTAGCAGGGCTTATTCCCTGTTCTGTGCTCGCTGGGACAGTGGGCATCAGTCATAGGCCTGGTCTGCAAGCCCACACCCCCAGCCTGTCAGCATGCACCTGGCCTCACCCCTTCCTCATCTCCTGGCCTCCTGCCTCTTCTCACTTTGCCAGCTCCACAGTGTCCTGGACTGTTTAGGCCTGCTTGTCCCTCTTGTCACCCCATACCTCCCTTGCCTTCAGCAGCGTTTCCTAGAGTCAGGTTGGATAATCTGCAGAATTACCTGGAGTGTTTTTTTTGGTGTGGATTCCTCAACCCACCCAAGACCTGCAAGATCTGACTTCTGTGGGTAGGGCCTGGGAGATGTGCATTTGATAAGCTTCCCGGCAATGCTGGTGCAGGCTGGAGTTTGAGGACCACTGAGCATGGTCCCCCAGGTGCTCAGCTGCAACCTGTCCACAGGCCCTCTTTATCTTGCATCCCTACCCCTTCCCCACCCCCCTCTACCACCACATCCTGCTGCCCTCATCCCCCTCGCTGCCTCCTTTCCCTCCCACACCTGGAGGACTCTGCAGTCCGTGTGGCACAAATGCAGGCCGGGGAAGTACCCCCTCGCAGCAGCCCCCTCCTCCTGTCCCATGTTCCTCTCTCGGTTTTGGCAACTGTTGAATTGAACTGCCGCCCACCCCAGGAATGACTTCCCTGTAGCTTCTCAAGAGGAGCGGTCATATCTTTGCACTGCTGACATCTCACATAGTCTGACATGAGAGGCAGAAAAAGAAGTTTCAAACTGAATTTGCAAGTTGAGGGTGGCCAGGGTAAGAAGCCCCTTGAGTTGCCTGTATCTTGCAGATCTTTCCCGTTCTTAACCCCCAACCACCCTCCTCACTTTAGAGGGAAAAAATGTGGATACATTCAGAAATACTTTGGTATAGGAGATAAAGGATTATGGCAACAGGGTTAGAAAACATCCAAGTTTCTCTTGGTGCCCCTGAGACCTGAGCACCTGAGACCAGCAGGTAAATGGAGCTCACGGCTTCCCTTTTCATAGACGTGGTTGGTGCATTTATTTTCACATCCCATAAGTTCAGTTGTCGTTTCTCCAACTCTTTGTCAGTGTTAACAAGAAGGAGGAGGAGAAGGGGCAGGGCATCAGGACAGCCTTGCCACAGAACATTATCCGCTCCCTAATGTTGCCAACAAAAACAAGCATTCCTAAGACTCACTACCCCAATTCCCATCTCTTATGTTTCTTGCCATTGACTAATTGACTAAAGCCATTGACAAAAATAAAGATGATTTATAAAATAGTAGCATTGGGGAGGCAGGATTAAAATCTGTGATAGGCTTCTGGGAATTTATCTTGCCAACAAACTGAAACACGTGTGAGTGAAGTCTGGATAAGGTTGCACGTTGTTTGCGACAACAAAGCCCACAAATAGTCCATGTGTCTACTGTTAACAGACTGTCCACGAGAGGACTCTGCAGCTGTAACAGAAGAAAGAGAAGATCCATGCAGAAAGATAGCCATTCTGCCTTGTTAAGGGAAGAAAGTAAGGTAGAGGACGACATATATACTTTTGGGTAAGAAAAGGAGAGAAAAATAAGATAATATATTTGTGTTTACTTGTAAATGCATTAAGAGATGCTGGGTAGACAGCAAAGATCCAACAAAATGGTAATCTATGGTGGGGGACGCAAGGGGGACAGGGACGGGGGTGGAAGCCAGATTTCTCAGTGTGTCTCTCCATAGCATCTTGATTTTTTGACGTCTGTGAATATATTTCCTTTTGAAAAAATAATATACAAATAAAAATATCTCTAATATGTTGATCTCCACTGCCTTTGCCCTGCCTGAGTTCCCACCAAACATTCACATTCCTTCCATTTGGTCTTTGCAAGGAGGTTATGGACTTTCCCAGGGGCATGTGGCCGGAAGTGGGCAGGTAGGCTGGGAACGCCTAGTCCCCAACTCAGGGCTCAGTCTGTGCCATCCTGCAGTGGAAGCAAACAGCTTCCTTCCCTTCAGCAGATGGCCACAGGCATTAAAACGGCACCCTGGAGGTGAGATCCAGCCTCTTGGGTCTTTCCACCCTTTCAAAGTTTTGCTTCACTTCTGTAGATGCTCTTTAGGGTGTCCCATGTCCAGGTATGCTCTACTGTTTGTGTGACAATGACCTTTCATCCCTTGCCTCTTCCTTCCTCCAAGGACAGCGGGAGCACGGCTGCCTCAAAGTTCTGGTGTTGGTGAGTCTTCTTGGGTGGATGGGGTCCTCAGAGAGGAGGGCCCAGAGGGGTGCCAGTCCTTGTCTGTAAGCCCTGGCTTCTAAGCCCACTCACATTCCAGTTTGTTAGAACTGTTCTCAAAATTTGAGCAGCTGACTGTGGGCTGTTCCTGAGCGTCTGAGGATGTGCAGATGGTGCGCGCACATCATCGTGTTCTCCGCAGCGACTGAAACCTGGCTTGCTTGGCACAGGTTTTGTACTTGGCTAATCCATGGTCGAGTTGTGTTCCTAGGAGAAAATGACGAAGACCCAGGAAGGCTGAGCGTGGTCCCTTTTTGAAAAGATCTGGTTGTATCTACCTGGTAGGCCATCCTGACATCCTGGTAGGCCCCCACAGATTCGTGCGCTTGGCTTCTGTCACAGCATGCCGTCACTGTGGGGAGGTTGTCAGGACAGCGCCAGTCAGCGCGGCAGCTTCACCCCTGATGGGAGAGCAGCTTTGCCCCAAGTAGCTTACATTTTTGTTCATTTTCCTCAGACTCTGTGAGCTTTTCTACAGTGCTTTGGTTGCTCAAAACACAGATTGGTATTCTAGTCTTGATAATGGTGTGGGCCTCATAACCTGGAGGGTCTGTCTCTCTGGGCCTGTCTCCCCATTCTAGCCAGATGACTCCTGGCCCTTATATTTAAAATTTATATTCTAATTTATTATATAGTCTCACAGAAGCCATAAATTCTTTATGGAATGAGCCTGAATATAAGCAAAGAAGCACATATTGTGTCTTAGGTTCTTCTCTACTTGCCCTGAGTTTTTTTGTTTTTGTTTTTTTTTAACTTTCTCTAGGATGAGGGTTGGCGAATTTTTTCTGTGAAGGGTCCAATAGTAAATATTTTAGGCTTTTTGGGCCATACCATTTCTGTTGCAGTTTCTCTGTTCGCTGTCGTAGAATGAAAGCTGCTACGATGACACATAAATGAATGTAGTTGTGTTCCAATAAAACTTTATGGACACTGACATTTGAATTTTATGTGATTTTCTCATGTTAAAGACTAGTATTCTTCTTCTGATATTTTTCAACCATAAAAAAATGTCGAAACCATTCTTAGTTTACAAGCTGTAGGGAAACAAATGGCAGACTGGATAGGGCCCGGGGGCTGGCAGTTTGCCAAGGCCTGCTCTAGGCGCCGCTGTGCTTTGAGCACTTCTAAGCAAAAGGAGGCGTTGTATACACCTGGGAGCTCATGGTATCTAACCCGGAACCCATCTTATCCAAGTGACGATCCCAGAGTCAAGAATCAAGCGTACCCTGGGGATATCAGAACTGGGACCACGTGAGGGCGGAAGATGCCTCTGGAAGGACAAATCTGTGTTTCTTCCTTCTCCTGAAGAATTCCAGTCCCTTCAGTTTGAAGCAAGAATGACTCTAGTTCTCGCTCATAACCAGAGGGCAGCTGTTGACTCCCTTTTTCATTTATTTTTTTAAAGATTTTATTTATTTATTTGTCAGAAAGAAAGAGACTGAGAGAGAGAGAGAGAGAGCGAGCAAGCATGAGCAGGGGGAGCGGCAGAGGCAGAGGGAGAAGCAGACTCACTGCTGAGCAAGGAACCTGATGTGGGACTCGATCCCAGGACCCTGGGATCATGACCTGAGCCGAAGGCAGACGGTTAACCGACTGAGCCACCCAGGCGTCCCTCCCTTTGCTTTTTAAAATAGCATTTTTATAAAACCACAAAAATTTCCATAAAAGATCTGTAAAAGGTAAAGAATTAGTGAGATGGTAAACACCCATTTGCTACCACCCAACTTAAGAAAGAGAACACTGTTCTTTTAAGGTTCCCTTGTGCCCTCCCTGAACAGAGATGACTACTTGGGGAAATTTGTGTTCATCATTTCATTGCTTTTCTGGAGAGTTTGACCGCATGTGTTTGTGTCTATAAACAGCTGCATTGTTGAGCTTCATAGACTGGAGTAAAACACCCTGTGTTTCTCTGCAGCTTGATTTTTGTTGCGCTCAGCCTCGTGCTCCTGAGGTTTGTCCCTGCTTGTGCCCAGAACCATCATTCATTCAGCTTGGCCGCTGTGCTGTTCCACTGTGCAGGTGTACCACAGTTGACTTATGCATTCTACTGTTGATGGACATTTAGATTGTTTCCAGTGTTTCTTTTTTTTAAAAAAAATTTTATTTATTTATTTGACAGAGACACAGCGAGAGAGGCAACACAAGCAGGAGGGGTGGGAGAGGGAGAAGCAGGCTTCCGCCGGAGCAGGGAGCCCGATGCGGGGCTCGATCCCAGGACCCTGGGACCATGACCTGAGCCGAAGGCAGATGCTTAACAACTGAGCCACCCAGGTGTCCCTCCAGTGTTTCATTATCACAAGCAGTACTGCCACAAACATTCTTATATGTGTCTCTTGGCGCATGTGGGCAGGAATTTCTCTTGGAATAGATTAGAAGTAGACTGGCTAATTTTTGGTGTCTGATTAATAAAGTTTTATTTTATTGATCACACTAGCGTCAAGCATCCCTTTGCCAGACATGATTTAACTGCTGAGCATGTTGATTCCCAGATCCTGTGCTCTAACTCCTTTGAGCTTGGCCCATCACATTACTACCCTATAGAGATGTTGCCCTTTCCAACTGGTAAGATATGAGCATCCTGAGTTGGGGATAGCGCCTGTAAGAAAAGGAGAATCATGCTCTACATCTGTTCATGGTTCCTGAGCAGCCTTGATGTTTCGCTTGGTGTCCTTTGTGTTGGTGGTAGTGTGTTTGTTTGGTGTGTTGTTAGGCTTTGCAGGGATCACATGTTCTATATCAGGTTTCTTTTAAGCTTCACAGAAGGCCTTCACCTTGGCGTGAAAGTGTACAGCACAAATCAGAATACCCCTTTACCAACTGGCAAAAGGGACCATTTAACATGGAAGAAAGTATACTGGCTGTAATGTTATAAATATAGACATTTGAAGTGAATTTACTCACTTTTTCCTTTCTAGAGATTATATTTTGCTTGGTAGGTTGCTTTTTCTCCCCCTGGCATTTGTAGAAAACCAGCAACATGTGATCCTATCTTTGCGTTCCCCAGAGATCCAGAGGCCAGATGGCCAAGACTTTGTTGGCACCCGGACCCAGCTGTGACACCTCTCTGGGCCCTCCCCTCCCCTGGGTGGTAGCACACCGATTTCTCCCGCCATTTTCCTTCCCTCTGTCTTTCACCTTCCTCTTCCTCAGAAATCTACCTGTCTAGTCTTTAGTTTGCTCAGGATTCACAATGAAGGGTGACAATGAAGGCAGGTGGGGAAAGGGCTTTCAGGCAGGCTGGCTTTTCTGACCCTGGAAGGTTTATCCCAAGTGGGACCAACCTGAAGTTCTGAGTATGATTCCCAGAGAGAGAAGCAGGGCCTATTCCTCTGCTGTGGCAGGGGTGTATGCAAAATTTGGACTGACTAAAATTTGGAAAGCTAGCCATTCTTCCAGCAGCATCAGGAACTGTTATTGGAACTGTTAGCTACCAGACTGTTTTGCCGTGTCACGTGTTTCTCTAATGTAGGTTAGCGCATACACTATTATGACCAGAAATACGGCAATGATGTGACTTCCATATAATGTGGAAGTCAGTTGTTGCCAGCATGTAAGTATTTTGCAGCAGTGCACAAATCCAGCAGAACTCTGCAAGCCAAGGAGGAGCCCACTCACCTTGTTCTTCTTGGTTCATTTTGGCTGTGCAGTCTGTTCCGGAAGTGACTTTGCATGGGTCTGTCTGAGCTTTGTGCATTTTGCCCTTGTCATTAGAACCTGAGACCTCCAGTTCCCTCATCCCTCCTCTTCAATCAAGCCACCTTTACCTTTTAGAATTTTAAGTGAAGTCTTTTTAAAAAATTTTAGGGGCACCTGGGTGGCTCAGTCGGTTAAGCATCTGCCTTCGGCTCAGGTCAAGGTCCCAGGGTCCTGGGATCGAGCCCTGAATCAGGCTCCCTGCTCCAGTGGAAGCCTGCTTCTCCCTCTCCCACTCCCCCTGCTTGTGTTCCCTCTTTCGCTGTGTCTCTCTCTGTCAAATAAATAAATAAAATATTTTAAAAAAATTTTTAAATTGTGGTAAGACAGACAACATAAAATTTTACAATTTTAACCATTTTTGAGCATATAGTTCATTGGCATTAAGAGCATTCATGTTTTTATGGAAACATCACCACCGGGCATTTCTAGAACTTTTCTTTATCTTGCCAGACTGAAATTCCGAGCCTATTAAACACCAATTCCCCCATTTCCCCTTTCTTCCTCTGACCCCTGGCAACCACCATTCTAGTTTCTGTTTCTGGGCATTTGACTATTCTTAAGTACCTCATATAATGGAATTATACAGTATTTGTTCTTTCGTGATGGGCTTGTTTCACTTAGCTTAACGTCCTCAAGTTTCATCCATGTTGGAGCACGTGTCCAAATTTCTTTCCTTTTTCAAGCTTAAGAATATTTTACTGTACGTATATAACATATTTGATTTATCCATTCACCTGTCTGTAGACACTTGGGTTGTTTCTACCTTTTGGCTATTGTGAGTAATCCTGCTAGAACATGGGTGTACAAGTAACTATCTGCAAGTCCTTTTCTGTACTTATTAGTGATATAACAACTGTGCTGACAATTTCTTAAATTGTGATTACTAGTTTCTTTAGTTCTCTGGGTACAAATTTGCATCAGTTTTGAATGCTATCACTCTCTTTTTCCCTGTAAGCACCGTTATTTTTACTATAGGATTTTTAGAACATGTGCCTTTTTTTGATAATCAGTGTAGCAGTAATGATTGTATGTGACGATGAGGCCAGAAATGAGTAGGAAAAGGCACTTCCTATTCTACCAACATCAGTTATGGTGATGTCACTTTATCAGTCATTCTGTGTGTCTGGCACCTGCCAGCATGGAGCCGGGGGCAGTCTAGATGGTGTGGTAATGGTCTTCGATCCCCACAACACTGTTGAGAGGTAGGTTGCTGCAGCCAGCAGTGTGGTGACTGAAACGAACAAGGGTGGGCCGGATGGCTATCATCTGGGTCCTGCAAGAACCCAATGGTTAGGAATCAATAATCAGCTTCAGTGAAAAGCAAAATTTCCATCAGGCCTTTCCTTCATGCAGGGGGGATCTCCAGTAAATAGATGGTCAGAGTTAATTCTACATCCTTTTCCTCTTGTCTTGAGTCTTAGTCATCTGTTGAAATGAGTGGTTTATGTTAGAGGAAAAAACAGATGGGTGGTTGCCAGAGAGGTGGGGGCGAAATGGGTGAAGGGATCAAGAAATACAGACTTGCAGGTAGAAAATAAAGAAGTCATGCCGATGTAATGTACAGCATGGGGAATATACTCACTAGTATTTTGCTTATTATCTATGGTGACACGTGGTAACTAGACTTACTGTGGGGACCGTTTCATATGTGTACACAAATGTCGAATCGCTGTGTAGTACTCCTGAGGTGAATATATTGTATGTCAGTTGTACCTCAATGAAAAAAAAATAACTTTAAAAAGACCGAGCTCTGAAATATGAAATCGGCCGATTATAGACACTTTTAAATACGTTTGGGAGATGAGTAGATGAATTCTTTTTTTTTTTTTTTTCTTAAAAGATTTTATTTATTTCTTTGACAGAGAGAGACACAGTGAGAGAGGGAACACAAGCAGGGGGAGTGGGAGAGAGAGAAGCAGGCTTCCCGCTGAGCAGGGAGCCCGATGCGGGGCTCGATCCCAGGACCCTGGGATCATGACCTGAACTGAAGGCAGACGCTTAACGACTGAGCCACCCAGGTGCCCCGAGTAGATGAATTCTTAAGCTCATTGGTTACTGTATTATGGAAATGCCAGACGTTATCAAGGACTTATATAATTTCATATTTGGAAATGCTTTGTAACAATTTATTAGCAGATGTCTACATTTAAAAATGTCTGCTTAAAGCATGACAGATTTTGGGTGTCCTTTAGTGGGTTCAACTGGACAGATACCTTGGAAATCTGAATAGTAACCGATCCCATTGAGACATTCCTGGCCTTCACCTTGGCCTCTGTGAGTGGGTGGCAGACTGTTTCCTCTGTGCCATGCCCCCCGCCCCCCACCCAGGACGAGAGATGCAGTGAAGACAGCCATTGCGGAAGCTCCAAGGCACCCAGCCCAACACGTGGCACAGTGTGGTCCTCAAAAATATATTTGCTGAGTGGTTAACCCAATTTATAAAAATTTCAAGATGAGTGCTAATCTGAATTCCCGAAGGATGGAATATTTGTCAGGTTGAAAAATAGGGATTTATTTTTTTTTTTAGTGTCAAGTCTCAGAAAAAAATTAATGAATGGCTTTATTTAGTCTTGAAATATTATTACTGATGTAATTATTAAATGTTAAATAACTATGGTATAACAGATTCAACTTCTTTATGTTACCAGTGGACATTGATTTTCCTAAATCTCTGAAATAACAGATTGCTTCTGTTATGTTCTTGAGGTAGATTTTTGTCGAATGTGAGAATCTGGAATTCCGGTCAGTACCTGCCGTGGGTAAAGAGCTCCGGTAGGTGTAGGCGCTTTCGGGACAGAAGAAAGTGTGTACCCTACCACTCCCCAAGATGACTGAGAAGGGAGGTTTCCCAGAAATTAATTCTTCTAGCTCCCTTGCTGACGTTATTTAATGCTGTGCTTAGGAGTGGAGATCTGCAAATAGTTCAGATCCGGTGCCTGGTGCTTGCTGTGTCTGATATGTTAGACAGATTATTAACCTTCCTTGCCTCGGTTTCCCAATCTGTAAGATAAAAATAAACATGGGCCTCGTTGATTTTGATGACATGTAGGTGAGAAATGCACCTAAGGCTCCATTAGCCCGGGGTCCCAGTCAATGCCAGCCATTATTTTTAGCTTGGGTGACTCTTGATTTGGCTCTCGTGTCAATCTCCCACTCTTAATTCCCGTGTATAATCAGACAAAAATCAATATAATCGTGACCGAGAAGTGATTCTGGTTTGATTTCTCAAAGGCTGCGTGTTTCATCTTTAAGCACAGTCCCCTCTTGAAGGTGAAACTGGGCATGGCAACAGCACACAGGTTGGCCTTCATGGGCTCGTGGAAAGAAAAACATCTGGCACCTTCCATCGGCTTCCTTTGTTCCTCTGGGTTTATTTTCGTTCTCTGAGTCTGATACCTAATGAAAGCCCGACACACAAAAACAACACTAATCCGAGTACAGATGTAAAGCAGCCCGCTCTTTGAAGGTGGGGGAGTTGGGGATGAAAGCCTGTAGCTTGATTATTCCCGGGTTATTTTTAGAGAGGAGAAACCCACCGTCAAGTGATTGCATATCCTTCCTGGCTTCTGCCTTCTGGGGTTGTGTGGGAGCTCCTGAGGCTGGCCAGGAGTGTGACTCGTAGCCACCACACCCAGAATGTTCGGGCTTCCTCATTCTGGTCTCTTGCCAGCCATCTCCTCTTAAGTCATTACCGGTCATTGACCTCTTCCCCAGGAAAATGCTTAGGAGGTTTCTGAACTTGAAAAGATTTCTACATTCGCTTTGACTCAGGGAACGTTGCAGTTCCCTCATTTGGGCCAGGTGGTGTAAAATCAGTGCTTGGAAGTGACCATAGTGGTATCGAGTTAGGAAGTGTCCACGGAATGTGTCAAGGGGACATTCTTCTGAGATGAGTTGGTTTGTGCCAGATCCCATGACCGTGGACACCGTGGTTACTGGTCCTAAAATTAAGCCTGTGCTTGGCCTGTTCCAAGCGAGTTCATGGGACTAGGAGATAGACTCTTTTTTTTTTTTTTTTTAAGATTTTATTTATTTAATTGACAGAGAAAGACAGCAAGAGAGGGAACACAAGCAGGGGGAGAGGGAGAGGGAGAAGCAGGCTTCCCACGGAGCAGGGAGCCCAATGTGGGGCTCGATCCCAGGACTCCAGGATCATGGCCTGAGCCGAAGGCAGTCGCTTAACCAATTGAGCCACCCAGGCGCCCCTAGGAGATGGACTCTTGAGGCCAGCAGTCCACAATGTCTTTTGTTTAGAACCTGAGATTGGCGTTTCGGCCCTGACCCCTTGCTGAGGGTGAAACCTTTGTGGCATGGCTGTATAGGTAAGCATGGGAGAAGGTGTTTGCCGCACACCCAGCAGACGGGGAGAGGGACACAGGAGTAGCCTGGGAGCAGCTGTGTCCTCCCCATTACGGCCGAGACCAGAGGTGGCTCTGGCTGGGGCTGACTAGCATTTGCTTTCCACGGTAAGACATCCAGCCCACACTGAATAAGAGAAAGGAACACTTGGATCCGGAATGGCTAGTGACCCATTCAGCTGCCTGGTCAAACGTGAGCCATCTCAGGTGATATGCAGGTGGGGCACTTCTTATTAAAACCAGAGGCACGCTCATGTCCTGTCCATCCCAGATGGCAATGCCGGGGCTCCGCCCAGATGCCCTTCATGGTGTGGCTCCAGGGTGCTCTTTTTCGTGACTCTGAGGGCATATATCCTGGTGAGTTTGTGGCCGGAGACCACGGGAATCTGGGATCCTGAGGCTGGTTGTGATCCCTGCCACGTGCTTGTGAATTGAATGGGCAGGTTTGGGAGGCCACACTTTGGGGCACTGAGGCTCTCTCAAGTTGTCGGACCCCTGCAGGTTAAAATACCTCATCAGTACAAGCTCTGCACTGGCACATGAAGGCCTGGGTCGAATTTAAAAGAAGGCTCTGGGCACCCAAGCCTTTCACCCTTTTCTAAAAGTGGAGAGCATGAGCTTTGCATTGCAGATGCGATTTTTATTTTTAAACGCCAAGAGTGATGGTGTATGAGCAGTGACGCATCCCCAGCCAGCTAATCTTATTGTGTAAAAACACACAAACCACAAATTATTTTTAAAAGGGAAGAAGGCAAAAGAACAGATGCAGAGAAGTCCTCGTGTCACGTGAGTCAAGGGAAAAACTCCACAAGAGGCGTTTCTGAGCAGTGGCAGAGGGAAGACCAGCTTGACGGGAACGAATGGGCAGGAAACAGTCTGCTTGCCCTCTCGAGGGTAGCTGACACCTTTCTTTGTCTCTAATTTTCAGGGCCTTGATGACGTCCATCTTTAGGCGGATGTGTTCCTTCTTTCTCTTAAAATGAATTTGAATAACTTTTGTGTATATACTGAAAAGTGCAGAAATCGGAAGTGCAGAGCGTGTAGTATTATCACAAAGTGAACACACCTGGGGGCTCGAGCAGGAGAACCTTATCAGTCAAAGGCCTGCATCTCAACACCGGCTAATACTGGGCAGACCTGGTTTACTAAAGTCAGACTCTCGGATCACCCAGCTCCTCTTACATTACAAAAAAAAGAAAATTGATATTAAAACCTGAGAAGAGAACTGATACTTTTTGGATCAATAACTAAATTGTGTTTCCATGAATGAAATGAGAGACCTTTTGGACTGAGTGGGAAGAATTCCTTCTTCCCTGTCCCTCGTTAAGGGGACTGGTTGCTCTGCACGTTCTCCCTGGGGAGGAGTGATGCCCAGATGCTCCTGGGTTGGAGGAGAAGACTGTGGCAGAGGGTTCCTTCTGTCTCTCAGTCTCCTGTATGGGGTCAGGACATTGGAGGGGGCTGGGGAGGGACAACGTGGCCCAGGCCCTTCATTGCTGCTCTCTAGATAGTCCCAGCCTGACCCTGCTGTGCCCTGGCCTGTGTCTTCACTGCAGCAACTCCTGGTCCAGTGGAGGAAGCGAGCAGGGCACAGAGTGGGACATTCACAGCATGGAAACTAACCAAATCTTGGGGTGAGTGGGGTGTTGGGGAAGGCTCCCAGAAGAACTGATGATGAATGCTAAGATCTGAAGTGCCAGCCAGGAGAAGTTAGATGGAAGAAGAGGCTCAGGGAACAAAGTTCCAGAGTGAGAGAAAGTACAGAGGCCCGGAGCCAGGAGACAAGGGAATGCTTGGAGAGTAACGAAGGCAAAGTATGGTGAGTGTACAGAAAGAACCACGTGGGGGGAATGAGGGAGAGATGAGGCTGCACAGGAAGGGAGGGACCCCCTCATACAGACCTTGTAAGGCCACGCTGAGGTGCGGAGGTCCCCCAAGGGCAGAGGGAAATCGTGGAAAGAGCAAAGGAGGGTGCAGGAAGACCCGTGAAGCTCTGAATTTTTCATTATTCTGTGTCGATGGAGTTGTGCCCTGAGGTAGCCAGATGCCCTCTCCTAGTGGAGGTGGAAGTCTAGAAAAACTCCAGGGACCACAGCTTCCAGAAGGCCCTACCTTGGTACACATCGGCTGTTGTTCCATGTTCTGTGAGGGGCACTCTGTTTAAGGACATGTGCCTAGGACTGTGTTTTCTAAGGAATTCAGGCATCCACGCCATTGGTAGGTGACCAGTCAATGACGAATAGCAGACCAGCTGCACCCCTCCTTGCACACAGTTCTTAAGGCTTTTTCCAGAATGATTATCACCGCCCTGTAAGGTAGACTTTGGGGCCACATCACCATGCCATAGCAGAGCTGCCAGTAAACTTGGGCCTTGGACAGGATGTGAGGGGTTCGGAGAGTTGTGCCTAGAGTGTCTCATCTCGGCTTGAGTCCTCAGGACCAGGCTGCCCCCCATCAATCCTGAGATGTGCCAGTCCTGGGTTTGTGTGGCCTTTGAACTCCATGTTTGGAGTCTTCTTCATTCCAGAAGAATGATGGCTACTTCCATTGTGAGGTGAAAATAAGATCCGAGGTTATATGTGAGGGACCTTTTGGATTTCTCATTCCACATGGTGAAGAGGATGCTACTGTCTGAAGCAGTGGATTCTGTCGGCTCCCCCCCGCCCCGCCCCTTACAGTGGATGTCCTCTCATCTGGCATGTCTTCCAGGCCTTGGGGACCTCCTTTGGAACAGCTTGAACATATGTGGAGCCAAATTCATGCTTTAAGTTCAGACCCATATCCAGGCACATTGAGTACATGTTGGTGGAAGAAATCCTGAAATGAGTGAAAGAAAGAATGAATGAATGAATCAATGAATGAATTCTAGTTCCAACCTGGCAGAATTTTTGAGTTGGTGATTTTTATCCCAGTAGTTCTTTTGGCATCCTGCCCTGTCCATTCCTTGTGCCCCCCTCCACGGTGAGTATCCCCAAGGGGTGGGGGGCACCTTACAGAACTTCGCACATCCTGGGCCCTCCTGTTGCCACCTTCTTTCTGAGGCTTGGTTCCCCTGTATTCCCCTTGCATCACAACTTAATTGTTCTGAATTGCATCCTCCAGAGCTTGTGCATCCTCATCCCAGGTCTTTGTCTCAGAAGGACAAACCCTCACATGGCTTTCTGGGGGAGCTACCCTAGTGCAGGGATGCCAAATGGGATGGACTCTAAGTGATTGGTAGTTCTTATTAGAGAGTGGTCCTGAAACGTCCCCCTACTGAAAGTTCACCTGGGGAATCATTTTAGAGATGCAGATTCCCTGGCCCCAGTCCCAGCGAGTTTGACTTGGTACGCATGGGCTGCGAGCCAGCAGTCATGATCTCTAACAGAACCCCAGATACTTATGAGGTGGGTAGCAGTGGGGGTGAACAGTGCACTTAGAGCCCTGGATGGAGGGGCCCTAGGCTAGGTGTGGGCTGACCCAGGAAGAATGGTGGAGTTGATCAGGAGGTCTGCCAGGAGAGAAGTAGATGGGAAGGCAGCCTTGGGTCCTAAATCAGCCCTTCTCATCCCAGCTTGTTGGCCTCGTTAGTCTGGAAGTGCCCGTTTTTACAATGTGGGCAGCTTATCAGACATCCACGTGTCCCTCTGTGAGCTAAGATTTGCTGATTTGGGTGTGACTTTACCTGCTCTCCAAATATGAGACACTAAAACTCATGCCCTCAGAGACTACTAAAATCTTTATTTTTGAAACTAATCCTAATGCCCCAGGTAGAGCTTCTGATTTGCAGTCTGTCTCACATTTCTTCTTTTGTTCCTTTCTGCATTCCCTTGGCCATCAGGTATTCCTGAATGCATCCTTTGTAGGGACCTGCCTGGGCCCTGGTGATTCAGGGAGAAGCCAGAGGCAAGGCCCCCTCCTGAGTGCCACAGGCAGGTACCCTGTTAGCGTGGAGTGTGGGGCCGAGAGGGCGGACAGGGCTGGGGACCCGACAGACTTTGCAGTAGGAGAGGGATGAGGGGAGGCGCGTCTGATGTGCTCCCGGGGAAATGAGGGGACTCAGAGCGGCCAGGCCCCCCCAGCCAGCTTTCTGCTGCAATGCTGCTGGGAGTGACTCTATCCAGGACCTGCTCCTCCCCAGGAAGTCAAGGGTGGGTCTGAAAAATAGTTCCCTTCCTAGTGATTCGGAAAAGAAGCCAAGAAAGAGCTGAGGCCCTTCTGCACGTAGATCGTAGTGACTTCTCCAGTTTTGGTTAAAGGCCCTGACAAAATGTGTGAAGGTGAGCAGGGTGCTCTTTGGGTCTGCATACAATGTGTAGAGCACTTAACTGCTGGAAAGTCGAGGACCTTCTTCCCTGAAGAGAACAGAGAAAGCTTTAAAAGATGAGACATTCTGTATTCCTTGGTTTGTGGGAACAGGATGAGTGCTGTCTTAAATCAAGGCACAATTTAAGATTGAAGGGTGCTTTGGCCATGATTGTCCCATCCCCAGAGGCCCCAGCCAGTGCTGTCTCCCCAAGTGTATGTTCACGGTCACAGGGTTGGAGCCCGCCTCTGCCCAGCCGTCCCTGTCTTTGGGGGTCTGACTGACTGCTGCCTTGTGGCCTGAGCAGTGAGGCTGGTAGAATGAGGGTATTCTGCTGAATGTGCCCAGAGTTCTCCACAGTGGGGGGAGGACCACAGGGAGGTCCAGGGGAGTCTCCTTGCTGCTCCTCTGAGGTAGCCCATTGCAGGGGGTCTCAGGATTGCATACCCACCCAGCCAGCCCCAGTAGGACACAAGCTTTGCACAATGCCTTCTACTGAAGTCTTGGCCCAGAGATGCAGGCTTGTCCTTAGGAGATAGGACACGGGAGCTCTTTTTCTGTCTGAGAAATCTGAAGAAAGTTCTCTGAAAGTTGCAGTCCCTGCCAAGGCTTAACACACGCTGCCTCAGACCCATTTATTTAGGGTGCTGCCCTCACTAGCAGTCTCTTCTTTGGGTCTCGGGAGATGCCTTGGTTTTCCAGGGACTGTCTAGATGATAAGAATTTTCTAGGAAGGGGGATTTATCATTATCAGCATACCATCATTATAATTATCATTAGTAGTAGAAGCATTAAAAGCTCTTTATCTCCTCCCTTAAGAATTTTAACTTTTCTGGGGCGCCTGGGTGGCTCAGATGGTTGAGCATCTGCCTTCAGCTCGGGTCATGATCCCAGGGTCCTGGAATCGAGTCCCACGTCCGGCTCCTGGCTCAGCGGGGAGCCTGCTTCTTCCTTTGCCTCTCCCCCTGCTCATGCTCTCTCTCTCTCTCTCTGTATCCCTGTGTCTCGAATGAATAAATAATATCTTTAAAAAAAAAAAGAATTTTAACTTTTCTAATTATTGGCATGGCCCTCAGAAGGGGGGAGGGCAGTGGCTTGCTAAGAGATGGCAGAACGTGGTGTTTGTGGGAAATGAGACCTCATGCATGCCTGGGCTTCATAATAATTAATAATAATAATGTCTGGGATTAATAAGTCCATGACTTCTGAAACTTCCCGGACTCCCAGGACCAGCTTTGCAGAGCCTTAGGAGAAGTAAGTGCCATTGGATATGCCTCGGTTCAGACCACTGTTTTCCCTCTGCTGCCTGGATGATGGCATTCCCACTGAGTCTCAGTTGCTTCTTCCCTAAAAGGAGAATCATATTCCTTCTCCAGGAGTTGTGGTGCCCCCAGCACCTGGGGTGGGAGGAACGCTGGGGGTGGGGAGCTGCGAGTAAACCTTGAATTCTTCCTGCTCTTTTAGAAGATTTCTGGGTATTTTCTCCCACATCACATTTCTTTACGCATGCCCAGTTTGGTTCCAGATAAGAGCCCAGCTCTAGAAGGAAAAACTTACTTTAAGGGAAACATTACCTGCACCTTCTGATTTTTTTAACATGGACACTCTGCGGTGCGGGATCTGCCCTTTGGGACATTCCTCTTGGGAAGATGACATCAAGGGATTTGTTTGTGTTTTCGTTCTTCCTGTCACTGAGATTACCAAATTTCCCAGGCCAGATTCACGCCTGAGGCTGTTGTTGCAGAGCAGTTGCTAGAATCTTCTGCACATCGTCCTTCATGCCAACTGGCTGCTAACAACCACATAAACCAGGTTTCCCGAGTCCTGCAGCTCTAGCCCTGTGGCAACTGGAACGTGCCCCAGAATCAGCTGTCCGGACATTTGGGTAGCCTCCACGTCTCCCCACACGCTCCTTATTCATGACAAAGGAAAAAGTAGAAACTTGCCACTGGAGACATCACCACACCGAGACATAGCGTGCTCGTGCATCTCCTGCTACGAGACCCTGACGAGAGCACAGGCTCACTTCTGTGCTGTTGTTGCCCAAAGTGCATAACCTGAATTTAATCATGAGGAGACAACAAACAAACACAAATTGAGAGATAGTCTACAAATTCCTGGCCAGTCCTCTTAAAATATGTCCGAGTCCCGAAAGACAGAGAAAGAAAGGCTATGGGCCTGCTCTGTGCCAGGTTGCAGGGGACCAAGGAGACGCAGTGACTCGTGCAATGTGGGGACTTGAATTGACCCTGGAGCAGGAGAAGAACCCCGGTGGACAACTGGTGAAATGTGCATATAGTCTGCAGAGTAGTTAATAATAGTATTGTGTCACCATTACTTCTCTGATGTTGATAATTGCACTGTTTTGAAAGATGTTACCTTTTAAGGAAGCTGGGTGAAGGGTTCAGCGTCTTTCCCAACCCGGGTGTGGAGAAAAGCACTCCAGTTTTGGAGGCAGAAAGGCCTGGTCTGGGTTCAAGTCTTGCCTTTGATAATGATCAGCTGAGATCAGATAATGATTACCGGTCAGAGCCTCTGTCCCCTTCTCTGCCAGTCCCCATAGAGGAACCTGTATGCACCCCACCATGTGTAATGCTCCCTTCTCCAGTTGTAAACCAGGGATCTGTCTTCTTCCCCATCTCCCAGCCCTTCCCTGACCCGTCCCTTATCTCTACCAACCTCCACCGTGCGCCCTCTCGTGCAGAATTTTCAAAAACCTGCACGTGCATTTATGCCCAAGGTCTAGGAAGCTGGTTCTGTGGGTGAGAAACTCTCTCTGTGGTTCTTGCGGGAAGAAGCCCGAGGCAGGAGTGAGCCCCGGCCCTTCCTGCGTGGCTGCCCTTTTGTCAGCTCTGCCTCCCTTTAGGATTCTCCTTCAGAGGATTCGTGCCCCTGCAGCAGACCAGCAGCCTCAGCATCCCCCGAGAGCCTGTTAGAAATTCAGTCTCAGGCCCATAGGCTGAGACTCTGCATTTTACCAGGTGCTTGAGAAATCCTCTGCTTGAGGTACGAGCAGTCCGCCTTCTCGTGTGTCTCTCTGCCAGACGAGGGCCAGACGAGGGTTGTTATGAGAGCTGAGAAACGTGAACACAGGTTAGAACAATCTTCAGGATGCATCGTTGTAGGCCAGGCCCTTGTGTGGAATTCTCTCGCCCGGAGACTTCAGAGGCCTGAGATCCTGCCAACAGCCTGGAATTTCAGCCAGAGCCTCTGCATGGGGGTGCCTGGCCAGGGAATTGCTGGGGAAGGGCTGTTTATTTTCTGTGAAGACTTGGGTTTCTCACCCTGTTTATTAGCCTGTGCCAAGCACGCCTGGGGCCCCCCCACACAGGGCTGGCAGCATCCAGCGGCCCCGAGGGTGTCCACAGGAAATGGATAACGGCACAGGTTGCTTTTAAAGGATAGGCTTTGTGGCAAGACTTGATACCGCACAGTGTGACAGGTACATAGCTTGTCATTGAAACTGAGTTCACATTTCTCTGATGATCCAGTGTGCCCAGGAACTGAGCCATGCGCTTTATCTGCCTTGTGTTTAACTGTCACCATGCCCCCCTATAAGGTAGGACCACCTCCAGCCCCATTTTACAGTCCTGGACACCAGGACTTAGAAGGGCTGATAGGGGCTCAAGGTCATGTAGCTTGTACGTGGAACTGGGACTTGAACCCAGAGCCCACTTTCTGAACCCCATATTGTACACACCCAGGTTCCCCCCTGGTGTCTGAAGCAAGACGGCCACACCAGTGCCTTCCAGCAGGCTCCTTCCTGGGATTCTGTACTTGCCCTGAAGCCACCTACCAGGACACAGTGCCCCGGCTCTGTGGGTGTGTTGGGCACAAGGGTTGGCTTCTGGGTTTGGGGGAAAAGGAAGAGTTGCAGGCTGGGAGACCAGGCAGAACGTGTGGGTCAGTGATGCTCATCCTGGTGCCAATCCCAGTGGCCAGACCTGAGCCGGGGTCCAGGCTTCTTCCCACAGTGGTTGTGAAGCGTGACCATTTCGGTTGGGTCGGGAGCAGTCACAGAGTGGGCTGCACCCGGACCAGAAGTAGCTCAGGAAAGCACCGCAGGTCATGCCCCACACCACCCAGGCTCGTTCCTGTTCTGTGGGCATTTTCCTTCCATACCCTTCCCTTTCTAACAGATGAGCAGAAGAAAGCGGAAAACCACCAGAAACTAAATGTATGCCCAGCCAGTTGGGTTTATCCCCGGGACTCCAGTGCAGAAGAGGCTGGTGTTTTTGAAACGGGTTCTCTTTTAGAATCAACTGAAAGGCTCAGAGGTAATTAGCTGTTACAGAAAGACTGTATCGTCATTAAAAAAGCTGCCTGGTGGGAGTAATCATTATTTGTAATGGGGTGGGAACATGGCAGTAAAAATAGACCCTGGACCTCATTTGCAGGAGCTAATAGAAAACCGGCCAATTGGCTTCATGAAAATTAGGCAGTGGGCCAAAAGTTGCCACTCTCTCACTTTTTAATGTGAAAAAAAAAAAATGTCATGAAAAGAATGCATTTTACTGTGAAAATTTAGAGGAGTCAGAAAAGCACAAGTAATAAAGAAAAATCACCCTTAATACTACCACTGGAAAGAACTGCTCTTAGTTCTGCGTTTCCTATGCACACAGATAAATGTTTATGTGCACAAAATTGGGATCACACTGATGTATAGTCTTATAAAGTACTTTTTTCACTGAATAATATTTCAGTTTTGCCCCACATCATTAAATGTTCTTTGCAGTAGTCAAATGACTGCATTAGATAAAGGCATCATAACTTATCTAAGAACAGCAGTGACAGCAGCGATGATGAGGAGTGCGGGGTTTTGTATGGAATGCGCTCTGTGCCAGGCACGATTCTAAGCTTTACGTATGAATCCACTTTATCATCACACAATCTATGAGATGGGGACTGTTGTACTTCCCATTTAATCTTTGTTGTTTGACATTTAAACTTTTCTCTTTAAAGCAAAAATGTATTGTAAACAACTTCATAATAAACACATGTCTTGAAGTACACCCTTGTTTTCCCACAGGTTGCTGCTGGGTTAGAGGGTCTGCACATTTTAAAGCTTTGATGACTTCCCCTTTGTCCTGGAGAATGAGTCTCCACTCCTGTCTTTGTTCTTCCCTTTTGTTTGGTCTGGACGGGGCCTCATGGTGGCCCGCAAGGTGAGGGAGGGCAACCATCTGCTCTCTGCCGAACATTGCAGCTTGTGACCAAGGTGTCTGGACAGAGAGCACGTCTTTAGTCCTGGTTCTTGAGGACCCATTTCCCTGATCACTTGCTTGGCCCTTTATTGCCCCATATCGTCAGTTAACTCCAGTCTCTTGTGGTGGTGTCTCCCAATTAGACTGAAAATTCCTTGTAGGCAGAACTGTTTCTCATGTGTTTTCTCAAACCTCAGTGTCCTACACAGGCTACTTGTTCTGTAAACATTTGCTGATTGAGCAGAGAGAAGGAGACTAGTGTCGGTAAATATGGGTGGATTTTATTAGTGGCTGAAATAGATTTAGGAGGGGGTGAAATCTGTCACTCCCCCAGGCCAAATCTCCAGTGAGCAGGCCTCCTTTGGGAAGCCCATTGGGTTGCACAGGTGTGGGTCATTTGCCCACCTGAGTAGAGCACCGACCTTGACTCATAGACACCTCCATGCAGTTCAGGGTTGTCTGGCCCTCTGGGGTTCACAGGTGCCCCAGAACAGACATTGGGTGTAAAGTCTGGGTGTCCGAAGCCTGACAAAGAGATGGGGCCACCTGGGCTGCAGAGGCTGGGGCTGTCGCTCTCCTGGGTACGTCTCCCTGCTGCCCGGGTCTGGAGGGCCTACACGGAGTTCCTGAAGTGACTGGAAATTACTGTACAGTGTGGTTTAGGAAGCAACGTGTGCCTTAGGACAGTATAGCAAATACCCATTGATTACTTCCTGGGTGCCACATCCTGTCCTGGGCCCTGGAGGTGTAGGGATGAATAAATCGTGGCTCTTGTCCTCTAGCAACTGGGAGAAGACCATCCCGTAATGGTTCTAAGACAGGATAAAGATTAGCTGTGCATGAAGCCGGAAGCAGCTTCTGTTCGCATCAGTGGCCTGTTACACACAGGTCGTCCCGGGCTCTCCACCACGCTGGTTCCCCCCCGGGGAGAGGGTTAGGTGTGCCTGGAGCCCTGGCCCTTGAGGCAGTGCAAGATGGGCAAGGGAAGGGGGGCCAGCAGGCAGACGGGACAAGCAGACGTCAGGTTGCGTCAGGAACCAAAGTTGAGAACAAAGTCCCGGACGTGGCCGTGGGGTGGGCTTTGTGTCACTCACTCGCTTCAGTATTTTGGGGATTATTTTTACCATGAGGATGCAACCATGTGTTATTTGTATAAATAAAGTAATTTAGAAGATGAACAATAGAAAAGAAATTAATCTTTGACCCCAGACTCTCCAGAGACGCCTCTCCTTTCAAAACTGGATCGTGTCTCAGTCACTGCCACTTGATTGTTTTGTGATGAGGAAGACAGGTTCCATATTTTACATGGGGGAGGAGGGAACTGCCTGCAAAATATTTCTGGCCTCTGGTGAGCTTTGAAAACGGTTTCAAGTTTCACTGCCCAAGCAGCCCGGATTGCTTCTTGGCCCCAGCACTGCTACCCGGGCAGGGGAAAAGCATTTGTCTCAAGTGTGGTTTAGAAAACTAAGCTGCAGGTGAAAAGCACAGAATGTGATTCTTTCCCCCCAGATGAAGTGGCATTAGATTTTGAATGATGTTTTTAAGTTATGGAAACAGTAACAAATCCCCAAAGGGCGTAGGCCATTGGATCAGGAGGGGTTATAGCGAGGCACACGTGGAAACCAGAGTTCTGGCTCCTAGTAAAATAAAAGTTTCAGTGCCTCCACAACGTGGTATTTTCTGCAAAGGGGGGACAAGGGTAGCAAAGAGTGGCAAAGACAAAACCCCACAGAAACTCTCCCTGCAACTCCGGGGTAATGGGGCCACTGAGCTAAATGAGGGCAGGGACCCGCTGAGTACAAAGAGCTCACGCTGCCAGGATGGGCTGAATTGAGGCCGCCGCATCCTCCCTTCACACAGCAGCCCATGTGCGCTCAAGCCCCAGATCACTTGTGTGCTGCCTCCCCCCGCGAGGTTTCCTGGCTCCAGGAGTCTGGCTAAAGGCTGGGTGCTAACAGTGTGAAGTCCCTGGACAGAGACACTAAGGAATACGACTTTTCTCATTAAGAACCCTGAGAAACGAACGGACCGTGTTGTACCCCAAGGCTGGGTCAGAGAGAAACAGTTCTCGGTGGACCGTCTAGAACAGTGCTGTCCAGCTGAAATACAGCGTGAGCCACATATGCAGTTTTTAATTTTCTGACAGTGTAAAAAGGTAAGACGAAGCGGGTGGCATTAATTTTAATATTTTTATTTAATTCAGTGATTTCCAAAATATTTGCATTCAGCGTTTATGCACATAATCAATATCAAAAGTACTAATGAAATGTTTTACATTCTTTTTATGTGCTCTTGGCTGCTGTATTGGGGAGTGGAGGTCTAGAAACCATATCACTCTATAAGATAGAGTGAGGGTAGAAAGCTGCCAGGATGCCTTCGGGCCTGTAGGATCGTTATGGCATTTGATGTATGGTTCTCATAGGTTTCTTTTACCATTAAAAAACAAACAAACAAACAAACTTTAGGGGCGCCTGGGTGGCTCAGTCGGTTAAACGTCTGCCTTTTGGCTCAGGTCATGATCTCAGGGTTCTGGGATCAAGTCCTGCATCGGGCTCCCTGCTCAGCTGGGAGGCTGCTTCTCCCTCTGCCTGCCACTCTCCCTGCTTGTGCACTCTCTCTCAATCTGACAAATAAATAAACAAAATCTTAAAAAAAATCTTTAAACCTTAATAACTTAAGTTATAAATAATAATTCTTTACTTTTTCATAGGGCTCTTCCCTTACAGGATACTTTAGTATGTTCTCTCTTGTCCCTAAAAACTCTAGGAGGGAGGCAGGGACCATTCTTTTGGCAAACGTTTATCAAGGGTTTACTGGGTGACAGACCCTGATGTCCCATACAACTCCTACCTTTTGGAGCTGAGATTCCGGTGGAGGAGAAAATCTAATCGTTCTGTCAGTATAGTTGGAACTGCAGTGGGAATGTGAGCAGGGACGACAGGAAACACAGAAGAAACACCTTCATTCTGCCCAAGACGTCAGGGGAAGGTCTTCAGAGGAGGGATGTTTGAGTAGAAAGATGCAGAATGAGGAGGCCTTTGCTAGGCAGAGGTGGTGATGGGGAGAGGCATTCTGAACATGATCCATTTGGGTTAGAAGTTCCCAGCCTGGTGGGTCCATGTTACAGGGTAGAGAGGGTAGGCCGCCTGCTTGAAGTCTGCTGGGTATACATAGGAGAGGGTTCTGGAGCCTAGGAGTTCAGGTTAGCCATGCCTAGGGCAGCTGTCCATCTGGAAAAAGTGGTTTCTGGGCAAGTTCTTTAGGGAGGAAGTGGTGGGAGGGGCCTTCCCATGAAACTCTCCGTTCCAGGGCCTTTCCTGCCTGTAGCCACTATGTCTTGTTTTGAGATCTGAAATCAGAATAGCCTGCCTATAATCCTATGTTGTCGTTACGTTCAAGTTCAGTGAGGACGTG
Source organism: Halichoerus grypus (assembly GCF_964656455.1). Classification (NCBI taxonomy): domain Eukaryota; kingdom Metazoa; phylum Chordata; class Mammalia; order Carnivora; family Phocidae; genus Halichoerus; species Halichoerus grypus. Next base: position 65,965,309 of record NC_135723.1, read on the forward strand.
TGCTTTAAGTACTGTTTGCTCTGGTTCTGTTGGAGTTATTGGGGAGTCTTGGGAGAAAAATCACTATTTCTGGATGATTCCAAGCCCAGGTGACCTGACTGCCCATCTGGAATCTCAGTTCACAGATTTTAACCCAGACAGGGATGTGGGCTCTTGCCTTTTGTCCACAAAGGGTCCTTGGCCCCCACCAGGGCAGGACAGAGCCAGTGCTGAAATGCCTGCTGGAGGCCTACTGCCCTCCAGGAACGGCGAGCCTCTGCTGTGCTCAGCAGTTTTTATTTTTATCTCATCAGTGTGTTCCTCCTTTTAAAGTGTGAATCCTAGTGACCCGAATGAGCTGTCTGCCTGGGCCCAGGCCAGCGGGACCAGGTTACTCCAGTTCAGAGGCGGCCCTGGGCTGGGATTGCAGGGATGGGGGTTTCCTGTGTGACCGGCTGCAGTGGGGCAGGGCAGCCTCACCCTGGCCAGGGGCAGAAGGGGCCTGCCAGGCCAGCGAGTTCTCAAGCTGGGAAAACATGATGCTAAATGTAACCCAGGGTTTGTATTCCCCCTCCCCCATCCCCTTTACAGCAGTCCTCTTAAAAGAACCAGCAGAGTTTGCCGAATTCAGATTAATATTTAGAAACACAAAGTCAAGAATGTGTACCTCTCAGAGTTTGGCCGTAGATAAAATTCAGGCCCGTTGGCTTTGGTGTTCACGCATGTGAGGCTCGGCTGAGATTTTATCCTTGCTGATGCATCGGAACAACACAGTTTCATATTCCGAGTCTGGGCATCGGGGGTGTGCTCTTTCCCTGGAAATGAGCGGGCAGCAGCTGCTGCAGCCTCGTGGGGTTGGGTATGGGTAGAATTTTAGAAACAGGAAAGCAGAGACCTGCCCTGCCCCTCTCGTGGCTGATGCCTGAAACTCACCTGAATCAGAGGGAAGAAAAATAATATGTGTGGGCCCCCTAGGCTGTGCTCGAACCTGTGTTAAGTACTCTTCCTATGGAGGTTCGTGAGTTCTACACCACTGTTCTGTGAGTTTATCATTGTTAGAGGGAGTTTTCCTTCCATAGGGCAGTAGTTCTCCAAGTGTGGTCCCTGGACCAGGGGCATCAGCCTCACCTGGGAACTTTTTAGAAATGCAGATTCTTAGGGGCCACCCATGATCTCCAGAAATGAGGACTCTGGAGAGGGGCCCAGTTTAGCTGTGTTTTAGCAAGTCATCCAGGCAATCCTGAGGCAGTCTAAAGCTTCGGAACCCCCACCCGAATGGTGAAGAGCACAGACCTGAGGCTAGTCGGGGCTCAGATGTGTGGCTCTGGGTGAGTTGGGCAACCACTCTGTGGCTCAGTGTCCTCATCTGTAGATTGGCGGGTGGGTATTAATAGTGGATTACACTAACGTGTGGATTCCATTAAGTAATTTATATTAAAACTAGGAATGGTGCTACGCACATGCTCAGCACCCCCTAAGTGTTTGCTCTAACTATCTCACATTCGGCTTTGATCCCAGGTCTGATTGACCTCAAGGCCATTTACTAATATATTGTACTGGCTGTTTCATAGAAACCTAATTCATTTAGCTGTTACAGCATCTCTTCTGCAAAAATGTCAGATGCTCTGTAGGTCCAGGCTAGCAAGGAGGTTCCTTTCTCATTGTCAACTCTAGTACCTTAGTAGTTGCTGCTTGGAACACTGAGAGAAGGATTTTAAGGCCACACCTGATCTTAGCATATGTGTGTCATTATTGATTAGCGATGGCTGTCCTGGGTGCCCACAGAAGGGTTCTTCCTTCCTGCTGTTGGTGGTTGTCAAGCAACCTAGAGTGAATTTCTTTTTTTTTTTTTTAAAGATTTATTTATGTATTTAAGAGAGAGAGCAAGCAGGGGGAGGGGCAGAGGGAGAGTGAGAATTCAGAAGCAGGCTCCCTGCTGAGAGTGGAGCCTGAAGCCGGGCTTGATCTCTGGACCAGGAGATCATGACTTGAGCTAAAATCAAGAGTTGGCCGCTTAAGTGACTGAGCCACCCAGCGCCAGTAAATTTCTTTTTTTTTTTTTTTAAGATTTTATTTATTTGAGAGAGAGAGAGAGAGCACGAGCGGGGTGGGGTGGGGTGGGGGAGGGGCAGCAAGTAGCAGCCTCCCTGCTAAGCAGGGAGCCCTACCCGGGGCTCCATCCCAGGACCCTGGGATCATGACCTGAGCCGAAGGCAGATGCTTAATCAACTGAGCCACCCAGGCGCCCCTGCCCCAGTAAATTTCTGATCCTTTTCTGTTACTGGGTTTTAATGGGAGGCTGTTTTTTGTTTTTAATTTTTTTATTTATTTTTTATTTTTTTTAAAGATTTTATTTATTTATTTGAGAGAGAATGAGAGAGAGAAAGCACATGAGAGGGGGGAGGGTCAGAGGGAGAAGCAGACTCCCTGCCGAGCAGGGAGCCCGATGCGGGATTCAATCCAGGGACTCCAGGATCATGACCTGAGCCGAAGATGGTCACTTAACCAGCTGAGCCACCCAGGTGCCCTCATGGGAGGCTGTTAAGAGTCACCACGAAGTGCTGCAGGCCAGAGGAATTATTGTGGGATATATGTGTTCAGGGTGGGTTAGCGGGAGTCTGCATGTGGTTTGTGGGTCATGTCTGGCCCAGGAATTAATGTACTCCTTGGCCTGGTGCTCTCCCTTTTGGGACTTGTGAGTGGCTGTGGCCCCAGGAAAGGACCAGCTGAGGATCTGGATGTTCTGAATCCTGGCCAGATACCTTTCTATTTCATCATGATTAAAAGGAGCTTTTAGTTCCATTTTGCAGATATGGAAAGGGCTGTCACAGCAGAGTACCACAGACTGGATGGCTTAAACACAGAAATTCATTTTCTCACAGTTCCAGGGGCTAAAAGTCTGAGATCAAGGTGTCACCAGGGTTGGTTTCTTCTGAGGCCTCTCTCCTTGGCTTGTAGATGACTGTCATCTCCCTGTAGCTCCACATGGTCTTCCCTCTGTAGCTGTCTGTCTCCAAATTTCCTCTTTTTATAAGGACACCTGCCATATTGGATGAGGGCTACCCTCTGGCCTCATTTTAACTTAACCCCCTCATTAAGGGCCCTATCTCTGATTATAGTCACATTCTGAGGTACTGGGGGTTAAGACTTCAACATATAGATTTTGGGGGGCATAATTCAACCCATAACACCCAGCCTAAGATTATCCATGTGGGTCTTTCACAAAAGGGAATCTTGCATGGGCAGGTTGACCCTGAGGTGACTGAGTTCACTGAATGCAGAGAGGAGGAAAAGCTAGCTTAGAGGGGTGGAGGAGCACTCTGGAGAGCATGACATTTTGGACATCCTGTAAACATGAGTGTTTATAAAGCAGAGAGATAGCCAGAGGTAGAGAAGTAGGCAGGGGTGTGGAAGGAAAGGAGGAACCCTGGTTTTAGGAGGTGGTTGGTTGTAATAGTTAAGGCAAGTGATAATGTTGTTGTCATGACTTGCTCAACACCCATTCCCCCCACTAGAAGGGGAAGCAAATAGAGAAGTTCTTTGCCTGGTTCACGGCTGTGTCTTCAACCTAGAACTGTGCAGGGCACAAAGTAGGAGCTTGGTAAATATTTGTTGAGTGAATACAGGAAAGCATGATGGCAAAACATAATATAAATGCACAGTAATTAAAGTAATGTTAGTGTATGAGCGGAGACACAGATTAAAGGAACAGAATAATATCTCAGAAGCCAACCAACCCTAGCATTTATGAGCATTTAACATATGATGATGGAGCATCACAAATCAGTGGGGGGAAGGGATGAATATTTATTCAATGACCAGTGCAAAATAATTATATCCTTTCCTCACAACATGTATCAGAATAAATTCTAATTAGACATGTCAAGTTAAGCCATGAAAAATCTAAGTAAGTATATAGAAATATAGTGAAGAGTTGGCTTTCTAAGCACAAAACACTGGGGAAAAAGAATAAAGAGCAGTGGATTGGACTGCTTTTAAGAATTAACTTAAGCTTTTACTTAAGGCATATATCACATGCCTTAGAAACAAAATTTATTGTCAATGTAGAAAAATTGCCACATGTGACAGAAAAACACGTTTGAAGCCTTTAATATACAAAGTATTATTTATTTAAATCTTTGGGAAAAAACTCATTAATAGCTCAATAGAAAAATTAGCTAAAGGGAAGATATAGATAATGCATAGAAAAATATAAGCAACCGAAGCATAGGGGAAGATGTTTAACTTAACCACTGTCAAAAAATGCAAAGTAAAATGAGATATAATTTTTCTCCTGTCAGGTAACCCAGCAGAGGTTGGGTTACAAAAGGCACTTTTCTAAATTGTTGGTGGGAGTATAGCTGGATCCAGCTTTTCTGGCACACAGCTTAACTATATGCATATCTTTTGACTGAGTAAAGCTAACTCTAAAATCTAACCTAAGCAAATAATCAGAAATACATCTTGATATATGTGCAAAGATATTTATTAGAAATATGGGCTATGTGGGGAAAAATCTGCACGTCCAGCAATAGAGGAAATAGCAATTCAATCATGGTACATTCACACAGGAAACATCACATAGCTTTTAAAAATAATTTTTTAAAAAGATTTATATATTTTAGAGAGAGAGAGAGTGTATGTGTGCAAGCAAGTGAGGGGAGGGGCAGAGGGAAGGAATTCTTCAAACAGACTCCCCTCTGAGCATGGAGCCTGACTCAGGGCTTGATCTCACGACCCATGAAATCATGACCTGAGCCGAAATGAAGAGTTGGACAATTAACCGACTGAGCCACTCAGGTGCCCCCAAAATAATTTTTTAAAGATTATTTCATGCAGCAGATTTTAACCAAGGGCCTTTATTTGCATCATGCTCACTAATGTCTCATTGGCCAAAGCAAGTCACATGACCAAGCCCTAACTCGTAAGAGGTGAGGAGTTAGGGCCACTGGCCTGTCAGACATATTCATATTATGATTGCAGTTTCTAAACCCAAGACACACAAGCACACACACACACACACATATGCAAATAAGACAGAATGTTACCAGTGGTTATTTTCTAATTTCTATGTATTTTCAAAATTTTCTATAATGAGTGTATATTTTATCATAAGCAAAAATATACATTGAATTAGGAAAGTATGGCTATGGCTTTGGAGAACTTAATATATGATAAAGGATGGATTCAGAAGATGGTTGGGTGGATAGAATTAACCTGGGTTGGTGGCTTTTCAGGTGGTGGATATGGCAGGGAGTGGGTGGGTTCAAGAATACTGATGCTCGGGCCTTGGTTGGATGGTGTCTAAGATGGGGGAAGGAATGTAGAGCGGCTCTGCTGGGGGAGCTCTCCTTTAATGTGTTGAGTTTGAGATCCCTCTGAGGCATTGTAGTTAGAGTCCCGCAGATACTGGAAATACAGACGTGGAGTTCAGAAGGGAATTGGGTGCTGGAGAGAGGAATATTTTTTTTGAATCACTGCTGGCCATTGTGACAGAGAAAATACGATTGGATCCTTGAAAATATGATTAGACCCAACATTTAAGGCGCTGGCAAGACAAGTGTCAGGCCAGTTCCAATTCCAGACACTGCTTCGGTGTGGCTCCACTCAGAAGGCATTCCCTGCCCCAGCTCCAGTCTAGGCTCGCCACCCCTCAACCTGCACCCCCTCATATGCACTCTCAGGACCTTGTGCTTCTCTTTTGGAGCACTTGACATGTTTGTAATGAAATGACCACTTGTGTAGTTCGTTCATCAGTGGGAGTGGTCCCACTGGATTGTCAGCTGCATGCAAGCAGGGCAAGCCCTCTCTTGTCCACAGTTGTTAATCACTGTTGTCTGGCACGGGTTTTCAGGGAGAATAAATGAGTGGAAGCATGAGGCAAGCAAGCCAGAGAGTAAATGGGTAAGAAGGATTCAGAGAAGGTGTTGGGGGTCCGGGAGCATATCCAGAGAAGAGTTTCAAGGAGGGATCAGGCACCAATGCCAAGCAGTGGTTGGAGAAAGAAAGGTTTTAGGAAGAGTGGGAGCAGGTCCGGGGGAGGAGAACGTGATCAGTCTTTCAGGAGCACAGGTGGGCGAGTTGGTCTTGGACAAGAGGAATAGAAGCTCTTCTGAGGGGCAAGGATAGTAAAGGGGATGGAATAGACAACATAAGAAAGAGGAGGCCATAGAGTAAACCGGACGTCATGGCTCAAGATCGGCTGGGTTGAGTACTCTGTGACATCTGATTTTTCAAACTGAGTGTCCACAGGAAATAGATGCCCTGTTTGAGAAACAAAAGTTGTAGTCCTATCTTGCACCTTCACCAAGCCACCTAGAGTCTCCCCAGAGAGCCCTCCTCACCAAGTCCGGTTAAGGAAATCTTAGACGTGTGCCTTGTAAAGTTGTGTGTGTTGAAACCTTCATGAAAGTGGCATCCTTAGCTATCATATTCTCATTCAAATTCATATTCTAATTCAGTATGGTTCCCAGTCTGGCGGCACCTGCCTGTCCTGGGAACTTGTCGGAACTGTAAATTCTCAGGCCCCATCTCAGACCTACTTACATAGAAAACTCTAGGGTGGGGGCCAGTGGTCTGTTTTAACACTACAGCTTGAGAGCCACTGTCTTAACTCCAAAATACAAGCCAGTGGTTCTTGGAAACTAACTCACTCCACTGACACTTAGGCAGGATTCTCCAAGAGCAGGGATGTCTCTTTTCTTCCTGCCTGCTTCCTGGAAGAGCTTTTGAAGTTGTCAACTTAAAACCCACTTTGGAATTCGAGGCCCCTGTCTTGCAGAGGCTCCTTCCATATTACGGGGCCAGCAGTTTCTGTGGGGATCCAGGCAGCTCTCTGGGCCTGACTCTGCACAGCCCACCAGCCGCTGTCCTCACTGTGACTCGGCACCCCACTGGGACACCAAGCTCCTCATGCACCTTGGGGTTCCCTGGAGATGAAAGCTTGGCAGTGGTAGCTGCTGCTATTACCTTTAAGGGACTTAACTTCTTAGCTGCAGCTCACAGTATGGACACCCAGCAACAAATGTTAATTGCTAGAGAGATCGAGGGAGTTTTCTTCCTTCATAATTTGGAGGGACAGATATCCAGAGACCAGCCAGATCCCCACCCATCTGAAGCTGACTCTAGAAACCAGGGGTGAAGTTTTACAGGTGACCAAGGCTCTCGGCAAAGAGTAGGTGACCATTTGTCCCTGCAATGGGATGCTCACTATCCTTTTGAAAGCCTGTAGATGTGATATTTTGGAAGCCTTGGTGCCTGGGATTTGTGTTCCAGTCTGTTCTGCACTGTTGAGTGCAGTGTTGTGGTTAGATCCTGGGAGCTGTGGTTGGCACCATCCCCTGATGTTGGGTTTATTCCTGGGTGGGAGGCCAGCAGGCAAGTGCTGGTGATGTCACTTGGGAGCTCCCTATTCCCTTCTGGAGAAGCTTCTGGGCCTCCCTGTAGACTGCAGACTTGTATCCAATCTAACTAAATTCTTCTGTATTTTGCACAGTTGTATAGCTACACCTTTTGCTGCCCAAACCATAGGGAAGATGGGAGTCCTCAGTTCTGGTTCTAGTTTACCCAGATGACTTGGAGCCAACAAGGAAATCTTTCAAAATACCCTTTTTTTACTCTCTCTGAAGTAAGTAGGCTTCAATCATACTTCTTCTAGCTGGTGGCCCCCATACAAAACTTTTTTGGGCAAAATATTGATAGTACTTATTTATCAAGAATTTGGGGGAATTTAAAAGCCCTGTACATACTGTTCTGGTGTCTCCAGAGAAATATATCCAATTAAGAAAGGAGAGGCAGGAGAGAAATGGTTTGAGAACTTCCACTAAGGTACAGAGGTTCTATTGTTCATTGATTACCCTGCACAGGGCTGCTGAGCTCCAGCGCCCCACCCCCTGCAGCCTACTCCAGGCCTTCCAGTGTGACTCGTAGGTGCCGGAAGAGATTTCCCTGGGACTGCTCCCCTCCCTTGCCATCACTCACTGGCTCTGATGAAAGAAGAATTAAAATGTTCAGTTTCTCTGGTGGTCAAATAAATGTAAATTTAAACAGCTTAATTAGACCTTTTCCACCTATTGGATTAGGGAGTTTTTATATAAATTATACAGGGCAAGGAAGCAGGTCATACCACTGCTAGTGGAAGTCTAAGTCTGCAAAGCAGTTTTGCAACGGTTATTTAAAATCTTAAAAATACACATAGTCCTTGACCTCCTGGAAATTTATTGTTGGAAACAGTTAAAGTTATACAGAAAGTAGTATGTTCAGAATTGTTCACAAAAGTGATAGTTAGAACAGTAAAAAGTTTGAAACACCTGCTGGGGTGGAAAAATTTTTATTCTACCCTTCTAGGTTCTTTGGCTGATCTAATAATTAAATTGACATAAGATGGAGTAATAGGAGAAAAACAAATTTTTAATTTCATACCTCTGAGAGCCTCATAAAAATACGAGACCCAAGGGCAAGTCGGGCGGTTGAGGCTTATATGCAGTCCTGAGCTAAGGAATGGGCAAAGGGCCTGGGCTTTCAAAGGGGAGGAGGGTGATTTACAGTACAGTAGATGCAGGACGAGAGCAGATGTTTGATAATTAGCTGTTTGCTCTGCCATATCGATGGGTCGTTCACATAGAAAGGTATCTCTGGTAATAGCTCTCTTTCTGGGCCAGGCTCCGTATCTAAATTGTTTATGGTAGTTAAGGGAGAGGTAAAAAGATTTTCTTGAATCTGCTGAGTCTTGATTGCCTTTAGCTCAAAACAATCCGCGGTCCAAAGTGGCACACTGTGGGGCAACCTATTCTGCTCCCTGTCATAGATTTGATGTCCAACAAAGATTATTAAATATAGCATATATCGGGTGCCTGGGTGGCTCAGTTGGTTAAGTGACTGCCTTCGGCTCAGGTCATGATCCTGGAGTCCCAGGATCGAGTCCTGCATCGGGCTCCCTGCTCAGCAGGGAGTCTGCTTCTCCCTCTGACCCTCCCTTCTCTCATGTGCTCTCTCTCATTCTCTCTCTCTCTCAAATAAATAAATAAAATCTAAAAAAAAAAATATATAGCATATATCTATATTTATATCTCTTTATTTATCTCCATTAAAATTACATCAAATAGGGGTGCCTGGGTGGCCCAGTTGCTTAAGTGTCTTCCTTCAGCTCAGGTCATGATCCCAGGGTCCTGGGATCGAGCCCCACATCGGGCTCCCTGCTCAGCGGGGAGCCTGTTTCTCCCTCTGCCCCTCCCCCTGCTTGTGCTCTCTCTCTCTGACAAATAAATAAGATCTTTAAAAAAAATAAAATAAAATTACATCAAATAATACTTAATGACATGGAATCATGCCAATTAATAACGACAATAGTTTATAACATAATGGTAACTTAAAAGTAATAGAAACAGCATGTACAATATAATTCCAATTTTACGAAATGCATATATTCTTCTTTTTCGAGTCTAAAATGATATAGATGAAGTTATTAATGATAATTCCTGGGTGGCAGGATTATGGTCAATGTTTCTTTGTCTGTCTCTCTCTCTTTCTGTATTTTCTAAATTTTCTCAAATAAATATGTGCTTTCCAAATGACTTCTTTAAAAATAAAAAAATAAAAGATTCGTGTGAAATATGGCCTCATAATTGCTGCTTTAAACAACTCCCTGCCCAGAGAATCTTACTGGCTGGTTTGCATTATAAAGAGAAATGAATGTTTGCTTTTTAAGCTGATTAATGAGGCCGTTCCTTCTGACAAAACCCAGGAGTGAATTTTGTCTGGTCTAAAAGGAAGAGAAGCCTAGCTAAGAGGTGAAAGGTCAACATTGAAGCCAGATGAAAAATTTTGGCTGGAGCATTAAGTTGGAATCACAGACCCTGCATTGTGTTAGATAACTTTCTCATTTCCAGTATGTTCTTGAAAGTGGAAATTTTTTTCTCTTACACATTCAGTTAATCACTCTTTCTTTCCCAGTCACTAAGTTCTTAAGAAGGGGCCCAGGGCATAGTTGAAAGCAGCAGCAATAAGCCTCCTTGGGCATACATGGCACGCTGGGGGTGACTAAGATGTGGGCAGTGGGCTGAAGGGGCCACAAGAAGAGCCAGGCTCATTTGGTTTTGAAGTGTGCCTGGAGGAAGCATTTACACTGAGTACTGTGTAAAAATATCGCTCTTTTCTCGGCTGAAAATATGTGATCACATGTAAAGTTGAGCTTTAGAAATATTCATTTCGTGGTGGCTTGATGGAGACATTAAAAGGTAGAAGAGTTGAAGCTGGAGGGGAAGAATGGCGATTTAGTCCAGGTGAAGAGGGGCTTTGGCTAATGAAGGCTTCCGGGAGAACCTTGAGAAAGGCCTGGAGGACAAGCGTTCATACTGGTGGCTCTTCAGTAGAGCTCCAGGGTGGGCTCTCACACTGGAGTCTAGGAGTCTGCAGGGAGTGGTTCAGTTGAGAACGAGAGGAATTACTTTGAAGCCAGCCTTTGTGTGAAATACGAGACAAATCACTGGGCTGCAGCTTACTTTGAAATGCTTTAAACAAAAAAAAAAAAGAAAAGAAAAAGATGGGTAGGTGGGTGGTTAGGACGGATGTATGATAAAACAAATAGCGTGAAATGCTAATGATTATAGAATGTGGGTGGTAGGTGTGTGTTTACTGCAGAGTTCTCTGAATTTTCCTGAAGGTTTGAAAATTTTCATAATGAAAATATCAGGAGCAAAAAGAGCAATGAGTTGGCAAAACCTAAACTTGTGGACATTTACAGAAAAAACTAGGTAACAAGGAATCCCCCATGAGTCCCCAAAGCACAAAAAGGGTGGGGACCAAATAAAATGCCCAAACCCATAATTATTGACATGATAGCTGGCCAGCACTCATTTAAAAAACAAAAGTGTGTGTGTGTGTGTGTGTGTGTGTGTGTATGTGTGTGTGTGTGTGTGTGTGTGTGTGTGTTGCTTGCTTCCATTCTCACAGGATTGGATGCACATAAGGAAATACATATAATGCAAAAGATTAAAATGTTGGAAGGAAGCTTTGTGGATGGAAAGGGGAGACAGGAAGAAAAGACAGGATCACCCCTCGAAGTACATCCCATGTAGTTCTGAAGGAACTGCTAGGGGAAGACCATAGGAAAGTGGAGATGTAGTGGGGAAGAGGGTCAAGCTATAGTCTTTACCCCTTTCCAGGTGAGGTCATGCAGGATGGGGACACTGTCCCCACAGTACATAAAAAAACGTACTTGATTTGGTTATTTCTTTTACCTCCCCCAATGAAAGACAAGGAGCAACCAAAGAGGGTTTAGGAAAGGCCAACTGGGAAGGAGTGTGGTGAAAAATATTTCTTCCTGAAGGAAAAATTATCTTCAGAAAATATCTGCAGCATTTTCTGATTCGTATTGGGCAGATAGCTCTTCTTGGGTGAAAGTGTGTTGAAAAAAATTAAGGAGAAAGGTATGAGTTCCAAGAAGTCCCCAGTTTCCTTGGATTAGAGAAGGAACAGTACCAGTTTGAGAGCCCCCTTGGTTTAGGGACATCTGGGCCTGCATCTCATCATAACCACTTGGAGTGACCAACCAGAACCTTATCCAAGTTCTAAGCCTCCATCATTAACCAGTTGGATGTGACACCAGGGTGGGAATTTGGAATGAAATCAAGAGGTGCCAGTCAGGGCCCTGAGCCCTGGGTTTGAATGATGGCTTCGCTCTTGCTATGCAGCGTAGCCCCACTGTTGTCCTCTCTAAAGCAGCACTAATGACACCGGGTCTGTGTGATGGGCAGCAAAATGGAGACGTTTGTGGTACTGTGCTTAGCGCAGTACCTGACTTCTGGAAGACACTCCGTTAATGGCATCCTCTTTCTCCTGTTCATTGGTTCTGTCTGCATTGCAGATGGCAGGCTGAGAAGAAGTTTTTTCCCTTCTCCTTTACTCCTCTGCCCTGATAATGAACCTCTAGCTGTACCTCAATTCTTTTTTTTTTTATTAACATATAATATTATTTGTTTCAGGGGTACAGGTCTGTGATTCAACAGTCATACACAATTCACAGCGCTCACCATAGCACATACCTTCCCCAATGTCCATCACCCAGCCACCCCATCCCTCCCACCCCCTCCCCTCCAGCAACCCTCAGTTTGTTTCCTGAGATTAAGAGTCTCTTAAGGTTTGTCTCCCTCTCTGGTTTCATCTTGTTTCATTTTTCCCTCCCTTCCCCTATGATCCTCTGTCTTGTTTCTCAAATTTCTCATATCAGTGAGATCATATCTCAATTCTTAAAGAAATAATAAAAGTAGTTGATAATTTTTCTCTGTTTGATGGAAGAGCTTCACCCTTCAATTTAAAATAACTTGATACTTAATTTCTTTTCAACATTTTATGCAGTTTTATCTTTGAGGGAGTTGTAGTCTTTACCTTTCTGTAAAGAGACTTGCATTCCGTATGAATGGCACAGCTCTGAATGAGTTTAAGAACCAATTCTGTAGTAGATGTTTTGCCTATTTATCTGCGTATCTTTTTGTTTTAGTTTAGAGGATGAAGGAGAACAAAATTATGTGGTATACTCATCCAGAAGAGTTATAGCATTCTTTGTACATCTTTGAGGGAGAATGGCGTGGATTGATCTGGAATTAAAGTGCTAACTATTAAAGAATTTAATCATATTATTAAAAAAATAATAATAGGGACACTGCAAGTTCTAACGTCAGTGTTAGAAGGCCTGGCATTATGATCTTAGCAACTCCAGATGTATAGCAACATTTCTAGGTTGTTGATCAATCATTTAGAACTTGTTTAGGTGACTAAAATACCAGATTTTTAGGAATAAAAGCTTTATATTCTTATCAGTTCTAAGGAAGATGAGAATTGTGTACCAGGCCATCTCTATATCAATTCAGATAAATATTAATAGCTATCACTTACGGAGCACCTACTATATACTAGAAGGTAATATTCTACAATAAGTGCCATTTCATTGAATCCTTATGATGACCCTTTTAAATAGTTAGAATCATTATCCTGATTTTACAGATGGGAAAATCCAGTCTCTGAACCAATGTCATGTCATGGGATAAGCGTTCCTAACTTCCTCACAGCACCCTGGCCGCTTACTACTCCTTCACCCTGCTTTAATTTTTACAAATTCATCACCACTGGCCACATTACATAATTGTATAATTTATTATATATTCAATTTGTAATTAATAGAAATATTGATTTGTTGCAGATCCCCCCTCACCAGTGGTGTGCCGGAGCTGGTGTGAAGTGGCACGTCTCTTCCCATCTCTGTGTTTAGTCACATCAAGTTGGTGGCTTGAAATGGGCCATCATGGGAGTATTTCCACCATGGAAGTTGGCAAATGCTACAGCTCCCCCGTCCCCACTTCCCTAGGGCTGGTGGTTAAACAGATGCTAGCAGACCACTGCTTCCTACCCCTCTTCAGAATGGAAGCTTCGTGAGAGTCAAGATTTTGTTTTGTTCATTGCTCTCTCTCGGGTGCCATATGCCTGGCACATAGTAGCTGCTCAGGGAATATTTGTTGCATGAGTACAAAGTGGCCTGCGCTTTTAAATCATACAGACCTGGGTGCAATTCCCTGCCCTTGTGTGGGTTTTTCACAAGACACTCAATCTCTCTGAAGCTGAAAAATAGGAGTTGATATCCTTGACTCTTCAGCAGAGAGTAAAATATCGCAAAGCCAGGAGGAAGAAAAACAAATATTGTAGCATACAAATCACCGAATCAGTCCCTGAATACGCTTTAGCTTTGGAATCTGCAGTTTGTTACAGCTGTGTCTACGAGGAGAAACTTTGAGGTGTAAGTAAAATAATGTCAGAAAGGCTTAGTGCAGTACCTGACTTCTGGAAGACACTCCGTTAATGGCATCCTCTTTCTCCTGTTCATTGGTTCTGTCTGCATTTCAGTCTGTTCCTGTATCTTTTCTTCCAAATTCCCCATGAATAAAATTGCCCAGTGGACTGGAGCTTTATCTCCTGCAGTTAAACCAGGCTATTAACTTTCTAATGGGCTTTCCTGTGGGGCCCCAGACCTTAGATTAGGTTAAATGTTTCAGCCTTTTAGAAAGTGGCATGAAGTAGGCAGTTTGCTGCTGAGAAAAAAAGTGCAGGTGTGGGAAAGTGATTCCTCATCTCTAGTTGGGAGCCAACCTCACTTCCACTGTTAGCTTGTCCAGTCTTGGGTCTGACCATCTTCAGCTGTTTTCAGTGAGTCAGGCTTCCTCACTTCTGGTCATGCCCCTGGTTTGTGCTTGAAGTGATTTCTTGAAGGTCCCATCCTGATTCTACCCTGTGGGCACCCTGCCAGGTGCTCAGCAGCCCTGAGGCCTGACGCCCTGGGAGCCCTGAAGGGTCAGATCGAACGGAGGGAAGTGGATTCCCTTGTGGATACTATTCCCCACATGGAGGATGAAGAGCCCTGAAGTTTGAGGAGGAGCCAGTCTTTCCATTTATTGAACAAGCCAGTCGCTAAAAACAAGAGACCGGACATTACCCTGCCCTTCAGAGACCCCATCTCTGGAAGGTTTGGCTCAGATACCCATGATGAGGCAGAAAAATAACAAAACCTGGCAGGCCAGCAAAAACGGAGAAGAAATGACAAATGGTGGAACCTTGGAGGTGTCAACAGGTGACAGTGATGAGGAGGACAGCACAGGGCTCGGGGAGCCTACCCAGGGTGTTGCTCATGACACAGAGGGCCACCAGGAGGAGACCCCACCTCACCACCACCCCCTTCAACCCCTGCCTGAAAAACAGGGAGAAAGCAATTTACACCCTTTTCATCATTCGTTCCTGACTCATGCACTCAAAGCAAATTCCAGCTGGTTAGTTTTCTTTTCTATCCTCAGCTACTAGCTTCAGCTACTAGCCTTTAGCTGGTTCATCTTTCTTTTCTATCCTCAGCTACTAGCTTCAGCTACTAGCCTTTAGCTGGTTCGTCTTTCTTTTCTATCCTCAGCTACTAGCCTCGGATGTGGGCCCTTCCTCATAGGGCCGTCTCTTTGGGTTTTTTCCCCATTGCCAAGTAGAGAAAAAAACATCAGACTATAACCAGATGGGAAATAGGGGGAAACTGGCATGATTTCAGTGCATTCTAGTAAATCTCCTCCCCAAAAGCAAAGTGCCACAAGTGGGGTGCCCTGGCAGCTGTGCATGTTGGGAGACAGGATGCATTCTCTCTTGAGTTGATTGAGAGCCTCTGAGGAGGAGGTGAACCTCACTAGAGCAAAGGTTCCAAGTTGGCCAGGAGCTGTGCCCTCAGCCAGTCCCCTCCCATAGCAGGTCTGAGAAGAAGATCCATCCTTTATGTAGGTGAGCAGAAAACAGAACCATTGTCAGTCTGCTCATAATGTCTGTTGAAAATCAACCATTGGTCAGGACAAACCTTTTCTTATTTAAGATGAATAAAACAAAAATAAAAGACTTTGTGGAAAATCCTGCAGAACAAAGTAAAAGCAGCAGCTTCTGAAGACCCAGAAAATCATCTATAGCAGGTAGTAAAAGAGGATGTGGGGGAAATGTGTGGCATCATCCGCATACTACAAAAAGACATGGCCTCTCTGGAACAGGGACAGAAAAACATAAGGAAAGAATGGGTTGGTAGGAAAAGGCAACAGAAATAAAATTGTAAAAAGAGATGCAGTGAATTAGGAAAGGTTTTGAGGAAACAGAATTCCGCAACAGAACTAAAACCCAAATTAGCAGGAGTATAAAGAGTATTAATGTGTGGTAGGCTGAAAAATGGCCCCGAAAAGATATCCGTAGTCTAATCCCTAGAACTTGTAAACATTATGACCTTATATGGCAAAAAAAAAGACATAGCAGATGTGATTAAGCTAAGGACCTGGAAAGATGGGGGAGGCTATACTGAATTGTCCTAAGTGCAATCTCAGGTGTCCTTATGAGACAAGTAGGGCGAGATTTGCTAGAAGAGAAGGCGCTGTGATCCCGGAGACGGAGACACGACGCGGGATGCTGGCAGCCACTGGCAGCTGGAAGAGGCAAAGAGAGAGGGAAGGAGGGGAGGGGCAGAGGGAGAGAAAGAATCTCCAGCAGACTCCCTGCTGAGCATGGAGCCAAATGTGGGGCTCGATCACATTCCCCTCTAGAGCCTACAGACGGAGTGGGGTGGTCCCAACACCTTGATTTCCGCTCAGTAATATTGATTGGAGATTTCTGGCCTCCAGAACGGTGAGAGAATGAATATGTGTTGGGTTAAGTCGCCAATTTTGTGATAATTTGTGAGAGCAGCCCCAGAAAACTAGCACAAATGCTATGGGAAATCCAATCAGTGATGTGAGTAGAGGGGAAGAAAAAAACCAACCTTGAGAAATGGTTCTGGAAAATACAAGGAAGAAAGAGAAAAATAAGAGACAAGGTTATAGATGTGGAAGACAGAACAGACAGTCCCTATTCAGATTATTGGTGTTGGTGATTACTGGGATCAGTGCTCCGGCGTCAGCTACCTCCCTGAGCTGTGGAGAGATTGGGTCTGAGTATAAGGTACTCGCTCACCATGTTCTGAACGCTATCAGCAAAAAGAGGCCCACATGTGGGCATAGCCTGGGAAACATAGACAATAACAAGGACAAAAGGGGGGAAAATGCATGAGAATCCAAGCAGAGAAAAGAATAACAAAAATCAGGTTGACTTTAGGCTTGTTCTCTTTAACAGAGTCTATGTCTATAGAAGCTGTTGGAAGATTAGAACACCTGGGAGTTTTGTGTTGTCTTGTCTTTAATTCAGATATGTTCCTAGGCCCTGTATCACTCCTCCCTAGGTGGGGTCTGGAAATCTGACACATTAAAAATTCTTCTGATTATCAAGTAAGTTGGCAAGCCAACTCTGAAGTTTTAGGGGTTATCTTGTAACCCAGCAATTTCACACTCAGCTGAGTTGTCTTTGTGTATGAGGCCAATCAGAAAGACATTCTCGAACATGCAGGGGCTTGGGAAAACATATGAACGTGCTCCTTACTTTAAAGCTTGTTTTAAAGATATGTTGTAGAAGTTCAAAAGATAAGACAAAATATTGCTCAAGAAGAGGTAGCACAGGGGCACCTGGGTGGCTCAGTCAGTTAATCATCTGACTCTTGGTTTCTGCTTGGGTCATGAGATCGAGCCCCTCGTTGGGCTCCATGCTCAGCGGGGAGTCTGCTGGAGAGTCTTTCTCTCCCTCTGCCCCTCCCCACCTTTCTCTCTCTAAAAAAAAAGAAGGAGAAGAGGTAGCACAAGCCCTGGAATCAGTAGAACTAGCAACGTGTTATGTTAAGTTTGGTAATCAAGCAAACAGGAGTGTCAGAGATTGTCCTTAAGACGAGCCATAGAATGGAGCAACAACAATGGGACTATACTCTGGATCTAAACTGTAAGGTATTGTTAATGGAGATCAAAAAGGGAAGGGGAGATAAAGGTTTGTTGTGCTGCTTGCCTGGAAATAGGTTGGTAGAACAAAAAGTTGTTGCTTTCTTTATTCTGATTTTTAGAGAAGTGTTAATAGTTAAGAAAGGCCCTGAATAATATTAATACCAATATCCACCGTTGACAGTGGTTTACTCTGAGCTAAACAACGTGCTAAGTACTTCCCCTGTGTCATCTATGGCCAAGGTCACAGGGGTGGATGCCAGATCCCTTCCCTGTCTCCCACCTGCTATTCTTAAAGTTCTTAAGATCCGGCGACCAGTAGGTGGGACAGCTTGAACCCAGGCCGCCTGACGGCAAAGCCCTCCCCTAATCCCCCTATACTAATGTGAAAACTTAAAGGTACACACTGGGAGATCAAAAAAAAAAAAAAAAGAAAAGAAAAAGAAAAAAAAAGTTGTAGAACTACCCAAACCCTGGGAAATAGAAAAGCATCGTAAAATAGACCAAAAAAGACTATGAATAGATTTTAAAAAGCAGGAAATGTACAGGGTACTTCCTTTAACTTCAGTACATTAGAATCATAGAAAATGCAAAACTATACAATTTAAAACCCAATTACTTAGAGATAGAAAAATACAATCCAAAGAACTGTGGACTGGGGTGCCTGGGTGGCCCAGTCGTTAAGCGTCTGCCTTTGGCTCGGGTCATGATCCCGGGCTCCTGGGATTGAGCCCTGCATCGGGCTCCCTGCTCCGCGGGAAGCCTGCTTCTCCCTCTCCCACTCCCCCTGCTTGTGTTCCCTCTCTTGCTCTCTCTCTGTCAAATAAATAAATAAAATCTTTAAAACAAAAACAAAAACAAAAAAAAACAAAGAACTGTGGACTCCAATAAGAGACCAAAATAGCAGCTTCAGACTTGGTGGTAGGTAACAAGAAGGCTACATAATGAAATTTGAAACAAGGACGAATATTTACATAGAGAATGAATTTTTATTCATGGCTTATATATATAAGAAACCTGACTCAAGAAGGTAAATCTCTAAAGAAAACAATGGGAACTTGGAGAATGGAATTAAGGTAAATGTTGACCTGCTTAATTAGAAAAAAAAAATGGTAGACTTGATAAATCCTGGACCTAATTTTTTCAGAGGACCAACAGAGTAGACTGATTTCTCACAAATCTAATTTTTTTAAATGAGAAAAAATATCTACACACATTAAAGAACGAGGAAGAGGACATAACCACAGAAGCAGAGGTTGCTTTTAAGTTAAAAGTGATCACTAGTACCATTCTGTGCTCAAACTTTGAAAATCTGAATGGATTGGGCAATTTTCTAAGAAATTTCTAAGAAATGGAAATTACCGTAATTGATTCAAGCAGTTGAAAACCTGAATAGAACAAAAACCATGGGACTGTCATCAAGAGAAGTTTCCTGCCCACTGTTTGGCACACTAGTTTTCTCTAACCTGCCAAGAACAGCCACCCAAGCTAAATTCCATGCAGATTGTTCTGGTGCTGATGTTGTAGTTCAGCACTTGGCTTTGGGAAGGAAGGATGAGATGGCGAGCGTGTGTTTGGCAGCAATGGGATGAGATGCTGAAGAGGACACGTCTGAGAAAAGCAGTGCCTTCCCTGGGAGCCTGCCTTCTCTCTGAGGTGTGCGTGCTCACTAACATCTGGAGGCTGATGTCCGCTGTGTTTTCCCAGCCCCGAGCTAATGGTGAAGAAAATACAGCCTCAGGGAAAACAAGTCTATATTTAACATCCATGGCATCTTCTAAAATTTGTTGATAAAGAAAGAACTCTTCCTTCCTTTGTTCAGGGGAAGTTAATGTGGAGCTTTCCTTCAAAGAGAAAGGAGAAGCATCCAGACAAGAGGGTTGACCTAGTTTCTGAATTCGACTTTTGTGAAATGTCCTGGGTGGCCCCATGTCCTGCATGGGGACGTACGGATAGTCATTGTCGCCTGTGGCTGCTGCCTGTGATTCTATCTTCTCTCCAAATTCTGCTCTTGGGCGCCCTGTCCCTTGCTGGAAGGCTGTCTGCCGTGTCCCCTCTGCCAGGTCTCTGCTGCTCTTGAGGAGATTCAGATCTTGTCCACTGAGGACGCAGGTGGAAACCCCTCCCTCACTTGCCTGGTTCCCAGGCCCGGAGATAGTTTGGGCTGGTATGCTGGGTGCAGAGCTCGGGTCACGCTGACTCCACTCTTGTCCCCCACTCATACCCCACCCCACATTCACACCAAGCTGTTTATACGTCTATTGGGCATCTTCTGGATCTTGGGCTTTCGATGACACCACTACCCTAACTTATCACTAGCTACTCCTTACCCTCAAGATACAGTTCAAACTCCTTCATATGGCTTAACAAACCCTCTAAGCAGGCCTGGCCCCACTTGTTTCTGCAGAATAATCCTTTAGTACCTACCCTACCCTCCAGACACTCCTGTGGTCCCTGGTCTGTGTTTAGCTTCAGGGCGGGCGGGGGGGTGTCATGTTCACTCTACCCCCTGATTCCTTTGCTCATGCTTTTCCTCCCACTCAGTCTCTCTTCCTTGCAAGCCCGTAGGCGTCAGCCTTGAAGTCACTTCCCACGGAGCCTGCCAGCTTTGTGGAAGACCTTCCAAACAGCCTCATGGCACCCTGTGTTTGCCTCTTGAGAGTACATCCCGTGGCTGATGTATGTACCTGGTTCCTCCATTAGACTCAGAAGTTTGAAGGCAGAGGCTGTGTTTGCTCATCACTGTGTCCCCAGTGCCCAGTAGTGCCTGGTGCATAATGCATAACCTGTAAATATTTTATCCATGCAGTGAATGGATGGCTCTGCCATGTTATATACACATCCTTTATGCATTTACCGAGTGCTGCTATGTCTCATGCACTATAATGTGTCACTTCATGAGTGCAGGGGAAACTCAGTGCCAGAATCCTCAGAAAAAGGGAGCTGAAGTGAACTCTTGACTCCGGTGCTCCTTTAGGCTATCATCTGTTTGGGCCACATGAGTTCCTGCATAGTTGGGAGTTTGGCCTCTAAGTGTTTTTGCAGCACCCATACAGCTATCTTCCTCTTATCTGCCTCTTTTCTGCCTTTTCAGGGGCCATTAAGGTTCAGTCTGCAGCTCTGAGCCACCCCAGACTGCAGGGGGGGTGGGCCTCCAGCTTCTGTCTCTTCAACTTTGCTGCTTTTCTTCCCTGCTTTCAGTGTCTGCCTGGCCCTTTCCCCATCGCCACCTCTACTTCCTTGATAGACCTCGCTCTACCAGGCTCTATCCAGCGGAATAAGACCTCTGCCCTCAACTAGCTCACCTCCTTATAGCTTAGTTAAGCAGA